>NC_072792.1:19632341-19939008 GCF_028583425.1 Eublepharis macularius | reverse complement strand
TGGAGCATCAAGCAGGTTTTTGGAGAGATGGTATAAATATCTCCTTAATTAATTACTTAAGAGTTAGGTGTGATTTTCCCATAATCCCTGAATCCTATAAATGTGCACCTAATTATAATAATTTTCCAGGTGTCCCCAAATGGCAGATCAGGAAATGCTTTAAAGATACAAGAGTAACTTTCCAATGATCCCTGATATTCTGGGATGTCTGAACTGTACACTCATATCCGTGATCTATGTGAATACTATCCTGAGGTGGGGGATACGATGCATGTATGTGGAAATACAAAATGAGAGAGAAATTTTGTTGTCTTTCTGAACTGCAATATTAATATCACATTGTGTCTGTAAGGTGCTATCAAGTCGCAGACAACTTTTGTTGACCCCATAGTGTGTTCTAGGGAAGGCACAAACATGGTTTACCATTGACTGTCTCTGTGTGACCCTAGACTTCCTTGGCAGTTTCCAATCTAACAGTGAAATCCTAAGCAGAGTTACTCCAGTCTAAGCACATTTAAATCAATAGGCTTAGACTGGAGTAACTCTGCTTAGGATTTCACTATAAGTACTAACCAGGACTGAAACTGCTTAGCTTCTAAGATCTGATGTGATTGGGCTAGCCTGGGCTATCCAGGTGAACTTTTTTCTTAGATGGACAAACGTGTTAGAGCAGAGCTTGTCTTCCCGGAATATACAGTGTACTTCCATATCTCTGGGCCCAGTATAAACCAGAAAAATGCCCCCTGATACACACACAAATACTGGACCCGAATCTTGCTTTTCTACTACAGACCAAAACAGCTGCTCACCTGAAACTATCCCATATATATGTAATTTAGACATAAATTTCTAAAGTTCAAAGTGCTTGTGGTTGAATTTCTCAAACACTAGTTTGCATCTAGCTACAATAGTAATGTCAAAGTGCTTGTGCCTGTGTAAAGTGACTATGCTTGCCCAGGGTTACAACATACAAATGCAGCAGTGTGTGTGTGTGTGTGTTTTAACAAATAGTGTCATATATGCCAGCATACCTGCCATGATTGTATTCTGCCTTTTGTACTGGTCAATGTGTTTGCCAAAGTTATGATCCGTGTAGATCATCTGAGAGGGTCCTAACTGTTGATATTAATTGCAGGAGAGCCAGTGGGCATCTCGGTTATCCGTTGAAAATGTGTGCTTTCACTTCTTCCAGCAAGTGTCCTTGAGGAGAGCTGCTAGCAACGAACATTGTAACTTTCCCAGAGACTGGGATATTTTCCTTTGTACTTCATGTAGTCTAAACTAATCTGTTCCTATGCAACCTCTTTGGGGTTTCGCACCAGAATGTCAATAGACCCCAAGGGCGAGAAGTTTCCCTATAATTAATTATACCTTTGTTTGAATTGTCACTTCTGCCAATTGCCACCTTTAGGTGACCACCTGTACTGTGTGGATCTCAATAAAGCTACTTCAACTGAAACACCTGCTTGTTAACTGTGGAGGGCTTGAAGAACCGGACTGCCAGGGACTGACATAAAGGTACATTTCAATGCATTTTTTTCAAATAAAGGTACAATTCAGTGTAAAGGGATGCGTCTTCTGGAGCCCTCTGTTTGTGAACTGCTATGGGGTAGCTAGCAGACATCAGTCCCGTTTCACAAATCTTCCTCAAGGTAGTCACAAGACAGACAATTCAACACAATCTTTTATTGCATTAAGTCATATTGACACTCAAAGTAGCTCATACAGAGCAAAGTTACTTTGCACATACTAACTTAGATACGCCCCACTGGAGAATCTTTATTGAGATTACAAATGGTTTAATTTTGCTGTCATAGTAAGTTGATCATGGCACATTTTTTTGGTTTGCTGAGGTCAAAAAAGTGGGTCAGACATTTACATTATCATTGGCCGGACAAACGGAGAGAAAGCTGCACCCCTGTGAAGTTTCCAGCTCTTCAAGGGGGTTCACATTGACCTCTTGGATCTGAATTGACCTCGCTAATTCAACGTTCTGATGTTTGGAAGTGAAGGTCTGTGCAACATCTCTTTGCACCAAGCACACCCATACAGTAGAGTGGACAGTATTGCTCGTAAGCCAGACAAGTTGGATCTTTCTGTATCTTTTCCTCTTGTCTGTTCTGCTGCTTTTCTAGGGACTTCTCCTGGGTACTTCTCTCTTTCTTCTGTCTCCCGTCCTCTGAATCTCTTTCCATCCTCGAGAGAGATTGGTACCTAGAATGCCCATTCCTCCTCTGCTATCACAGTATGGATTTCTTTAACAATAAAGAATATCCATTTCTTCCTCAAAGCAACAAACCTTGTGCAACTTTATTTCTTGTGCCCACCTCCTATCAGCACTGTTAGCAATATACCACTCTTCAGTGACCGTTACAGCGGAGCTGTTGGTACCTTCACAACGCTAACTATGCAATCATATATGAAGTCCAAACTGATTGGTTGCAAAGGGCTTAAATTGGAATAATTCTGCATAGGATTGCAATATAAGCATTGCACAAAAAAAATGTTGGGGGGGAGGAGAGAGCACTGCTAGGCCAAGCAGATTGGTTTAAATATTTTTGATATATGCCACAAGTTCATATGAGCAGCCTCAGGCAGTTGAAAACTTAAAAGCTAGTTTGATAGCTTTTTTTCCCCTCTTTTTTTTTTTTAACAAATATTCTTTGAATTTTACGGCTTGTCTCCCACATGAGGCGTAATAGTTTCAATGTTCTAATTAGTACTTGTGTATATCGCCATTACTTTGCCTCTTTAATCACATTATTAAGTCTGTTATGGAGATTCCTTATAGAATCACACTTTATAATAGTGGTTCTAATTTGAATATGTCCTTTTTATGTTGTCTGATTCTGAAACATCATAAACTCTTTTTATGGGCCCTTTGATAGTAGACACTTTCCTGCTTTATGCTTGATTAGAACATACAGTACTCAGTAATAAAGAAACTTCCTGAAGCTTGGGAATTTTATGGCTAGAAAAGATCTCCGCTTCCTCAGGCTTTGGTTTCCCCTTTGACACCATGACATTCAGTCACGGAAAAGAGATCCCTTAGTTCAGCTATATCCGTTCAGGAGCAAATATGAAGGCAGGCAAAAGTGTTTGGTTCTCTCTGCTAAACACTTCTCTCAATGCTGATTGCCCACCAAATAACAATCAAACAATGATGAAGTCCTAAGCAGAGGTGTTTATAACTCTGCTTCAGATTGCACTGTGACCTCCCCAGCTCACAGTACAACATAGTGGCCATGAGTTCAGTGCGCTCCCCGTTATTGCTGCTACCTGGAAATTTCAAAAGCTGGAAATTACAAGACCTGACAGCTTGCAATAGTAGAAGGTTGCCACAAGAGACAGGCACGAATGGGGAAAATTCCAAACCGCGTGGTTCGTAGTTCATCATGCTTCACGAACCACAAACTTTCACAAACTTGCCCTGGTTTGTGAACTGGTTTGTGAAAACATTACTTCGGGGTCAGCACAAGGTCTGTAGAGAGCCCATCTCTACAGGGTGGGGGGGGGAGGTTGCAGCCCCGTCTCATTGCATGTTGCAGAACTGGTTGAACTTGGGCATGGGAGTGTTTGAGAATCAAGGGCCTGATCGGGACATGTGTGTACAAAGTCATTGTGGGACATGTGCAGACTTGTAAGATGTCTGTCAGGACTTTAGATTCAAAAATAAGGTTTTAAGGGGAGAGAAGGGGCTGTTCTGGCAGCTATGAAAAAATTGGAGCTAAAGAGAATCTGGACCTGACTTTGCCATAACGATGCTCCAGTTGGATATGTTTTTATGAAGTTTCAACCTCTCTTATACTATAGAACCAGCCCAAACTGGACTCCTGCAGACCAGCCATTTAAAGGGGGAGGAAGCATTTGTCAGTCCCTGGCAGTTAGCTCACTCAGTTGTCCACAGTTAACATACAGGTGTTCCAGCTGAAGTAACTTTATTAGAAATCCATTCAGTACAAGGTGTTCAGACAGTGAAATTAGCAGAAGTGATGTAGGCAGGGCTAGCAGTGTTAGTTATAGGGCATATTCCTGCCTTTGGGAAAAAAGGACCATTAGCCGGGGGGAGGGGGTTGAGGTTGGGGTGAGACATTGTTTTAGACTAGACAGCGAGAAAGATGAACTTAGCTTTAGTTCACAAGAAGGCTACATCCAGATCCAGTTTCAACTGGCATTCAAGGACACTGGCTCAGTGGAGCGAGAAAGAGAAAGTAAACATTTGCAAGATAACCGACTGGCATTACAGCAATAAAGAACTTCGCATACTCTCAGAAACCAGAGTCAGATATAACATACATTCATGGCAGATATGCAGGAGACATATATGACAGCATTCATGGAACTCCCAACATCACGTCTGGTTTGGTCCTTACTCAACACAGAAAACATAATGCAGTGTTTCTCCACCTATTTTCCACGAAAGAACCCTGAAATGGATTATTCAAATTCTAAGGAACCCTTATCTATTAAAACATTTACAGGACAGAAAAGCTTGATGAAAATTCACTTACTACTAAACTATAATCAAGAAAATTTATTTGTAAAGAGCACCTGTATGGTCATGCTGTGTGTGTGTGAGAGAGTTTACAAACCTTCGTAACCACAATATTTTGTGGTGTTTCATATTTTTTTATTTATTTCATGATTTTTCACAGAAGCTCTGACAATGTTCTGTGGAACCCCAGGGTTCTATGGAACCCTGGTTGTGAAACACTGACTTAATATCTGTTGTATCTTTACTCTAGAGAGAAACCAACACACAGTGTTGTCCTAGACAGAGTTATTCTGATCTAAGCCCATTAATTTCACTGGTCTTAGATTGGAGTAATTTTGCATAGGATTGTACTGCTAGACAAGAGAAAATATAGACAATATAATCTGCAGGTTTTGCTTTTCAGATGCGCTCAGCTTTTAGCATTCAGAATTGGCACAAATTGTATTGTTCCCCAGTTTATCTTTACAAAGTGATCCAGCTTGTAAAGTGGGCACCGAAAATGAATTGTTTTTTTAAAGAAGTGTTCAGGAAGCCAGGAATTTTAAAAAGTTCTTTAGAGAATATTTAATCTTTTTAAAAGGTAAATAAATAGTGCTAAACCATAGAAAGTGATTTTCCATTCCTAGTTTTTGAATGATTTCCAAGGGAATAGATGGATCCAAATTATTGCATTGTTCCCGGACTTTCCTTCTCAATATGTTTCTTTGAAACGTAATCAAAATACTTACAGGATTTCCTCTGGAACTAAATTCAGATTCTTTCTTTGTATAGTGGATTCAGTCCACTGAAGTTCTCAAAGCTTTGTTGAAGTTTCCCTGTGGACGCTTTCAGATATTATGCTGAAAATGGAATTATCACCACAACGAGCAACACTTCATCAAATTCCTCTCCCCCTACCCATAAATGAATGAATGAATGAATGAACATGTAGTTAAAGAAACACCAAGCATGACATCATGACAATATTTGGTTTCCTGCCCACATTGTTGGCTGCTGTTGAAATGCTGGTGGGAAAATATACGATACAATCACACCATGACACAGGGTTGTTAGTTTTGGTGATAATCCCACAATCAGCATTTTTTATGAGCACCTTGACATGCAGTTGTCATTTCCAGGGGCATCATTTTGATTGACATTCACAGTGCAATCCTAAAGAAGGTTACTCCAGTCCAAGGCCATTGAAATCAATGGGTTTAGACTGGAGTAATTCTCCTTAGGATTGTGCTGTCAGTTCCAGTCTTGGCAGGACTTTAAAAGAAAAGATATCACCCACCTATAGATATCACCCATTTATACAAAACTGGGTTTGGTATCACAGGAAGGGGTGCTTCCTTGCCACTGTCGGCCGTATGAGTCCTTCTTTATGCCACAACACCACATTGCCCATGCAACTTCTGGTATTTGTGCCACAAGTCATACGAGATCTTGAAGGACATTGCACTCCCCACTTTCAATGGAGTTGGTCTGACCCTTGCAGACTCAGTTAAGAGCCTAGGGGTTATATTGGATCCAGCGTTATTACTAGAAAAACAAGTTAAGGCAATGGCAAAAAATGCTTTCTACAACCTCACTCTAGCCTGGAAGATGGCTTCTTATCATGACACGGCTGACCTGGCCACTTGGATCCATGCTATGGTAACATCAAGGCTTGACTATTGTAATGCTGTATACATTGGCCTCCAATCTAAGTTAACTAGGAGGCTCCAAATAGTGAAAAATGCTGTGGCTCAATTGTTATCAGGAGCGAGCAGGAGCATAAACATCACTCCCATCCTACAGTCGCTCCACTGGCTACCCACCATTTACTGTGCTCAGTTCAAACTATTAGTTATTACATACAAAGTTCTTCACAGCTTTGGTCCAGCATACCTATGGGACCCCCTCCCTCCCTATGTTCCTCCACGGCAGCTTTGCTCATCTGAACAGGGTCTCTTGCAGGTGTCAGGCTGCACACAGGTGAGGTCAACAGCAGCCTGTACAAGGACTTTCTCTGTGGTGGCCCCTATCCTGTGGAATGACCTGCCTGAGGAAGTCAGAAGAGCCCCCACTCTCCTGGCTTTCCATAAATTATGCAAAACCGAACTATTCAAAAAGGCTTTTTATTCAAATGGGAGGGCTATATTGTAGGGATGGGGTCTCAGATGCTTCACTAGTTGGGGATCATAGACTTCATCACTATTTTTTCCTTATATATTATCTGCTGCTTTAAATACACACTCCTATGTACAACCAGCACTCCATGTTGTCTAATGTTCATCCTAGAGTTGATTATGTTTTGCTCCAGTATTTTTTCTACTCTGTCTTGGATCCTTGCTAATGCTATGTCTTTTAAACTTGTATCTGTTTACCTTATGGTTTTGTATTGAACTGTACTTGATACTGATTGTATTGACCTCATACTGTGTAATCTGCCTTGAGTTTCTGTGAGAAAGGCGGACTATAAATGAAGCAAATAAAATAAAATAAAATAAATAATGTGCAGTGTGGGAGCAGCTCATAAAATAATATTTCACTTTTCCAAACCTGGGAGCCACAGAGCTGCAAATAGGTGATAGGATGTTATGTGACATCAGAATCAAGCAGTCAGAAGAGACTAAGGCTGATTCCGCACACGTTGAATAATGCACTTTCAATGCACTTTATCAATTGTTTGAGGTGGATTTTTTGTTCCGCACACAAAAAAATCCGTTCCAAATGATCAATAAAGAAGATTGGAAGTGCATTATCCAACATGTGCAGAATCACTCTAAGACAGGGAACATAATAAGCCAGGCATCAGAAGGTGAAGAACAATTCCCGAATCAGTACTATGGAGAAATCCTCTCCACCACCAAGTGATCTCTCCGTATTGATGTCCTTCTCAATGTACATGGAGAGGGAGACAGAAGGCTGGCACTTTTGTCCTCTATGATTATGTGCAGGCAGCAGATTCTTTAAAGGGGGGGACAAAGGGGGAGGTTATGCCCCCCAGCATCCTGACCCACCTCAGAGGCCTGACCCATGGTCTGAATTAACGTAAATATTTCTCTTATCAAAAGGATCTCTCTACCCTGTTAATCATCAACAGAATTTTCTTTGGAATGAAGCATGGATTACTCATTCACAGAGGACCGAAATGTGTCCTTCCAAGCATTCAGTCCTGTTCTTTCAGTTTAGATCAGCTCAGTTCATTGGTTTTCTATCCCCAGAATGTCAGTGGATTACTCAACTCTGGATAGAACTTTTGAAAAGTATTGGAAGTATTGTGATGAAGTGCTGCTCCCAATGCTTGGGTGCCTCCATGCCCTCAAAGTCTTCATTTCTAAAATGGAGACATACGGGGCAAAGCTCTCCCCGTTTTGTTTATTTAAAATCCTGAATTCCCACCTTCCTGTCAGTTCAGGGAAGTCCACAAACGTCTATACAGAAAAGCCAAAATAGAAGTCACAAAACGGAATTCGCAACACTCGCAACTTGCTTATCAAATGGTGTGTAATACTAAGAGCATCTGTGGTGGTTGTCCTTGAATACTACAAGCCCTGGTTCATTCTGGACTCCTTGCTTGCAAGCCTTTCAAATGTAGCAGGCTTGTTCCCTTTCTTTTCCCAATGGCATCTCTTCCCAAAGGGAGTAAGCAGTATTGAATGACATGGGACTTACATCTGAGTAGACCTGTTTAGGATTGCTTCCATAATGTTTGGGGGCTCTCTCTTTTTCTAAGTCAAATAGCAAACATGTATGCCAATGAAACTTCAGCTACTTCACAGTTCTCACCTGTGCAACAATCTACTTTTCAGATTTCTATTCTACTGCAAGCCATACTCCATCCAGCATCCACCAAAGCATTATTTAAAAATAAATGCACCACAACAAGCTTAAGTCAAGGCCCTTGAGAGCCACTGGCCTACAGTGTCTGTTCAAAAATAATCCTGCCTGCCCACAGCAAAAGAAAAATCTAATGGAAAAAAACATAGACCTATTTAGGCTGAGGGGGGAGTAGGGTTACCAGATCCCCTTACCTTCCCAGAGGGAGGTGGAGGGCCTGGTGTTTACCTTTTCGGTGGTCCAATAATTTTCCTTGTGCATGCGTAGCCCTGCACCTGCACGATGATGTCACTTCCAGGAAGTGATGTAATCACACAGGTGCAGGGCTGTGTGACAGCTTCAGAGAGGGCCAATTTGGGCATCAAGTGGGCCAAAACAGGCTCATTGGGGGGGTGGGGGGTCAAAATCAGCCTGTTGCTAAGCACATGCACTCTTGGGGTGGTGCAATGACATCACTACTGGGACTGATGTCATCACACCGCCCCAGGAGTGTGCCTGGGAGGTCTGTTCCCATGCCTTTCCCCCCACCAGCCACAGGTGAGTTGTGGCAGGGGTGGAGGGAATGAGGGAATGGGATCCCTAGCAGGGAGTGTCAAACGATCATGCTGCCTGCCTGTCTGTTCTTGGGTGATGGAGACTGGTGACGATTAATGGAAGAACACCCCATTTTGTAATGGAATGCTGAGTGTCAAAAGAGAGGATTTAGATTTGCCCCTCATCATGGGAATGAAACTGCAAAGCACAAGAAAACATGGCAGCAAAACGCCACAGCAGGATGCAAAGGTTATAATTTATAGGCGCTATAGAAAAAGAAAAAAGTTAACGTGGAGCAGGATTATTTTTAATGTCTCTGCACTGAGCCAGGTGGAGAGCTCTCCTGCTTGAGCACTGCCCTGCTGTCGCCATCCCACTACTGCTTTGCCAGCCAGTGTCCTGCCATAGTGTTCACTGCCGACACTCTCCTTCTTTCGGGTCTGTTTTTATGTAATGTAATTGAGGAACAACTTGTGGATCAATGGTTTAGAGGGAGGGGGACTAATGGTCAATGAGGTTTTTGGTTAAGTATAGCAATAACTGCCCCAGAGTCTTGCCTCCCCAAGCCCCATGCACAGCCAGCACTAGCCTAGACACCCTCCCCAAGCATTCTTTGAGGTCTGTAAACACTGACTCTCATTGCCGTGTGTGCTCAATGTTTGTGGGTTGATAGTTTAGAGGAAGAACTGTGTTCTTGAGATTTTGGTTTCATTAACTGCACAAACCGCTGCCACAAAGAGCCTGGAAAGTCTCATTGAAAAGTACAGGGCTGAAACACATGATACCAAAAAACGCAAAACAGATTAGATCTGAACCAGCAATGCCTAACTTGGGAAAGAAGCAATAATGGTACAAAGTTCATTAGAAACCCCGGATTCAAAATTGAATTGGAAATGTTCGCAGTGAACACCTGTACTTTTTCCCCAAAGGAAGCCAGGCCTGAATGAGTGGGAGATCAGTTAGTGTTCCTATAACCTACATTGGAGGAGCTAGGGTTGTGGAAATGGGAAAAGGCCATTAGTAACATAAATCACCGAGAAAATGTGCCAGTCTGGGCAATCAGCCATAGAGGAATGGACTATCTTCTTCCCATTAAAGTGGGAAGTCTGCAATGGTAAAATGATTGCATCATTCAGATATTTCAAAATATTAAGTATTTCCATGCTCGAGTGTAAAATAAGGAGAGGGCTGCCAGACTGAAGCGGTCTTTGTCAGTTGCGCAATTATGTCACTCTGCAGCTTGGTTGCAGATGGGAAGGGCAACTGGTGCGTTTGATCCCCTTCATATAAGGTCTGGTTCTGTGTCAGCTGACCAACTGCCATGAAAATGCCATGAATGAAAGTAACATTGCATGAGTGTTATGAAGAGCGCAACTTGAATCAAGGCACTAATCTGTGACACAACATATAAAATAAGACTCGACTTGGTTGAGGTGGACACTGGAAATTTGCTTGGACTTCTGGATCTAAAGCACTGGCCATTAGTAGTCCTAGTAAAGACCCTTCATTGTGCTAGCAACAGAAAACACTCTGCCTTGATCGGCTGCCAGTGTAGGCTTCAAAGAGCAGAGATAACAAATTCCAGCTGACCCTTTCCCCAAATCCTTGCTGGAAGCAGAGACTCTCTTGGGTTTCTTTATTGGGGAAGCTATAATTTGACCCAAAGGACTGATTTCTTATAGATCTTGCTTGTGTATACACTTTATTGAACATGTAAAACACTAGATTAGTCCATAAAAGGGCTAAATTATTAGAGCAGGAACTAGCCACTGAGGTTAATGAAAATATAATTAGTGCTGCTCGAGCTACTTGCTGTTGAAGGGTGGGTCATAAATCCTATTAATCCCTTCTTCATTCAAAAATTATTGACCTCACAGCCCACAAGAGTCACTGGTCAACAGTCTCTGCAAAGTCCTCACTGTAACCATCTTTCTTTTTCTTTCTTTCTTTCTTTCTTTCTTTCTTTCTTTCTTTCTTTCTTTCTTTCTTTCTTTCTTTCTTTCTTTCTTTCTTTCTTTCTTTCTTTCTTTCTTCTCTCTCTCTCTCCCTCCCTCCTTCCCTCCCTCTCTCCTTCCTTCTGTCCTTCCTTCTTTCCTTCCTTTAAAATCTTGATTGTTTTATGGTGATAGGCAGGGGGTCATACCTTTGTACGTACCATTCTGTTACCCACAAGATCCCTTGAGAAAAAGCAGTCTGTAGGTCCAAACAAGCAAATGAAAGAACAGAATGTTATCCAAGTGTATAAATATAAATATTCAATTACAATCACCACCCGATAATAACACTTGTTTGTATGCGCTTTTTGTTTTCAACAATAGCATTGAATGGAATAGGAGTTTTTGTTCTATAGCTTTCTAATGAATTCTGAAGCTATTATTATATTCTATCTTAGTAATGTTGGTGTTTTTTATGTTTTATATTTATTTGTAATTCTATGTATCTCAGCTCTCTCGTGTCTTTTACTGATTATTAAATTGTGCATATGAAACACGTTTGCATTGTCTTCTTCATGCAGGGTGCATGATGGCTGTAGAGTGCAATCCTAGGCAGAGTTAGTTTCTTTCGCAATCATACTAAAGGAATGATACTAAAGAGTGTAATGTATTTTGAGGATGCAAACGAAAGCATACTACACATGGAAACACCTCTTAAAAGGATGTATACCAGGATCGGTATATGACATCCTGCATATTTGGCAAGACTGCATGAACAACTCCCTGACCCCTCATCCAGACAAATATTCCCTGGGAATCCCTCCACCTGACCCAGACTCAATCCAAACATCACATTCAAAGAAATCATATGACTTGCCCACCTCAATGAAACAGGAATTTTCTTCCCTTAACCCACCTCCCTTGGCACTGCTAACGGCTGGTCCTGTCTCCGGCCATGTATATAGCAAGACTGCCCAAGCAAGTTCGGTGAAAGTTAAGCACATTTCAATCCTACTATTTCAGGAGACATTTAAGCATTGTGAGGCTGTTAACAGAAAAGACGGAGCTGTGTTTGAGTAAGCATCTAAAATTTCAAAGAACTCCATAAAACGTCTTACCGTGTCTATAAAAATAAATTTTGCAGAAACTCAACCATCAAATAGATTCCAGGTGAGTTCCCCATGCTTTTTGCTATCAGAGGGCAATTTAAATTGCCATTCCAGCAGGATTAAATGTAGCCTAACTTCAGATGAGATGGATCTCCGTGTACTACAAAACTGGGAATATGAGCCAAACAAAATGAAATACAAAAGCAGTGAGAAATATCTAAAATCAGCAGGGGTTTCTCAGACTCCCTAATAGACGAGAAGGCAGACACCCATCACTTTACCAAACGGAAGAAGTGTGGTTTCTCTTCTGCAATGGCAATCACATACAGGGGACATAATCCAGGCAAATGTCTGAATTCTTGAACGAAACTTTTGAACAAATTTTTGAACGAAATTTTTGAACGAAACAGAGATCTGTCTTTCGGTGCTGCACCTCTGAAGATGCCAGTCACAGCTGCCGGCGAAACATCAGGAACTACAATGCCAAGACCACGGGGATACAGCCTGGAAAATCCACAACAACCATTGTTCTCCAGCCGTGAAAGCCTTCAACAATATATCGAAATTAATTTCTATCAAAGAGTTAACCAATTCTGAAATGTCTCGCACTGAAGTCAGTAGGATCCAAATGGTTGACAGTCCTAACAGTTGTCCTGCTGAACTTCCTGTTAGGGATTGTTCACATTGTGCATTGCGCCTTCCTTTGCACCCTCAAAGTACGTTAATTGTAGTAAATACACACTTCATGTGTTGAGTGGCTGCATTTAGAACATAGTAGGTATCTGCTGCAAATAAAGTAGCAATAAAAATGAAGGCACAGTTCACAATTACGCTTAGTGTGCACATTGGCACTATGATAACACATGCACAGCATAAATAGGAAAATGGCTGTCTGGAATTTAGAGGAAGGAGACTCTACTATTAATGAGCCATGATAAAAAAAACTGGCTGGTAAATCTTTAGCTGGTTGGATACACTACATGTGTGTCCCACCTCTCACATGCTAAGTTACCTATCTGCTTCACACTATGTATCGATGTAGAAAATCAGTGGAAATTGTTCCTCCGTTCTACTGGTGGGAGCGAGTGGGAAATGGATTTAGGATTCAAGCCTTTGTGTTGTGTATTAAAAAAACTCAGTACTTACATGGTTTACTTCAGGGGTTTTCCATATAAGAATAATAATGCATTAATGTCCACATACTGAATATACTCATCATCTCCAATATCATTTATGAAAGTCTATATGGAACTCTTACCAGTACAAGGAACACTTATGGGCAAACATAGTACATGATCACAATGTTTCTCTCTTCTGAAATGAATGAGGCCTTCTGCCTCTTAAGACAGGCAGTAGGAAGGGAAATGGTGATGGCCTCTACACAGGATTTTTTTTTTTAGCATTTTCAACCTATCACAGTCTACTTGGATTCAATCAAAGAAATTAGTGCTAAGGGGCCACATGCTAATTTCTATGACCATCAACAGGAATGTAAGGCAGAGGATGAAGTGGTGAAGAAAGCAGGTTACATCTCCCCTAATCAACACCACATCACATTTTAATAAAGGGATCTGACCCTGGACAGAAATATTAGAGCTGCTTGTTAATTCTCCAGGAAAAAAGACCAAAACACTAAACTTTCTGGGCCAATACCAACTTTCCCTTTTATCAAAAAGAGTCCAGTAGCACTTTTAAGACTAACCAACTTTATTGTAGCATAAGCTTTTGAGAATCACAGTTCTCTTCGTCAGATGCAAGACGAAGAGAACTGTGATTCTCAAAAGCTTAAGCTACAATAAAGTTGGTTAGTCTTAAAGGTGCTACTGGACTCTTTTTGATTTTGCTACTACAGACTAACACGGCTAACTCCTCTGCATCTATTTCCCTTTTATATATTATTTTTTTTCAACTCTTTGGACTTTCTACTTGCTCATAGCCCAGTTCACAACCACTCTGAAATTGTAGCAGGCAACAAGCCGGACCAGGCCAAGATTTAGCATACTTGAGGTGGAAAATCTAAAACAGAACATCATCTTACTACTTAACATGGGGCATAATCCCCTAGGAAGATCTCCTGCATGAGATTCCCTGTAACCAAAAAAACCCTGCAACTCCTCTTTGTTTTAATAAGGCTTGTGTAGGCCACATTTGTGACAAACTTGTTTTCATTTGACAGAGCAATCAACCTGGCACAGTTACTTACAATTGTCAAATCAGGTAAAGGAAATTAAATAAGATGCCAGCTATATTATAAATAAGGTGGGAGGGACACAGCTTCACACACATGCCCCAAACCCTATGAGGCTGTAGCTAAAGTCGATTGTCACAGTTCATTTTCTTTGGTTCTCAGTCATGAACATAAATGTAACATATCCAAAATCCTGGATTTACAAACTGAATTGAATACAGAATATATACTTCAGCCTGATCTTGTCAGATCTCAGAAGCTAAGCAGGGTTGGCCTTGGTTAGCAATTGGATGGGAGACCTCCAACAAAGACCAGGCTTGCAGAGGCAGGCAATGGCAATGTGGCCCTTCCCGGCTACCTTGCAGAGGCTTGGCTGGGGGGGTGAAGTTTGCCCCCCTGGAAGGAGGAGGAGGCAGACCTCTTTCCTTCCCAGGCTTCTGGGACTAGCTGGGGGGGGGTGGGGTGGAGACAAGAGCCAGAGAAGGCGTCTCCACCCCCGTGGCCTCAGTTGCTTTCTGCGATTGGCCAACCCTCCTCATTCTGTTTCAGTTCAGGATTAGCTGGCTGCTGTTTCAGAGCCAGGTAGGAATTTTTTCCTGTTCTCCAAATTGGCATAGTGGAGAAAGGTTTTTTGCCTACCTTGTACTGTGGCAGGGGTTTGAGGCAATTTGTTGCATGGTGTGTGTTAGGCTGTCCATGGCAGGAGAAAGTTGGGGAATAGAGAGTGGGCCCGTGAGCACCCCCTTGGCAATTCCCCATTGGTAGGGAAATGGGGTCTGAAAGGAGGGATGGTATGCTTCACAGCTACCACCACCTGTCAGACTGCCTTCAGGGAACCCCAGGTGCAAGTCCTTCCCTCATGCTGTATGGCTGAGGCTTCAGGAGCTTGAGGCGGGGAACCCTTTGCCTGGCCGGCTGGGCTGATGCCATTTCAAGAATGGCTCATGCCCGGGGCAGTGGGGCTCACCCAGACAGGTCAAGGCAGAGGTCCTGGTGTGACCCTGTGGCTTGACTTGTACCGCCAGTTTGCCTTGCTGCTGTTTAGAGTTTATGTTGTATTTAATAAAGTGGCCCTTAATTCCAAGCCTTGTGTCGGTCTCATTCTTCCAACTAGAGGGGCAAACCTCCTCTGTTATTCCTTTGCCATGAAAAACCCACCAGGTGTCACAGTAAGTCAGCCATGACTTGAGTGCACTCTCCACCACCTCCACTTCAGACTTATAGTGTAACTATAAAGTTTGAACTGTTTTCTTGTTGTTGTTGTTCTAGAACACATTCTGAAATGGGAGGGAAAGTGACATGGTATAGCCTGATCTCGTCAGACCTTGGAAGCTAAGCAGGGTCAGTACTTGGATGGGAGACCACCAAGGAAAACTGCAGAGGAAGGCAATGGCAAACCACTTCTGCTTCTCACTTGTTTTGAAAGCCCCAGCAGGGGTTGCCATAAGTCAGGTCTGACTTGATGTCACGTTTCTCTCTCTCTCTCTCTCTCTCTCTCTCTCTCTCTCTCTCTCACTCATTAGAATATTACCCTATTGTACCGTGACTTGTCAAAGAGGAGTGCTTCTGTGTTTATATGTCTCCTTATTCCTTTCTAAGGATCAATTCTAGTGCTAATGACAAGAGCTGGCAAGCCATGCCTGATAACCCTACCTGATGATACAGAATGCCCTAACCTATCTAGGCCCAGCCTATCTAAAGGAGTGGGTCCTTCTGGGTGTTGAATTACAGGCTTGGCCTGCCAGGACTTCAAGGACACTCTGAGAGGTGCTCCCATATTATCCGATAAACCAGTTTCAGTCAGGTAGCCATGATAGTTTGTAGTAAAAAAGCCAGATTTGGGTCCAGCAGCACCTTAAAGACAGATTGGAATCTTGCTCCTATCAATCTGGAAACCTTTGTGGCATAATTTTTCATTAGTACTAGTTCTGGATCAACCTTTTGTGCTGTAAGACTCCAGGCGTTGAATACAGATGGTCAGAAACTGCTCTTAATCATTTCACTGGCTAGTAACCTACCTTAGGCTGGAGAAATGGTGGATGGCAAGTCGCATATCCCTTCAGCAGCACTTCATCACAGGTTAACGGAGGAATCTATCCATTCATCCACCGAAGGAAGTCTCCTTTGGCTGGCTGAAGGATTCAAAGTTTGCTCAGTGGAGTGAATGTGTGTGTGTGTGTGTGCTGTCAAGTTGCAACCAATGTATAGTGACCCCAGTAAAGGGCTTTCAAGGGAAGTGAAAAGCAGAGGTAGGCTGCCATTGCCTTCCTCTGCAGAGTTTTCATTGGTGGTCGCCTACCCAAGTACCGACCCAGCTTAGCTCTGACCAGATTGGGCTATAACATGCCATCTTCCTATTGGGAATATACATTTAGTTTGGTTGAGTTTAGTAACTTAGCAGAGTAACATAGCAGAGTTATTTAGTCAGAAGCATTTAAACCCTTAAAAATGTGCTAATTAATTCATCTTCAGACAAAATCATAGAGAGATAGAACTTACAGTTTATTGTAGCAGATTTCTTCCCTAGCAATATCTTCTGGTAAAAAGAAGGGAAAGATCCTGATCTAAAGAGTTGCATACATTCCCTATTCTAATGCCACGGCCTGAAAAAGCGAGGCTGTAGATGTGGGTTTGTGGACAAAAGATGCTCCATAGAGGAGCATGGAGGATCTACATCCTTCCTCTTTGGAAGACCATGTGGAGAGAGAGATTTCCCAAGAGGCACAGAGGCAAGAGAGGGGGAGTCAGGAGGCGTTCCCACCTTAGACAAGAGAGTGGCAGATTGCTAGACTTATACATTACATTCAAAGAGACGTGCAGCACCCCCCAGTGTCCAAAGGCAGGCTGAGTCGCCTATTCCAACACTTCCTTCCCAGTAGAGTGAATAGAAGCCACACAATAAGGGGAACATTAATCTTTTTGCTCTATTATTTGAACAGTTCAGGAATTTTATGAGCTATTGAAATGTGCTTTTAACTGCATAAAACTCTGTTGTACTGAAATCTCATAGCGGGGTCTTCTGATAAAAGAAGAGTTCTAAGAGGCGGGTTTTGTTTGCTTGTTTTGTGCACTGAGTTGCAAGTCACAGACTCAATATAGCTCTGAAAAATTCCATTGAAATCTTGTCAGAAAAGAGGAAGCATTGAGGTAAATGTACTTTTGTATGACATATAGCTATATCATCATCTGGAACAAGAGAAAATGAGAATAAAGAAAACCAGAATAAAGAAATGAAAAGGCATGATTATGTGTGCGTTAAAACATACGGCGGCCTAGGAAACAGTGTTGTATGTATAATGGGTAGTGTGCAGGAAGAGCTAGTTCACCCTGGGTCATCTACTCTTTCTCAGCTTAACCTACTTCACAGGGATTCGTGAATATAAAACGAGGTCAAGGATAACAGCATATGGTACCTCGATCTCCTAGGAGTACGGCTGAAATAACTGTGGCATAGTGGTTATAGTGCCAGAATAGGATCTGGAAGACCCAGGTTCAAATCCACACTCTACCATGGAAGCTCACTGGATGGCCTTGGGCCAGTTACACACTCTCATCCTAACCGACCTCACAGCACTGTTGTTGAGAGGATAAAATGAAGGAGAGGAGAACAATGGAAGCTACTTGAGTCCCTATTGGGAGGAAAGATAGAGTATTAATAATAATAACAACAACAACAACATTCGATTTATATACCACCCTTTAGGACAACTTAACGCCCACTCCGAGTGGTTTACAAAGTGTGTTATTATTATCCCCACAACAAAACACCCTGTGAGGTGGGTGGAGCTGAGAGAGCTGTGAGTGACCCAAGGTCACCCAGCTGGCTTCCAGTGAAGGAATGGGGAATCAAAACCAGTTCTCCAGATTAGAGTCTTGCCACTCTTAGTCATTACACCAAAATGAAATAAAACAAACAGTAAATTAACAATAACAATTCCCATCATTTACAAGATCTTTTTTCAGATGATGTTCTGTGGCATCGATGAGCATAAATTCCTGCCCTGTGATGCTGGTCTTGTCATAATCCTTTTGTTCCTTCCCTCAATGGCCATCCAGCGTTTTGCCTTACTAGAACATTCTATGGACACCCCCAAATTTTGCTTTGGATTAAATTTATTGGCAATTCTAGCATTCACTAGGGTTCACAACATCCACCTCTCTTTTCCCTGTACCTTTCCTACGACTTTTCATTCCATTTTTGTGACAGAAATTGTTAGTTGTGATAGCTAATAAGGGCTGCGAAAATCAACAAAGAATAAGAGTTTCTTAAAGTAATTATCTTTTTTCCCTTCAGCAATTTGAGCCTACTCTCTGTTATTTTATTACAAGAAGGTAACCTTTTTGTATCCCAGGCTACATTTGCGAAGGCACCTGGTATACATAAACCCAAGAGAAACCCAATCCTGGATTATGTGTGGGTGATGCAGAACTGCATTCCAGCATTGCAGCAGCAAGATCACTGACTGCGATTTGTCAGTCTGCCTAATGAGCTCTTCAGCCTTTTCAGCATTCATATGTCTGGCTGCTGACAAAGGTTGCCTGGATCACGGCTTGTCACAATTGCAATTCTCACCTGCCTTGAAGAGTTGCAGCCATCTGTACTCATTTCGCAGTTTACTGCCTTCCTTGACTTAAAGTATTCATGCATTTATTACTTTCTCCACTGTCTGAAATATCCACCTAACCAAGGGTGGAAATATATGTTACAAAGTACTTAGGGATAGACATGGGCACAAACAGAAAAAAAACCCGAACATGATGTTTGTTGTTCGTTGCCATCCATGAACAATGAACACTGACGAACATGATCCTGTCACGAACATGTTTGTTGTTCATTGTTCGTGGGGGCCAGCAGGCTCTCCTCCAGCCATCAAGATCCCTACTGCACCACTCCCAGAAACCCTACCTGATCAGGCAGCAGGAAAGGTACCAGTAACAAATAATAGCTTGGCCCCAGAGCCCGGCAGCAGCCCTGGAACTTGAAGGGGTAGATCCCTACTGCACCACTCCCAGAAACCTGACCTAGGCAGGCACCAGGAAAGGTACCAATAATACATAATAGCTTGGCCCCAGAGCCTGGCAGCAGCTCTGGAACCTGAAGGGGTAGATCCCTATCCCACCACACACAAAGAAAATTCAAGCTCCAAATGCACTCATCCTGTCTTTCTAACAGCAGCTGTATCTCTCTGAAAGCCAGAGCTGGGAGCCCTCCTCTCCCCTGGTCTTTTCCTCTTGTAACAAATTTGGAGCTCCAGTCCATACTTGGAAGACCTGCCTATCAAGCTAAATTGGGTTTAGATTGGGGTTTCCAGGGCAACAGCAGGAGTTCAGACAGAGTTCAGACAATCCCTGCCTGAGTTGCCATGGGATTTGATTGCAGGTGCCAGACTGTCTGGCTTGATGAACAGCAACGAACAGCAATGAATAAGGCTTGCAACAACCACCTGTTCGTTTAGAATGGGGCCTCACGAACAGCTTGCTCACAAACAGCAGATTGGGCTGTTTGTGGGGTTTTTTAGTTCGTATTGCTGTTCGTGCCCATCTCTATGTAGGGACACTCAAGTGAACTTCATTTCACACACACACACCCAACTTCCCATGCACTTGCTCTCACAGTCACATTTACATGAGAATACATTCACACATTCTATATCAATTCCTCCTCAACTGCTAAAAGTATCCCAGGCTCCCTTGCTTTTTTGTTTTTTAATTTATTGTGAGGCGCCAGTGATTTTCATTTTTGCCTTCTGATAACAATGTGGTTTGAAATTGATGCAAACATTTGCATTACATTTCTATAAAGAAATAGCTCTGGGTATGCCTTTCTTTGCTACCCCTGTACTTAATATTTGACAAGGAAATTCTCTATTTACAACAGCCAGTTTCCCAGTTTCCCCCACCACCCACATCCATTCATTGAAATGCAGATCTTGACAGTACCTTACATCTTAAAGAAATGCAAATTGGCAAGTCAGAGGAACCTACAATACTTGTTCTACAGTGTCCATCCCTGAGAGTTCTCATTGTGAAAACAGCCGAATTGGAGCTCCGCCCTCCCGACTCAGTGGTGCAGTTGTACGCATTTGAAGATGCAATCACACAAAGGGAGCTCCTGTGAAAGCAGCATTCATGTGTGCCAAGCAAGAGAAAGCCTGCACGTTAATTGAGGACCACATATAAAATCCTGCACTTGAGCATCCCCAGATAATTTGCAACATGTATTTCCACTTCAAATTCCATGATATGGTGCCTGAATTTACATGAACCTAACCTCTCAGGCATGAAATGTCCAAAATAAATAAATAAAATTAATATTTAGGAAAGGTAGATAATAAGGTAATTTGGAATAATATATAGGACAGAAAGTTTGCAAGCAGGCTAATGTGCTCACTTAAAGGTATAGGTTATCACATACGAAGCTCTTCATGGCATTGGTCCGGCGTACCTACAGAACTGCCTCCCTCCCTATGTCCCTCCATGGTAGCTTTGCTTATCTGATTAGGGTCTCCTGCAGGTGCCAGCCTGCACATCGGTGACATTGACAACAGCCCATACATGAGATTTCTCTGTGGTGGCCTCTACCCTGTGGCACAGCCTGTCTGAAGAGGTCAGGAGAGCCCCCACTCTCCTGGCTTTCTGCAAACCAGAATTATTCAAAAAGATTTTTTTTTACTCAGCTAGGAGGACTGTACTGTAGGGAGGGGGTCTCAGATTTTTTACTAATGAATTAGGGACTGTAGACTTCAGTGCTATGTTGCCTTACGTACTATCTCTTTTTATAAATATGTGCTTCTATGAGATACCTGTGCTTTATGTGGTCTAATGTCAGCCCTAGAATTGTTTATATTCTGTTTCTGTATATCTTCAACTCTGTATTGGATTCCTGCTAATGCTATGTCTTTGTAAACTTGTGTTTATTTACCCTATGGCATTGTTTATGGAAATGTCCTTGATATTAACTGTACTAATCTTACACTGTGTAATCCGCCTTGAGTCTCGATGAGAAAGGCAGACAACAATCAATCAATCAATCAATCAATCAATCAATCAATCAATCAATCAATCAATCAATCAATCAATCAATCAATCAATCAATCAATCAATCAATCAATCAATCAATCAATCAATCAAACAAACAAACAAACAAACAAACAAACAAACAAACAATCAATCAATCAATCAATCAATCAATCAATCAAACAAACAATCAATCAATCAATCAATCAATCAATCAAACAAACAATCAATCAATCAATCAATCAAACAAACAAACAAACAAACAAACAAACAAACAAACAAACAAACAAACAAACAATCAATCAATCAATCAAACAATCAATCAATCAATCAATCAATCAATCAATCAATCAAACAAACAAACAAACAAACAAACAAACAAACAAACAAACAAACAAAGCATATCTAATGACTCTGAGATGCTCTCAAAGGAGGTCAGGAAGGCCCCCACACTTCTCATTCTACCGAATGTGTAAAAAGGAATCGTTCTGCCTACTGATCGACTGATCATTCTGCCTACTGATCGTTTCAGGTGGATAGCCGTGCTGGTCTACAGTGAAAGACCTGGGACCAATAGCTCCTTAAAGACCATCTAGATTTCCAAGGTATGAGCTTTCAAGAGTCAAAGGTCATTTTGCAATGAAGATGCAGCTGCCTCGCGAGATTTTTATTTAGTTTTCATCCAGGAAGATTCGAGACACTATCCTATTTAACTCATATAATGTTGACTTGGACTTTCTGGGAAATAAAGTCAAGATACTGAAGGACGTTCCATTTCTAGTTTGGAAAAGAAGATTTAAATACAAAAAGCTCGCTGCTCTCCTGAGGGAACGAGGGATAAAGTACAAATGGCTACTCCTGGAAGGAATTTGGTTTAATTATAAAGATCAAGCCTACAAGATAAATTCAGAGGATCAGCTAGGGGATTTTGTGGACAAAAATCAAGAATTCGGGCAAGATACCAAGCAAAATGAAGAAGACTCGAAGCCTGAAGGGAGGGGGGAGGCAGTGAGCCTAGTGGCTGTAGCTGCTCAGAGAGAACTGTGTCCGAGGCCCAGGGGGGGGGGAGAAAATTTAATATGGGTTGTATTTTGTATTTTGCAAGGTCAACCACTCCATCATTACTTTATGAAGGCTTAATTTTTTAACAATGGCAGTATGAAGGGAAAAAATTGTAGTGTAGTGTTTATTGTTTGTATGTAACCCCCCCTTTTTTTCCAGCCCTCCTTCCCCTTTCTTTCTTCTTCCCCTTTCCCCTTTCCTAGTACTTTTGTAGGTTTTTTTGTAGATTCCTGTTTTAGATATTAATAATAATAATAAAAAATAATAATAAAAAAGAGTCAAAGGTCATTTTGACTTGCAAAAGCTCATACTTTGGAAATCTATGTGAATGACTGGCTGATGTTATATTTTCTAATCTACTTATTAACTGCTCGAAAAGATTTTTTTTCATCAAACTTCTAATCCACCTTGAGTCCCAGTGAGAACGGTGCACTATAAATGAAAATGCCTCCTCCTCCACCACCAAGAACAAAAACAATCATAATGTTGTTCATAATGCGTTTTTCTCTAATTTTTGTAACCAGTTCTTACGTTGCTTATAGCATGCCCTTCACTGGTTTTGCTGTTGTTGCATAGTAGTTGCAATTTTTTAATGTACCTTGATTCTCAGTGAAAAAGGTAGACTATGGCCATTTCCACACACGTTGAATAATGCACTTTCAATGCACTTTCATAATCCTTTAGAAGTGGATTTTTTGTTCCACACATGGAAAATCAGTTTCAAATCTTCACTAAAGAGTATTGAAAGTGGATTATTCAATGTGTGTGGAAGCAGCCTATTACTATCTAATGAACGAACTAAAGGTTCATGGATATGGGCACACACTGTATGTGTTTGTATGATCAACAGCGATAGGTACACATAGGCTTCCTAAAACAACTCATTGCAAAAATAATCATTAACTAAATTATCAGGGAAAGAAGTAATTCCTGGGAAGAAAATTATGTGACCCCCCCTCCCTTTTGCATTTGTTTCAGCTGACTCTGCTTATACACCAAACCCACTCTCTCAGTTCCAGAATTTCTCCTCAGAACCTGCACACTATACACTAAGAAATGTCACTAATTAATTGCATTATAATATTGTTGTCCTGGTTGGAGGTCAGAGGCCTGAAAGTTGCAATTAAAAAGCTAGGATTAACCAGAACGGTAGAGCAAAGATCATTCATAGCACAGAAATGGTGATTCAGTAGAGGGGGGTGGGAAACTTAACAAACAGGCTTCTAGGAATGTAATTGGAGGGAGGGGGAGAACTGTGGATTATTAACAACATTGTCCAGAACCACATTATGACTGTATGCTTGATGGCAATTGCACCTCAGTTGACTGATGTGGAACCTATTGGAGGGAACTGTTTCCAGATTAGCCACCTTTGGGGAACCTTGCTTTAAGGAAGCTTTCTGACAGCAGTTAGATCAGATTTTCATATTATCCTGAATATCTGGGAGGCTTGCTGTAGTGGGCTACTGCTTCTGTCTTCATGACAATCATAACCGGCAATTGATGGCTCTGTAAGGGAAAGATGTGCCATGAACTCGTGGACCTTTTCTGAACCAGTTGGGGGATTCCTTATGCCAGGGGTGGGCAAATTGCGGCCTGCGGGCCGCATGTGGCCCGCTATAGAGTTTTTGTGGCCCACCAAGACCATCAGAAAAATCCCCCCTTGAACCGAGATTTCCTTAGATTTTGCGCAATCTTTTCCAGAATGCAACCGTGCCATTTTGCAAGCAAACCTTTTGCAACAGAAAAGGTCTTTTCCTGGGAGTGTGTTCTTAGGAAGGCAGAGCGGCGGCCACCTTTGCGCAAAGCAGAGCAGCAGGCGAGGTTTGCCCATGCTGGCCCCATTGCAGGAGTCCCCGCCGAGGGCCAATTCCGTTCCTCCCCGGGGGAGCACGCTGCAAGCACCGCCTCCCGAGTGCCCTGCGCTGCTCCTTCCCCAGAACTCCACTCACCGCCTGGGTAGTGCCTGTTTCGACCGCTTTAGGAACAACACTGCCCTTCATGGAGTTGCAGACTAGCCTGCAGGCCCAGCAGTTGCCCTGTGACCTGCTAGCCAAGCTGTGCTCAGCGGTCTCCTCCATCCTGAACAAGCCTGTGGAAGTGAGCGGGGATCAGTGGCGAAATGCCGTGGGCAGGCAGGTGACCTCCAGCGGGCGCCACTCCGGAGGTGCACGCAAAAGGCAGCAAGCATCCAAACGAGCTCCGCCTTGCACGTGAGCGCCTGGAGGGCAGCCGGCCTCTAGCTGGAAAGGACCTACTCTGCTGATGGGGATTACACAGACAGAACCACTACACTCAGGATGTGAACATTTCTGTGCAAATTTCTATGTTCTCCAAAATGTTCTCATTTATTACTAAGGGTAGGGTGGCAGAATTTAGAAAAAAAAATGTGCTGGAATTCATGGTGACTGGGAATAAATGATTATATGTAAAACAATTAAAAAACAGGTTGCAGAGACACAGTGTCAAGGATGCATTTCTCCAAACTCCAGGCCCGAACTTTTTCATCAGCCTAAAAAATTCCTTATTTCTACTAGCTATCACAAGTCAATAGTGTATAATTTGAAGTTTCATTTGAGAGCAGGATAGCTTCTGCAGAGGCTTAGAATCGGTCTACTGGGCTCCAGAGTCTGTAAATCCAGCCGCTCATAGCCAGGGGCGGATGACCCCTGAATAAAACTACCACTATTTTATTTAATTTATATTTATTGATTTTTATTATACAATTTATACCTTTTCTGAAATGCAAAGTTAACTAATGAATGCAATCGTTTTAAAAGGTGTGGCCCTCCGCTAACCTCCGCTCCCACAAAGTGGCTCCTGAGCCAAAACAATTGCCCACCCCTGCCTTATGCAATTAGGGCTCTAGATTGCATCCCCCAAAGTTTTCATGGCTTTTTTTGTCCCCGTTTTTTGCACATTCTTTTGAAGAGAGGAGCAGCGTCCGAAACAGTCGAAAGCTTCACAAGTACTAATTCAAACATATTCACAACAAATGCTGTTTCCATATGCCCTTAAAGGGATGGCCCACTCAGAGAATACTGGCGACGTCTCCATTTGCTTCCGATTTTTTGGTGCCTTTTTTATGACCATAGAAAGTGAGTTCCCAGGAAAAGTGCCAAAAAACCTGGAAGCCAAATGGCCAGGAACCATTTTGCAAATGGAGACATCTGGATTCCTGGGGAAAAGCCGCCCGTGTTTGGAGAATGGGCCATCCCTTTAAGGGCATGTGGAAACAGTCAAATACACAGAAAATGTGTTTGTCAGAAGCCAATTGTTTGGCCAGTACATGTGCTATTTATAAGTAATAGGGCTGTGTATGCATTTTGCCATTTAAACTTGAGTATTTTTTTTAGATAGAAGCATTCAAGTGTAAAGTTTGAATCATCCTTTAGCTATTGTAGTAAAGTATTTATTTTATTTATTTCATGTGTATCCTGACTTTCTCTTCAATGGGCACCCAAAGTGGCTTACTTTATTTTTCACATTCTTCTCTTCTCTGTTTCAGTCTCACAACAACTCTGTGAGGTAGATTATTTAAACATTATTGTTTATTTATTTATTTCAGATAATAAAGTCAAACATATAGCCAATAAACATAGCTACTTCATATAATCATCCAGATTTTATTTCTACAATCATCAACTACTTTAAGCACCAGTGATCTTCTTACAACATTTAAATCATATAAGGTAATAACTTAACAGATAAAACCCTATCAGTTAAATCAAATTGTCATCAGTTAAGTCACATACCTACATAAAACATGCCCTTATATATTCTTAGCTTTCCACTTTTATTTAAATATCCTTTTGTTATTCTTAGTTTTCAGCTACATAATCAAAAAAAGCTTTTCATTTTTCCTGAAATTCTAGGTTTGGCCTATTATATATATAAGATGTTACTTTTGCCATTGACACATATTTGCATAGCTTATTCTTCCATTCTATCAAATCTGGGCAGATCTCTGCCTTCCATTTTGCTGCATATACTTCTCTTGCTGTTGTCATCATATATTTAAATAGTTCGCTATGTATTTTTATATTATTTGGTAAGACATTTAATACTGTATTTTTAAGGTTTGACACAAAGTGAAACTTTAATATCTTTTGCATTTTTTGTCTATTTCTTTCCAATATTTGCTCGCCTTCTTGCATGTCCACCACATGTGATAGATTGTTGCATCCGTATTTTGACATTTCCAACACTTTCTACTGAAATCCTTATTAGCCTTTGCAAAGTCCTTAGGAGTAATATGCTATCTGAAGAACATTTTATACCAATTTTCTCTTAACGTTTGACATTCTGTAAATTTGATTTCTTTAGTCCATAAATTTTCCCACTGGCTCATACATATATTTTTTTCCAAAATTTTACATCCATTTTATCTTAGTTTTTTACTTGTTCTGATTCTGTGGCATATTGTAATAAAAAATTATATGCTTTTCCTAATAGGTGTTTTGAATCTCCAATGATTATTGTTCTAATACTGTTTCCCCTCTTAACTAGCTGCCTTCTTTGGGTAGTTGACCTTTAAGCTTAGACACGATATGATAATACATCAGCTATGAAATGCTTTTACCTTGAACTTGAATTTCTTGACTTATTTTTATTTTTCCTTAATTTTTTACATAATTAATTTTATTTCTTATAGTAATATCATGATAGGCATCAGGTAGGGATGTCAATGTTGAAGTTGGCAGAGGGGTCAATCTATTTCTGCATTGAAACAGGTAGATTATTTACTTACTTACATTATTTATAGTATGTCTTTCTCCCTGAGACTCAAAAGACGGATTATACAGTGTAAATCAACATGATTATGGGCTGGGACATTCTAATAGACAACACAAGAGGGTATAGATTGCAGAAATTTGAAAACAACCAGAAATCTGATACAGAGGTGATATAATGCTGAAATAAAACATAGGCAATTTGGCATGTCATATTAAATGACATAACCATTCAGTAGGTACATACTTACAGCAAGAGACAGTACACAATAGTATAGTCTTCAGTCCCAATTAGAGACGGGCACGAACAGCAATACGAACTAAAAAAAACCACGAACAGCCCAATCTTCTGTTCACAAACAAGCTGTTCATGAGGCCCCATTCTAAATGAACAGGTGGTCATTGCAAACCTTGTTCATTGCTGTTCATTGCTGTTCGTCAAGCCAGACAGTCTGGCACCTGCAATCAATTCCCATGGCAACTCAGGCAGGGATTTTCTGAACTCTGTCTGAACTCCTGCTGTTGCCCTGGAAACTCCAATCTAAGCCCAATTTAGCTTGATAGACAGGTCTTCCTTCCAAGTATGGACCAGAGCTCCAAATTTGTTACAAGAGGAAAAGACCAGGGGGGAGAGAGGCTCCCAGCTCTGGCTTTCGGGGAGAGACAGCTGCTGTTAGAGAGAAAGGATGAGTGCATTGGAGCTTGAATTTTCTTTGTGTGTGGTGGGATAGGGATCTACCCCTTCAGGTTCCAGAGCTGCTGCCAGGCTCTGGGGCCAAGCTATTATTTATTATTGGTACCTTTCCTGCTGCCTGCTTAGGTAGGGTTTCTGGGAGTGGTGCGGTTGGGATCTTGATGGCTGGAAGAGAGCCTGCTGGCCCCCACGAACAACAAACAATGAACATGTTCATGACAGGATCATGTTCGTCAGTGTTCAGTGTTCATTGTTCATGGATGGCAATGAACAACAAACACCATGTTCATTTTTTTCCTGTTCATGCCCACGTCTAGTCCTTGCCACACAGCCTCATTATCCATGCAAAAAAGCCTTCCTAAATAATTTGGTTTTGTACAGCCTGGAGAAGGCCAGGTGGCAGCTTTCCTGATTTCTTCAGGCAGGTTGAGAATGTGCAACTGGCCCAAGGTCACCCAGCAAGCTTCCATGGCAATGTTGGGATTTAAACTTGGATCTCTTAGATCCTAGTCCAACATGGAAGTAAAAAATTACATTAATTAAATTACAGAATCATAGAATCACAGGATTGGAAGGTACCTCTAGGGTCATTTAATCCAACCTCTTGCAAAATGCAGGAAATGCCCAAAGACCTCCACCTCACTCTTATGAAGAGTGATTTCAAGTGATATGCAAAACCTTCTTTATTTATGGATTAAAGAATCAAGAGAAGACAGCTGATCTAAGCATTGTGCATCTGTGCTTTGTTTTCCTTAGAAAATACAGAGCCCAGAGCCAAATTGCTTCTGGGTGCTCTCCCCCCACCCTCATAGTGTCCACTGTGCTGCTGGTCTAGAGGAACACTAAGAGGGACTGGCCTGAAAACATGGTCTCCTGTGAAAACTCAGCCAGCTGTAGACTGAATATGAAATTGATGTGAAATCATATTATTTTATATGCAAGATGTTCCAAGTCTTGCCTAGAATCAAAGAATGGATGCATCCTAAACCTTATATGAGAAGCAGAAGAAGAAACTCTTCAGACAAGATGAGCAGATGTGTAAACACAGCAGATGTTATCAGAATTTGTTCAGTATTGATGGTAGAACAGAAGACAACCTCAAATTTTAATTTGATTAGTGAAAATGAAGCAGATTTCTGCATTCCCCTAGAGACATGCAATGCTGATACGATATAGTTTTAAAAACAGATTTCAGTTCCCTGTCTTCAACTCCACCTGGTATGAGACCATGACAAGGAATCCAGAAATACAGATGTTTGACTAAGACGCTTCTAATGGATACTTGATTCTTCTAATGGCACAGTCCAAAGTATGTGAATTCGTAACTTTTTAAATGTATATTCTCCAACACATTTTGCTACCACCAGTTGGAACGTCTGTGTGCCAAAAAAAAGGTGGGGGGAGACAAAATTCCATCTTTATGTTTGAAATTTATGGGAACACAATTAAAATGAGAGGGGTCCAAAGGTATCAAGATAATTACATTTTTCTAATCTTACTAAACAAGATAAATTACCTGCAGGCCCTCTTATAAAAGATGAAATCTTCATAATAAGTGAATTAATCAAGCAGCAGCTTGCTACTGCACATGCATTTATAACAGGAATGATTCAAAGAGTTATTTTATGGGGAAATTAATGGAAACCGGCTTTTCATTCTTTTGCACCAATTGAAAACCTCAGCAGCCAGCTGCCCACTTGTCAAGAAAACAGAAAGAAGCTGGAA
Source organism: Eublepharis macularius (assembly GCF_028583425.1). Lineage (NCBI taxonomy): Eukaryota > Metazoa > Chordata > Lepidosauria > Squamata > Eublepharidae > Eublepharis > Eublepharis macularius. Next base: position 19,909,710 of record NC_072792.1, on the reverse strand, counting down.
ACAAAGATAAATAAAAACACCTTTTCCCTGGCACTTTTGAAGAGAAAAAACCGCTCTCATTTACAGCAGCCATCTGTTTGTTATTTAATATGGGTGAATTACATGCTGTAATGAGTTTGTTTCTGCATCACTCAGTGCAATGGAACACAAGTTCACTCTCATAATGCACAGCAGTTTTTAAAAGCTAATCATTTAATTGGACACAATCGTCAATGACAAATGGAGATGTAAAAACTCAGCCAGCTGTAGAGTGGATATGTAATCATTGTGAAATCATATTATTTTACACGCATGAAAACTCCTTAATGGTAGCTGATGCGGCCTACACAACAGCCATTTGGAGAACTGCAGTAGGATAATGGAAAGCATCAGTTTGGAGGGGGGCAGGGGAAGAAAAACCTAGTATTGGTTATAATTGGGCCATACTTGGACCCAGGCTGGATCTGCTCTGAGATGGAAGCAACTTTAAATCATCTCTGAAGAGTTTTCGTCGCCTCCCTCAATTGCTGTTTACGTTTGTTTTTAACGTTCATGGTTCAGTAGGTGTGATCTCCCTGTTTGCAGAGCTGGAAATTATCTGATCCGTTTTGATGCAAACTGCCATGTAATTCCCACCAATTCTGCACACGGCATCCAAATAATCAGGCCTGCATTTTCAAAGAACCGTAGCCAGGCTGGCCTCTTAGACCAAATGAGCTTCACGACCCAGAACACGAACTTTCCTTTGTAGCCATAGAGTAAGGGATAACTTTATGACTGTATTTTATTTGCCTCAGAGAAAATTGGAGGTCTTAAAAAATTCATTTATATTTCTATTTATTATATTTTCTCTTTTTTCTCTTCTCTCCTCTTCTTTCTTTCTTTCTTTCTTTCTTTCTTTCTTTCTTTCTTTCTTTCTTTCTTTCTTTCTTTCTTTCTTTCTTTCTTTCTTTCTTTCTTTCTTATGTTTTATTCAAGTTAAGTTAAATTTTATTATATTGTCAAAGGCTTTCACGGCCGGAGAACGATGGTTGTTGTGGGTTTTCCGGGCTGTATAGCCGTGGTCTTGGCATTTAGTCCCTGATGTTTCACCAGCAGCTGTGACTGGCATCTTCAGAGGTATAGCACCAAAAGACAGAGATCTCTCAGTGTCTGTTTAAATAAAATAAACTTTTAAAACTTTTAAAACTTTTTTTAAAAGGAACCAGAACAGACTATTTTGCTGGCAAATAGGAGATGAGAATGATAGATAGGTGCTCTGTCAAACTAAAGTGCCTCAAGGCAGAACTAGACATTCTTGGGAAACTCTCACAGTGAAATTGTCTGTCCTTCCCGTAGCAGCCAATAACGTGTAGTGGGAAACGGGAACTGACAGAAGTTTGGGGGGCTTAAGAGAGAACTAGAGCCAAGGGTGCTATTTTTGGTCAGCCTTCTATGTCAATTATAATGTTGTACCTTGCCCTGAGTGAACATGCACGTTGAATCCTGTGAGCATTTTTAACTGTGAGGAAATTTTTAAAATACATATATTCCCAGACAATTTGTGGCAACCAGCCAAGAGACAGAGTGACTCCTTTTCCCCCATCCACACAGAAACCATTCAAAAGATATTAGATTTTCCTATGGAATAACAACAAGATACAAATGCAAAGTGAAGCAAGGTCTCGTTTTTAGGAAGCAATGTGAAGAGCTTGATCCCTTGTTGAGCTTGGAAGATTTAACTATTGAATTAGTCTTCAGTCACTGGAGTTGAGTGAAGGATTCTGCTACAAAGAGAGGATCAGATGATCAGTTCCCAACTTGCAAACTGTCTTACTTCCCAAACCCCATTGACACAATTTACAGGGCAATCTGCAACTCAGACTAGGCTTAGACTGGAGTAACTCTTTTTAGGATTGCACTCCTAGTCACTGTTCTAGGGATTTTATTAAGCTTCCTTCATAAGCAACTCTTTCCCTATATCGATCTCTTGGAACTATTACCAAAAGGTGCTAACAGTAAAGCTGATTCTGAGAACAATGTACTTAACTTCCCTCTTGGAAAATCAATTGTGTGCAGTCCCTCCTTTAGAGTCTAGAATGTGTCATGAAGCTGTGGAGATCAGAAGGAAATTTTAACTGTTTGGGGGACACATTCTAAGCTCCGATAAAGATACGTTCCTACATATAAACGTATGAAGATGCCCTATTCTTTATTAGCATTTCTGTCCCATATTGTACAGAACTGTCTACTCAGACAGAGATCAGTTCTCCAGGATCTCAGTCCAGGGTCTTTTGCAACACCTGTGATTCTTTATCTGAAGAAACCAGGGACTGAATATGTAACTTTTGGCATGCATAGTATACATTTTACCCCTGAGCTATAGCCTCTTCCCAACATAAGGTTTTTAGTGCTTTGGTTTCTTCTACCTCTGGGTTATCATGCACTCCCTACACCCATCTCTACATGCATGACATGGGTTAGGATTAATGTCAGTTGAATCAACTGGTTAATGTGCACAAACACCATCAATTGTGTACATTAATATATGAACGCCCAGAGAATACATAAAAATTAGAGCTGGAATAAGAGGGATAGCTACCCACAAAAGTTGCAGAATTTGAATTGATCGCATTTTTCTTTTACAGATGTCACTTTATAGGCATACTGCAGTTTTGTGCTTTGTGCTGATAATATGCATAGCCCACAAATACATATTCAATGTATAACTTCTTGAACTTTTCTCTCTTCTACATGTTTCTCAACATCACTTGGAGACTAAGAGTCTCTCTACACAAGACATCTGACACATGAAGAACACATGTCAAGAGATACAATGTTAGCCAGGAAGGATAGTTTAAAAATTTAGCCAGAGCCAGGGCAAAGGCTTGCTATACACTGAAGCTGTGTGAAGGGGCTAGGAAATGCCAGAAGGGAAGGGAAACTTTAACCCATTAGAAACTTCAGCCCTCCAGGTCCAAACCCAGCTTTGAAAGGCAGCTCCAGCCCATTTCCATTCCTTGCTGCCCTCTGTTCCTGGTACTACATAGTTTTAGACTGGAGAGGTGAAATTGACAGAGCCTTTGGGGAGGGGAAGATGAAATTAACAAACCCTCTGAGGAGCAATTTCTGCCAGCTCTGTCTTTTTAAACTACACTTCCCAGTCAACATTGTATCTCCCTACGCTTGACGAACACGTGCCAATGTGTCTCGTGTACAGAGACTCTAAGGGATGGGTCCTACAGATTTGGTCTACTAAAGGTAGCACCTCCTGTTGACACAAGAGGCTTTTTCACTCTCCTTTGGGGGGAGGGTAGCTTTCTCTGGAGGGAAGTGCCTCCATAAGCAAAACAGATCCATAGAGTAAGCCCCATTGCATGCTGAATGGGCAATCTATAAAGCCTCAGCTCATGCTATCAATCTTGTGCACACTACCCATATGTTCATGTATGAATGGGCTTGCTTTAGGCACATCTTCCACAGATTGCACCTATCCAGTCGGTGTGTAATGATTTGCCAGAACCATCTTTAGTACTTCAGATACCTCTGTTGAGTCTATTAACTCAGATGGTTCATGATTAGGGACGCCTGGACTCTAGCTGGTTCAGCTCATCTCATAATTCCCAGTTGCTGATTATCCCCCAGATTGATCAATGATCCAGACAAATTATCACTGAGCCATTCATCAGCTTGTTGGGCACCTAGCTCAGCAGCACGCATGCAGGAACTCATGCACAATTGCTTTTATTCATGTGCTTTGTGTGACACTTGCATAATTTAGCAAAGGAGCATGGGAGCTGGATTTGCCCCATAGCTGTTTTCACATCAAGGATTTTCTTCTCATTTGGGGGATACATTTCTGTGGTGGAAAGTCCTCCCTTTATTTCTGCATTGGAGATCCGCCTAAAATGAAACCAATTTTGGCTCCATTTCAGTTTTGCGCCCCCCCTCCACTTTGGGTCTCTGTTCCTGCTCAGGATATCTCCTCCCCACACTGCCTGCTTAATGACATTTTAACTGTGGATAATTCTTTTTGTTTATAACAAAAATATTTCAACAACAGTCAAGACACTGTTCTCCCCCACCTATGTCTCCCATTTTTCAGGAAAAGAAATAACTTCTCATCCCCGATAATATGTAGAAGGTTTCCCAAAAAGTTGTTGGATTGTGGCACAATGCGAACAAAATAACATGCCCCTTAATAACACACCTTCCTCCATGTCTCCATACATTTTCCACTCCCTGATCAGGAATTACCTGGTTCATAAGGACACCAGGTTTGTATATTAATTATGCTTGGATATCAACAAAGTAGTATGGCCAGTAGAAAAAAGACACTGTGCAACTACCAACCTGTAATGAGTTTATGATGTTTGCCACTACAACAAACGAATCCTGGGATTGGCTCACCATAATCGCTCCCAGTGAATATGGTAAATTTGTCTGGTGAACTCATTTGTGGCAACCCTACTCATAATTCTCCAATAAATTAAGATTTATATCAGAGGAAGAAGGGAAAAAACCCTTTATTGATTCAACGGTGTAGATATAATAAAGATGTTGGAATGATTTGATATTCTACAGAAGGAAGAATGTCCAAGAGTTTAACTGTACCCCAAACAATATATGCTAGGGAAAAATGTATTTTATAGAGCATTTATATAAGCAGAGAGAGCAAGGGAAGCAGCTTGTACATGCCAGAACTGCCATCCAGGAAAGAAGATAAAGAAAGATACGCTGTAAATTAAGAAAAACATTCCAAACATACTTCACAAGTATAATCTGTAGGAAACAAATTGTTCTGTGTTTTTCCATAGTTGATTAATTGCCATGTTAGCCAAGTAAATCATACAATGTCCACTTCTAGAGTAGCTAGAAATTAAGTCCAGGACAAAAACACAAATGGGGATGCTGATGACAAAACAAACTCAACATAAACGGCAAAACAAAACACAACTGACTTATGCTTAAACATCAAAAAGAACTTAACTGGATCAAAATTATGCAATGTCATATGCCTATGGAGTAGATATGGGCATGAATCAAAATACAAATAAAAGTTTGTGACGAATTGTGCCGATTCGTGTTTCACGAAACGTGTTTCATGGGGCCACGGTTTTCACAAAATTCATGACTTTTTGGGCTGGTTCGTTCGATTCATGAATGATTTGTTATGCCATACAGACTGGCGCCGATCCATTGATCCCCTAGGCAACGTAAGCCCGGAATGTCTGCAGACTTTTTGTTACCATTGGAAACTCCAATCTTAGCCAACATAACTTTAATAGGCAACTCTTCCTGCCAATTGGAGAGCTTCCATTCTGCCCTATACAGCAAAGAGCAGGAGGGTTAATCCCCTAGGCATCTGAGGAGATGGGCCTTCTGTAGCCATGGGAACACCAATCTCATCCCTGGCCATTTTCACATGACTTACCTGCCTACGGAACATTCCGCAAAAGACCTGGAAGACAGCATCTTCTTGTGCAAAATCGTGCCAGGAAGACACTGTTACCTGGGAGTTTTGCACAAAATCGCATCTTCCTGCATGATTTCACGCAAGAAGATGCTGTCTTCCAGGTCTTTCGCACAATGTACTGCAGGCATGTAAGTTATGTGGAAATGGCCCCTGTTAGGCAGGTCTGTCTGCCAACCAGAGACCTCCTGTTCTGCTCTATGTGAACACTTCTTATATAAGGCACAGCTCTCTGCCTCGTGCTTTTCAGTTCCAGTAGACAGAGGGAGAGGGAGGACCTGCTGCTGGGTTTTGGATTGAGAGAGTGGAATTGGGAGCTTTTGGCTGGATTTGCTGCTGCTTTAAAAGAGACTGAAAAGCCTCTTTCTTATTTTCAGCTCTTGGCCTTGCTGGGAAGGTTGTTGGGTGAGGGTGCCTTTTTTCCTCCACCCCACCCAACCCCAGTCTCAGGGCATTGCTTGGCTCTGGGGCCTAGCTTGTCTGAGACCTACCTTTTTCCCTTTAATTTTCTTTGCTTACATTCTTATTTAGAGCATTTGTTCTTGCTGGTTTGTTGGGTGAGGGTGGATGGAGGAGAGCCTGCTTAAGTCTTCCTGTGAGTTTGGCATCTCTGAGTATGAAGGGGACCATTGAAGTGCCCTGGGTTCTTATGACTCATGAAACTAATGAATCATTTCGCGAAATGGGACAATTTTGTGAAAGTTCATGATTCGTGGAATGCAACGAAACATGAAATGCTTGTTTCGGGGTTTTTCCCCCCTTTCATGCTCATCTCTACTATGGAGATGCTGAAAATATTTGGCCATGTTTATTAACCAAACGTACAATCTCCGTAAATTCACGGAGATGTGAGGTCACATGAGGAAACCAGTATAATGATGTGATAGACTAATAATCCAGCTCAAACTTTATGGTGCTAGTTTTCTACTTATGGTAGTATTAGAACCTAGAGATTCATACTCAAAGGAACATAATGAAATGCAAAGGAACATACTTTGTGTGCAACTCTAAAGTTATGTAAATGACTCTCCACTGGGGCCGTTTCAGCTTGGGAAAATGGTGTGGCGTGGGGAGAAGGAGTCCTTCCCCTCCACTGTGTTCCGAAGCTGAACTAGGCTTCTGTAAGCTTTAAAATGACAATCTCTGAATCTGCTGTGTGACCGTTAAAAGGGATTCATTTTTTTCAACTTTAAATAAACGTTATTAAAACAGAGAAACATTATACAGTAACAGTTTTAAAACAAGGTACATCAGAAGTTACATCAAAACACTGAAAGACGCTGAATGTTAAAGCACACACCAGAATGACTAAGTAATTGAAGAACAATGGGTCAACTAAATTAACAATCATGAATAGAACTACAGCTAACAAGATATCTACATCATAGATTCTATAATGGCATAGAATCTATGTCTATGACACAGAAGTAGGAACTGTTTGGGATGGGTGAAGTGGACTTATTTCTTGCTATAAAGTCAATTATAGGTTGCCCTGTTTCAGCAAAATCAGAGATATATTGGTCTGACTCAATCTGCTTTTGTTAATGTAGAATTTTCTCCATTACAAATATGTCCCATATCTTCTTGTACCAATCAGATAACAAAGGGAGTTTACTGCTCTTCCAAGCTGCCATAATGACTACGTGGGCTGCAGCACATAAAAATGCTATTAGGTTAAGTCTTAACTGGGGTTAAAAAAAAAAGATTCATAAAGTTTGGCCCTAAGAGGCTGAACTAAGTAAGGACCACAAAATCTCCACTGTAAACTACTCCATGGGTTCAAAATTATCTCCACTATAAACTACTACAGGGTGAGAGGCAAGCATCCATCTAAGGTTGCCAGCCTTTGGGTAGTGGCTGGAGATCTCCCAGAATTGTAACTGATCTCCAGACTATAGAGATCAGTTCCCTTGGAGAAAATGGCTGCTTTGGAGGGTGGACTCCATGGATCCCACTGAGGGGTCCCCTCCCCCAATCCCACCCTTTCCAGGCTCCACCCCTAAAATCTCCAGGAATTTCCCAACCTGGATTTGGCAACTCTCCCCCCACCTCTCAGTCCCCACCCTCTACCCAGTATTATTGAAGAATTACAAGATAGCATACAGCAGGGCTTTTTTTTCGTGGAAAAGAGGTGGTGGAACTCAGTACTGCACAATGATGTCACTTTGGGTCAGCTGGAACGGGGGGGGGGGCGTTTTTTAAAGTTTAAATTGCCCTTGGTGAAAATGGTCACATGGCTGGTGGCCCCGCCTCCTGATCTCCAGACAGAGGGGAGTTTAGGTTGCCCTCTGAGCTGCATGGCGTGGAGGGCAATCTAAACTCCCCTCTGTCTGGAGATCAGGGGGCGGGGCCACCAGCCATGTGACCATTTTCAAGAGGTGCCAGAACTCCATTCCACTGCGTTCCCACTGAAAAAAAGCCCTGGCATATAGGGAATGATTTGAATGCTCTGAAAGATGTATAAATGCAGGTATTATTGAACCAAAAACTCAATTGCCTGAGGGGCTGGTACCTATCACAATAAATGCCCCAAAAGTAGAACCCTGATGTGAATAGTGTGGACAAGCTGAATTAAGCATGGAATAAATATCAAGGCCCTGCCATTTTGCTCACCTCCAACAGCTGACTCCAGGGGAAAAAGTACACACATGCCAAATCTGGAATCAAGTATAGTAGCTACCTGGTTTGGAAATGGATCATCTGTGATTAGCTTCGCAGTAAGTGTGAATGACCATAAGTGTGAATGATGGAAATGATTCATGATTTCTTCTCAAAGAGTTCTGTGCAAAAGAAGCACACTTTCTCTTCCATTTGTATAAGGGCCTATTGAAAACCACTAATCTTGTGCAAATTGAAGTTTTAGCAGAGGGGGAAATGCACTCGGCAGCAGAGACTAGCATGCAAAGAACTCATTCATCAGCCCAAGCCCTCATCAGTAAACTCAGTTTCATTTCATGATCAGCAGTGGAAATTATCTTTTTAAACACTGGAAATGAAAGGCAGTGACAATTCAGAGAATACATTTTGTACTCGGGAACCAATTCCCAGGAACAAAATAATGACTGCATAATCTAGTAAAGTTATGAAGAATTCCTGCCCATATATAACACCTTTTCTCCTTTAAAATGCCTGCAATTCTTTTCTACTGGCATGCATTTTGAAGGGAAAAAATCTTAAATTTATACATACAGGCTGCTCTCATAATTCTGACTATATGACTTTATTTCGTGCCAGGGAATTGGATTCTGAGTACAACATGTATTGTATGAAGGTTGGTGTTCACCAAAAAGGAGAAAATGTTAGGTTTGTACAGATCTAAATAATATTTGGTCCTCCTTTTCCAGTATGTTAAAAAAATGAAATTTGTGTTTTCTTCACCCGAAAAGTAGACAGAGTTAAAATTATATAGATACTTTGAAGATTCCCTTAAAACTAATACACACTCATTACAGTAAGCACAGTAACTTTTAAAATAACTTTTGCCTCTGTTGGAAGCCTTGCCCATTAGTTTAATTTCAATTTCTAACCAGTCACATCCTCAAGAACACAAAGAAAACAAAAGCCTACATTTCCCCCCATAGATACAGGTGTTGGCATCACCCAGACTGGTACAAAATCAATACAAGTTCTGTTTTCATAAGTTTTATGATAGATCTCACAGAGTGTGAGCTGAATACAAGCCATTTCATATGTCCCTAGCTATAATGAAGTAATGATATAGACTCCAGTAACTTACAGGGTTTCTCATATATTTGAACATCCCATAACTTACTAACACTAGAGGCCACCATGAGTTATGTCCACAGTTCTTTCCCATCCACTCTAGAATTTGTAACTCAATATCAGCTGCAAGCAATTTCATTTATTTAATGTTTTTGTAGTCTTCGGTAGACTGTCTTATGTTCTCGCTTCCCTCCCCCCTTCTCTTTCTCTCTCTCTCTTTCTCACACACACTTCTTCAATAAACTTGTTTTTTGACATAGAAACTTAGAAACACAGAGCTGGAAGTGATCCAACCTCCTGCACAGTCCAGGAAATTCATGGCTATCTCCCTCCCAAATCCCACAGAGACCCCTGCTCTATGCCCAGAGGAAGGCAAAAAAGGCATGTTGGGAAGAGCAAAATGGTTGAGTGTATATGTGTGTATATAACACCTGGCACCCCCAAATATGCCTAGTGGGCCATGTTCAGGTTTGTGAGTCACAAGTTGTGGCCCTGATTGGACTGCATGTGTCTATGGGTACACACCATGTCTATTTCAGAACAGCTACACTGGCTGTCAGTTTGTTTCTGAGTTCCATTCAACAGAGTCCAGCTTGAACATTTGAAGGCCTTCATGGACTTGCACCTGCCTATCTGAAGGTCTGTCTCTTCCCATGTCTGTCTTCTGGTTATTTCCTTCTAGTTGTGCCCCACCCCCCACACACATATCTTGGTCCATTCATTTTCTGTAGTGGCTCACACCTTGCGAAATACAATTCCTGAGGTAAGGAAAGCCTTCCTGTTTAGAATTTTTAGATGTTTTATTTGGGAGGGCTTTCAGTCAGAGAAGTCACAGGATTTTTCTTGGGAAGGTGAGTTAATGGGGTTTTACAGTCTCGTGTATTTTTTTTTAATTGTGAGCTGCCTTGACTAGAAATGGGCATGAACCGCATTACGAACCAAAAAACCCCACGAATCACCTGATTGTCTGTTCGTGAACCAGCGGTTCATGAGGGTCCATGGCCAATTCCAATGAACCGTTCATTGGAAGCCCAGTTCGTTGCATTCGCTCACGGTTCATGAAGCCAGACAGTCAGGCACCATCAATCAATTCCCTTGGAAACGGAGCTGGAAGAATGCCTGAATTCTGTCTGCACTCCTTTTGTCACCCGAATCGGAAACCTGAATTGAAGCTCAGCTTGCCTTGATCTGCAGGTCTTCCTTCCAACCATGGAGCTGCAAATTGGTTACAATTGGTTACATGGGAGAAGACACCTGGGGGAGGGAGGGGGAAGCGGGGTGTTCTGTAGCCATGGGCACTCCAATCTCATCCCTCCAAACCCTGATAGGCAGTTCTGACATCCAACCCCTTGTACTCTGGGCCAACATCAACTGGTGGCTCTAATTGTATCAAATGGGAGTTTCCTAGGGGCCTTGGATTTGAGAGGGTATAACTCCAATATCCCTATTGCAATCTTGACCAAATTTGGATGCTAGCTGGAAGAGAGCCTGCTAAACACTCCCTGGGAATATGGGCTCTCTAAGTCCAATGGGGGCCATTCTGATGCCCACTAATCACGAACCTCGAAGTGGTTCATCAGTGGGAAATGTTTGTTGTGGTTCGCTGGTTGAAGTTCGTCATCAGCACCGAACCACAAACCACTGGTTCATTAATTTTTTTTGGTTCGTGCCCATGTCTATCCTTGACCCACAAGGAAAAGGAAGGGTATAAGTAAATGCTGGGAAATGGACACTTACCCGTTACCACAGTTACTCGTATGTGTACCAGGGGTCTGATTGTTGTACACAGTATCCTTTTCATGTTTGCACAGATTTCATATATGGAAGTGACATTTGCGTAATATAGGAAACCTTTTGCAGAAGTGCAAAACTGAGTGAAGATCTGTTCTCATGCGTAAGTAGGGATGCTCTTAGAAGGGAAGAAACAGAAAAAAATGGAGCTTCAGACAATGGGGCAGAAGGAATTCTAGAGTCTAGCTCAGCTCTCTCCTGCTTGAACATTGTAAAGCAAAGACTCACAGAGGAGAGGTCCATCCATGGTTACTAGAAACGGTAACTAAAGGGAACTTCCACATTCAGAGACAGTAAACCTCTGAATACCAATGTCAGTAGCAACAGTGGCAAGAGGCTTTCGTCTCTATGTTCTGGTTTTTTGTCTTCCATGGCAACTGGTTGGCAACTGTGTGAACGGAACATTGGATTAGATGGACCACTGGTCGGATCCAACAGGGTTCTTCTTATGTTGTTTTAACTCCCTGTGCCATATACACATGCATGCCTGGAAGTGTGGGTGTGTGTGGCCAAACTCTACATCTATACGTACCCCTCTATATCCCAAGGTTGACTCCATTCAGCATATTGGTTCATATTTCCTACATGCCACAGGATCTGTGATCACCATCTCTTGGAAGCAACTGGCCAAGTCCGACTAAAACCATGCTCAACCACTTTCAGTGCCACAGAAAACTTCCAAAAGGTCCAGGAGAAAACGGAGACATGCTTCTATTATATAGGGATACCCCACCCCATATGATCCTGGCCCAAATCAAATATCATAACAAAACAAACTGCTTGGGTTCCTGATAAGATGAATAGACTAATAATTCTTTATTATGTAATGTTTGGCATGTAATTGAGATTTTATTTCCGCTGGTTAGTTACGTAAAGGAGTGTTGATTGGGACCAGGGCCCTCTTGAGGTCCAAAAGCAAAGGTTTAAAATTCTTGTCCGCTTCATCAGGCCTCAGCAACTGAAATTCATCTGTGTATCTAGGACCTGACAGCACTCCCACGGCATCCTGAGGGCCAAACTAGACGTGCAGATATTTAAAGAGTTGATTCAAGTGAACCCATTTTCCCATGCTGAAACAGTGCTGTAGGGGAGTTATTTCCCTGTTTTTGCTGCTCCATATGCACAGAATACTCCACATGGAGCAGGAAAAATGGGGCAGTGACTCCTTTTAGTGTTATTTCTGCAACAGAAAACAGTTTGGGTTTGGGAGGAAAGGCAAGAGCCCCCACGGCAATGTTCTGAGCCTGTTTGGGTTCTCCTTTATTTTTTAACAGCCATTCCTGTATATGCCACTGAGGACACTTTGATCACCAGAAAAACAACTGTTGGTGGTCCTTGGCCCCAAGGAGGCCTGCCTGGCCTCAACCATGGCCAGGTCCCTCTCGGTCCTGGCACCGACCTGGTGGAACTCTCTGTCCATTGGAACTAGAGCCCAGCAGGCTCTGCTATCCTTCCTCTGGGCCTGTAACACAGAGATGTTCCTCCAGGCATATGGTTGAGGCTGGGCTAGGTCTCCAGGGGCCTGTAGGAGGAGGAAGTGGGTGATTAAACCTCCCAGTAGACCAGTCCACCACCCTGTTTTAATTGCCTAGTTGCTGCCAAATACATCCAAAGTGAGGCCAAGTAAATTGTGGAGCAGGAACCGCTGCTACCTTGGAAATTATATTAGTACAGTTTTAGATTATTATAATATTTGTAATGTTTTTATCTAAAATTGTATAAAACCACATTTTATTGTATTTTAAATGATGTGATCTGCCCTGAGCCCGCCTGATGGGAAGGGCAGAAATTGAATAATAAATAAATAAATAAATGAACAAATAAATAAATAAATCCCTCACAGCAGGGGTGTGGCCCAACTTCTCAAAAACTCATACATCTCATTTAGCCCTGAGATTGAATTGTCAGATATCCCACCAATAAAATAATAATAAAGACCAATTGCTTGAACAGAGTTTAAAATAGAATTCAATCATTTCTAATTATTGGGGGAAGTAAGTCTAATTACTAATCTCAGACTTCATGTATGGTTTTCAAAAACAAGATCTATTAAAAACCACAAACTCAAATTATAGTCACAACTACAGTATTGTTTGTGGTGTTTAATCTAGAAAGGTGTTTGCTATTCCACATTTCAGAGATACAGATTGTCACTGACACCATTTCATCATTTCCATTCTGTATTAGATCACGATACTTGTAAAGGGTGGAGGGAGAGAAAAATCTCCCTTTCACTCCTTTGATACGTTATTAGGAAATGTTGACTTGACTGTTCATAATATTAACAGAGGTTTGCTGTATGTTTTAACTTTCCAGACAGGGTAAGGATGAGAAGAAATGAGACCCAAAGGTGGTGTGTATGGGAGGTGGGTCTTGCCTTGCTGTAGAGAAGTATCCATTGTCTGATGGCTTCCACATGGGTTATCTGCCTCAGGGCCAAGCTACAAGTGACAAATGACACTTGAATGGCAAGTGTATTTCTCCCTGTTCACTTGCCCTCCACTCAATCCACTTGCCAGGCAAGTGTCTTTCGTCATGTGTAGCTTGGCCCTCAGCTTCAATTGCTGTTGGGAAGAAGGCTTTTTTCTGCTTCCGCGCAGCTACTTCTCCCAAGGTTTTGCTGGTTTTTGTCTGATCTTTCTCAAACCTGCTTTTTGTCGTGGAAAGTGGTTAAAATATTCTAAATTTAGAGTTGCAATGGATCTTGAATCAATACAGAGACACTTGTTTAGTTTTTAAGAAAGGTTACTTCTAAAGGAAATAGGTGCATGGGGTTCCTACAAAACAAAGAAATCTACCCCCTACATCTTGACACTACGAAGTACAAACTTAGACCACACCAGTAATGGAGATTCTTCTTCTTGACCCTAGATAGGAAGTCACCTGATCAATTGACTAATAGTAGTTTACAAACACAACTCAGGGCCAAGCTACACATGACGAATGACACTTGAATGGCAAGTGGATTGAGTGGAGGGCAAGTGAACAGGGAGAAATACACTTGCCGTTTAAGTGTCATTCGTCATGTGTAGCTTGGCCCTCAGTTTCTTGGGCTTTGAGGTAGATAAGGCTATTGGCACTCTGCTAGGTTTCCTTTCCAGGTCAATACACACAATAGCACACTGAGTAAACACATTAACCCCATAATGACTGAATGTCAGAGCTTGGAGCCTATATTCCAATACTTTTCTCCAAAGTTTGGGAGAAGATCAGAGTAAACCCTGGATGCCTACAGTGTGGGTAGGCAAATTAGAATTTTCCCTACTCACGTGGCAACCTTTTCCCCTGAGATTATCTTCACAGTGGCCATTTCCTCCCCTTGTCACAGGAGGCTTTACATTTAAAAAACTGACACTAGAGTATCATGATACTGATAAGATGTTATTACAAATATGAGTACTAGAATCGCCAGAGTTTTGTTTTAAATAAGTCTCTAGCCCCTTCTGTTGTTAGGGTTGCCAGGCCAAACGTTGCAACCAGCTGGCAAGTTAGGAGGATGGGATGTGGAGGGGTGTATGATGTCAGTAAAAATGAATAGCTCTAGGAATCACTACAACTTTATGGTAAAAATCTATGATTTTACCACAGCATTTCAGGCAATTCCTAGAGCTACCCATTGTCACTTCTTGGTTGTACCTAGAAGTGATGTGCTGGTTCAGTGGCTGGACCCTTTTCTTCCTTTATCCCTCCCCCCCACCCCCACAACTCAGGCAAAGAGATTTACTTATGGAGATTGTCCTCCAAAAGTAGGGACATGGTAAGCCTATAAGTTGCAAAGATATAAGGAGAAAGGCATATTTTTGCAAAGGAAAGTGCTAGAGCTGTTATAAAACATGTGACAGCTGAGAATTCTGGGAACCTGATATACATGGACCTCAGGAATACTGTCCCTCGTGTTCCCCTTCCTAGCAGCCCTAAAGGCATTTCCAGCTCAAACCAGGCATAAAACTGTATTGAAATGAGTCTTTTTATTTATTATTTTTAATTTTTAAAATAGAAAAAGAGGTACAAAAAAAGAAAAGGGAAGGGGGACAAAAAAGAAAAAAAAACAGAGTTGTATGTTACAAGGGTTATCAAAGTATAGAGGACACAAATCTTATAACATTTGAAAATGTTAAAATACTATTTGAGAGTGTTTTAAATATATATATATTCAAATAAACAACATATACAGAATCCAACCCTTTTTCTACTCCTCATCTTAGGTAAATAGAAAAATTCATTACTACCCTTATCATTGCCTTATACTTACATATTTCTTAGCAACATTTCAGTGCTGACTTCTTAACAATATTTCAAAATTACCGATCATTGTATTCTACTGATTATCTTAATTCAACTAATCTTACGTCAATCAAATGAAAAGACATCTCAATATATATATATATATATATATATATATATATATATATATATACATTATATAACATATTTATTCACCCTCCATCTCAATTTAAAGCTTGAAACAAACATCTCGCTGACACTACTCAGAACTCACAATCATACTCAAATTTATGGGACTGATATATCTTATTCCTGTATCCCTTTACTGATTTTATCTATTGTAAGCAAAGTAATTTCCCCACTTCTTTTCAAATTCTTTAATTGATCTTCTGTTTATGTATTGAAATGTGCAGGGCTTTTTTTCAGCTGGAATGCAGTGGAACGGAGTTCTGGAACCTCTTGAAAATGGTCATGTGGCTGCTGGCCGCGCCCTCTGATCACCAGACAGAGGGGAGTTTAGATTGCCAGCGGTGTGGAGGGCAATCTAAACTCTCCTCTGTCTGGAGATCAGGGGGCGGGGCCACCAGCCATGCAACCATTTTCGCAGAGGGTGATTTAAACTTTTAAAAACTCCCCCCTTGTTCCAGCTGACCCAAAGTGACGTCATTGGCCCTGGGAGCATGCGTGCACTTCGCATGTGTGAACGTGGTACCAGGGGCATCACCTCCTGCCAGGAGTTGCCCCCTGTGCTGCCAACCTACTGAGTTTCACCACCTCTTTTCCCAGAAAAAAAGCCCTGGAAATGTGTCTTGCTCATTCTTCTCATCTACATAGTGTTGCATGGCCACCACAAGGTCCAGCTTCCTCATGAAAAGAATATTAGCCCCCGGCCAACAGATAAACACGTGGGAAAAAGACCACTACGTGAGGTTCAAAAGTAGTTCACTCTCATGGGTTGTATGACTGAGGCTGGCCTCAGGCAAGAGTAAGAATGGAAAAGTGTTTTGGAAGTTGGAGAGATGATGGACATTCTCTTCTCTCCTGCTGTTGCGGTCCAACCCTCGAGATGCCAAGGAGCATGGAAGTCATGTGTTCCCCACCCCAGCAGGAACAAAGTCCCCCTTCCTTGCTTCTCAGTGTTTCTAGGTTACTGGCAGGCTCTTCCTTCAATGCTGCTGAATAAAAGAGTAGAAGAGGCTGAGGTATTTTTTTAATTATGAGAAATGGGAGGAGAAGAAAGCACAAAAAGGCCAGAAACTGAGGGCCAAGCTACAAATGACGAATGACACTTGAATGGCAAGTGGATTGAGTGGAGGGCAAGTGAACAGGGAGAAATACACTTGCTGTTCAAGTGTCATTCGTCATGTGTAGCTTGGCCCTGAGGCTCCTTTAATATATATAAAAATGAAAATAATTAGAACCAGGGCTTTTTTTCTGGGAAAAGAGGTGGTGGAACTCAGTGGGTTGCCCTCGGAGAAAATGGTCACATGGCTGGTGGCCCTGCCCCCTGATCTCCAGTCAGAGGGGAGTTTAGATTGCCCTCCATGCCACACGCCATGCACCACGTGCAGAGGGCAATCTAAACTCCCCTCTGTCTGGAGATCAAGGAGCGAGGCCACCAGCCATGTGTCCATTTTCAAGAGGTTCCGGAATTCCGTTCCACCGCGTTCAAGCTGGAAAAAAGCCCTGATTAGAACAGAATCTTTGCTCTTCAATAGCTAAGCATACTAGCCAAATTTTAAGGAGTTCTTTCTTTTTTAAAAAAAATCAAGCTATATGGAATGAGTAGGGATATGTGTGTGCTTTTAAATTTCCTTTATCTGCTTCACACTGGATTGGAAACTTTCTTTCTTTCTTTCTTTCTTTCTTTCTTTCTTTCTTTCTTTCTTTCTTTCTTTCTTTCTTTCTTTCTTTCTTTCTTTATTTATTTATTTATTTATTTATTTATTTATTTATTTATTTATTTATTTATTTATTTATAGTCCACCTTTCTCACTGAGACTCAAGGTGGATTACATAGTGTGCGATTAGTACAATCAGTAGCAAGGACAAGGGCAGGCATTTCCATACTATGTCAAGAACATTTCCATAAACAGTGGCCATTTCCACACACATTGAATAATGCACTTTCAATGCACTTTCGTAATCCTTTAGAAGTGGATTTTTTGTTCCACACATGGAAAATCAGTTTCAAATCTTCACTAAAGAGTATTGAAAGTGGATTATCCAACATGTGTGGAAGCAGCCAATGTCTGACATTAAACAACATGAAGCACAGGTAGTATAGAGGAGTACATATTTAAAGCAACAAATAATATGTAAGGCAACATAATGGTGAAGTCTATGGTTCTTAATTCATTAGCAAAGTATTCGAAACCCCCCTCCCTACAATACCACCCTCCTATCTGAGAAAAAAGGCTTTTTGAATAATTCGGTTTTGCATTGTTTAAGGAAAGCCAGGAGCTCTCCTGTCCTGACCTCCTCAGGCAGGTTGTTCCATAGGGTAGGGGCCACCACAGAGAAAGCCCGTGTACGGGTTGCTGTTGATTTCACCCATGTACAGGCTGGCACCTGCAAGAGACCCTGTTCCGATAAGCGAAGCTGCCATGGAGGGGCATAGGGAGGGAGGCGGTCCCGTAGGTATGTCGGGCCAAGGCCATGATGAGCTTTGTATGTAATAACCAATACTTTGAATTGAGCACAGTAACTGACAGGTAGCAAATGGAGTGACTGTAGGATAGGGATTTTTTAAAAAAAAACTGTCCAGCTTCCTCATGAAAAGAATATTAGCCCCCGGCCAACAGATAAACACGTGGGAAAAAGACCACTACGTGAGTTTCAAAAGTAGTTCACTCTGACTTCCTGTTTGGGATCCATGGAGGTCTTAGAAGCTGACCGGACTGCTGTTTTAACCGGCCGGCGGGGTGAAAATAGCCCGCGGCCGACTGCTCTCAGGCGGGGAGCAGGCAAAGAACGCTCAAGACCCTAGGGTGAGCTAGATCTCGGACGAGGGGGGGCTCTACACAACGGGTCCCCTCCCGATCCTTGAGGTCCCACCTTGCGACGGGTCGGCTATAATCTCTGCGGCAGTTTTGGGGCCAATTCGGCTGGCATAAGACCTACATACCCAAGCTTCGATTGGGGGAAGAAGCTGAGAGGAGAACTTAAAATCGAAACAGCGATTACAACCCGAGAAAAGTGAAGAGAAGGTAAAGATCATTATCTTCTGAGACGGGACAGATTGATAAAAACAGAGAGGAAAAAAAGTAGATTTTTAAACTGCAACAGACTAGTGAAAAGGAGGGGAAGACTCGGCAGGAATTGAATTTAAAAAGAGACTAAGTTTAAAGAAGTTATTAAAGAAATGGGACTATTGTTTTGAATACCTGTGGCTTTGGAGCTGTGAGAAAAAGACACCATCGCGAGATCTGCTGTGGGAAGACGGGAGACAGGAAGTGCGTAATAACAATAGAGTGGCTGGAGAGAAGCGGCCCTTGCTGGAGGGCAGGAAGTAGGGAATCGCCATTTTTGAAAGGGGAAGGGTCGCGGCTTCAGCGGAAGAGGAAGTAGGCCATCTTGGATTACAAAATCATAGAGAAACCATAGAGAAAAGACGCCCGACATTTTGGACTCTTTAAAATTTAATTTCTATAAGAAGACCGGGACATTTAAAATAGAAAAACGTTAAATTTTACGCCACGGAGTTAAGGAAGAGAGCGGATTCGTGGGAGCGAGCTAAAGCAAGCCCCACGATGTCAAAAAAAGAGTGGCAATCGGCAATAGAAAACCTGGATAAAAACCTGGACAAAAAACTTTTAGATATGATTAAAGAACTTAAGGACACGAAATTGGAGCTGATAAAAGAGGTTAAAGAGGTTACACAGACAGTAAAATCGGAGCTGTCAGAAGTGAAAAAAGGTATGGAAACAATACGAAGTGAATTACAAGGAACGCAGCAGAGAGTTAAAACAGTAGAAGACGCGATGGAGAATTTAGCAGACACGCAACAAACAGAGATGAGATTGGTGAAGGAGAGAATGTCAGTTGCAGAAACTAAACATATGGAGAAGCAGCTACGTTTTCGTGGCTTGCCAGAAGTGGAAGGAAAGTCAGCGCAAGAACAGATGACTGAGGTGTTGGCTGAGTACCTGGGGAAGGAGGAGGAGGAAGTTGTGGCTATCCTAGATGTGGCATACCGTGTGAATTCGAGAATAGCAACCCAGAGGAAACTACCAAGAGATGTGATTGTGCAGTTTACAACACGAAATATGAAAGAGAGGATTGTGACAAAACAGTTTCAAGATCCATTGGAGATTGATGGCAAGACGATTATTATAATGAAGGAACTGCCCAGATCAGTGTTACTGGACCGGAAAAAATATAAAGTGCTAATTCAGATTTTGAAGGACATGAAAATCAGGTACAGATGGGAGTTACCGGAAGGAGTGTCCTTTGAGTTTGGAGGGGCCAAAAAACGCATCAGATCTGAGCGAGAGATGGAGCGATTTATTAAGGACAATGAAAAAGACTTACCAACAAGATCATGAGTATGGAGTGTAAAGTATTATCTTGGAATGTAAATGGACTAAACTCACCGAATAAGAGGAAAAATACTTTTCACTGGCTACTAAAACAAAAATGTTACATTGTTTGTTTGCAAGAGACCCATATCAGAAAGCAGGATGTAAAATATTTAAAATCTGGAAAACTGGGCAAAGAATTTGTAGCGGCCTCCAACAAGAAAAAAAGAGGAGTGGTGTTGTACATAAAAGAGGAGCTACAGCCAAAATTTGTTATGAGAGATGTGGAAGCTAGATTTGTAGCAGTGGAGTGTAATTGGAATTTAAAGAGAGTGTTGGTAGTCGGACTTTATGCACCTAACGGTGCAAAAGAAAGCTTCTTTGAGGATTTAAGGAAGCATTTAGACGATCTTGCATATGACCAGATAATTCTTGCTGGAGACTTCAATGGAGTGACAGACTTGGAATTAGACAAAAAGACTACAACGGCACAAAAGAAAAGAGGACTATTACCAAAGCTTTTTTTTGAGTTGATTCAACAAGAGACTCTTGAAGATGTATGGAGGAGAGAATATCCTAAAAGCAGACAGTTTACTTTTTATTCTGCAAGGCATTCTACATTATCAAGAATTGATATGATCTGGGCCTCAAAAGACTTAGCATTATGGACTAAGGAGGTAGAAATAATGCCTATGGTAGGCTCAGATCACAACCCAATTATGTGGAAATTTGGAAAAAAGAGAAAAAGGAAAGCATGGAGAATAAATGAGGACTTGTTACAGGAAAGAGAGAATATGGAAATATTGAGAAGAGAGACAAAGTTTTTTATACAATACAACGTGAATAAAGAAGTACCAACCAATAAAGTTTGGGATGCTTACAAGGCGGTTGTAAGGGGCATACTAATGGACTTAAATGGTAGAGCAAGAAAGAAGAAAGAGGAGAAAAGACAAGAGATTGAGGAGAAAATAAAAGCCAAAGAAATACAGCTAAAAAAGAGACCAAGGAAAAAGAAGGTATACCAGGAAATTAAAATACTTCAAGAACAGCTAACAGCAATGAGCAATAAAGAATTGGAGTGGAATTTCAAAAGACTGAATCAAAAAGCGTTTGAGGGTGCTAATAAACCTGGGAAGTACCTGGCATGGCAATTGAAGAAGAAAAGGGAAAAGAAGATAATAAATAAAATTTGCGAAGATAACAAAACGTATTTGGAGCAGGCTACCATTAGTAGAGCCTTTTATAAATTTTACGCTAAGCTGTATAATAAAAAAGAAGTAAACAAAGAATCAATAGCGTCATATTTGGAGAAAACCAAACTTCCAGAAATCTCGGAAGCTTGGAGAAATAAGTTGAATAGTGAAGTAACTGACGAGGAAATAAGTAAGGCAATACAATCTGCAAATCTAGGAAAGGCGCCAGGGCCAGATGGACTTACGGCTAAATTCTATAAGACAATGGCTAATGAACTGGCACCATTCCTAAAAGAGGTGATGAATGGGGTTTTAAGGGATCAAAGGATTCCAGAAACTTGGAGTGAAGCGAATATATCATTGATCCCAAAAGAGGGCCAAGACCTGACTAATGTGAAAAATTATAGACCTATATCGCTACTCAACAATGACTATAAAATTTTTGCGAAGATATTGGCGGAGAGATTGAAGGGGTGGCTCTCGGAAGTCATAGAGGAGGAACAAGCAGGCTTTTTGCCAGACAGACAAATAAGAGACAACTTAAGGACAGTGATCAATGCTATTGAATATTATGACAAGCGTTGTGACAAAGAGGTTGGTTTCTTCTTTGTAGACGCTGAAAAAGCGTTTGACAATTTAAACTGGGACTTTATGTTTGCCACTATGGAAAAGCTACAATTGGGAGAAAGATTCATCAGAGCAATTAAGGAAATTTATAGAGACCAGACTGCAGCAATCGTGGTGAATGATGAATTGACCAAGAAATTGACGATAAGTAAAGGAACAAGACAAGGTTGCCCGTTATCTCCATTGTTGTTCATTTTAGTATTGGAGATTCTGATGATACAAATACGTCAAGATGATGAAATTCGTGGAATAAAAATAAAGGACTATTCATACAAGGTCAGAGCATTTGCGGATGACATAATGTTAATTGTAGAGGACCCATTGGAGAACATGCCAAGAGTGATAGATAAGATCAAGGAGTTTGGAGACTTGGCAGGTTTCTTCATTAACAAAAAGAAGTCAAAGATATTATGCAAAAATATGACTAAGCAGAAACAACAATTGTTAATGGAAACAACGGATTGTGAAGTAACAAGTAAAGTGAAATATTTGGGAGTCGAATTAACTGCAAAGAACATAGATCTATTCAAAAACAATTATGAAAAACTATGGACTCAGATAGAGAGAGACTTGATTAAATGGAATAGATTGAATTTGTCATGGTTGGGCAGGATTGCAGCAGTTAAGATGAATGTGTTACCAAGAGTAATGTTTTTGCTACAGACAATACCAATCATCAGAGACTCCAAACAATTTGAAAAATGGCAGAGGAAAATATCAGATTTTGTTTGGGCAGGCAAGAAGCCTCGAGTGAAAGTGAAAGTTTTACAAGATGCAAAGGAAAGAGGCGGAATGCAACTGCCCAATCTGAGACTTTATCATGATGCAATCTGCCTAGTTTGGTTGAAAGAATGGATGACATTAAAGAACAAGAAACTATTAGCCCTAGAGGGATATAAAAAAATATTTGGATGGCACGCATATTTATGGCATGACAAAGTAAAGGTCAACTCGATGTTCCTGCATCACTTTGTTCGGAGAAGTCTATACATAATCTGGAAGAAGTACAGAATTTATCTACAAGAAGGAACCCCTTTGTGGGTGGTTCCATATGAGGTGATAGACCCGAGAGCTGTTGATAATGAACAACAATGTTTAACGTATAAAGAAATAACTAAAACTGAAGCATCCAAACTTAGAATAAAGACACAAGAGGAACTATCACCTAACTACGATTGGTTCCAGTATAGACAGATCAGAGACTTATATAATTCGGACTCTGTAAAGGGAGGTATACGAATAGAGAATTCGGAACTAGAGCAGACCCTTCTTAAAGAAGATAAGAAAAGAATATCCAAGGTATACCAAGTACTGTTGAAGTGGTATACCGAGGATGAGATAGTTAAAACACAAATGGTGAAATGGGCTATAAACTTTAATAAAGAAATAACAATGGAGGCATGGGAATACTTGTGGAAAACTACAATGAAGACAACGACATGTATTAATATCAAAGAGAACATTTACAAAATGATCTATCGTTGGTACATGACACCAAAGAAGATTGCGCTAGGGAATTTGAATACTTCTAATAAATGCTGGAAATGTAAGAAGCATGAGGGCTCCCTCTATCATATGTGGTGGTCGTGTGAGGTAGCCAGGCAGTACTGGGGGGAAATAATAAGAGAAATGAGTGAAATTTTACAATTTCAAATTAATAAGAACCCAGAACTCCTGCTACTGAACTTGGGAATGGAGGGAATTCCAGCCCAACACAGGACGTTGATATTTTATATGACAGCAGCAGCTAGACTTTTGTATGCGCAAAAATGGAAAGTACAAGAAGTGCCAACTATTGAAGATTGGACTTACAAATTGCTGTATATGGCTGAAATGGACAAGATGACAAGAAAACTGAGAGATCTGGACTCAGGGCAGTTCAACACAGACTGGGAGAAGCTGAAACAATACCTGGAGAAGAAATGGGAGGTGGGAGGAAAACTGTGGCAGTTTGAGAACTACTGAAGTATTGAAGTAGAGGGGGGAGACTTTACCGGGGGGAGAAGAGATAAATGTGGATTAATAAGCAGTCAGATTAATAGATTGACATATATATAGATATATATAGGTTAACAAACAGAACATAGAGAAAATAATTAATTATAAGGACTAAATATAAGGAGCGATTAACTAACAATATTTTCTTTTTTTCTGATAAGTTTTGTACCAAACTGAATGTCTGAAGATATAGATGGGTCAAATTGATTGACTACGTGAGGAGAGATATATAGAACTATTATAAAAGATAGAATGAGTAATATATATAGAGAATAAGTCAAATTGTTTGATATAAACGAATGTATGATCTATATGGTTTATGATATATAGAAATATCTGAAATTGAAAAATTGGGATAAATTGTTTATCTAAGATGGAAACAAAGACTTACAGTTTGGGCATATAATGTTAAAAATAGTTAAGGATGTACTGCTTAGAATAATGGAGAATATATATTTGTTTTAGATAGAGGAAGCTAATAAAAGTAAGGGAAAGGGGACAAAGGGTTGGAAAGCTGTTGGAAGTCAACAAAAAGGGGGGGGGAAAGGGAGGGGGTTAGAGATGAAAAAATTGGGGAAAATTGAATGTAAATGTGGAAATAATGGACTCTAACCCAATAAAAATTTTTCAAAAAAAAAAAAAAAGTAGTTCACTCTCATGGGTTGTATGACTGAGGCTGGCCTCAGGCAAGAGTAAGAATGGAAAAGTGTTTTGGAAGTTGGAGAGATGATGGACATTCTCTTCTCTCCTGCTGTTGCGGTCCAACCCTCGAGATGCCAAGGAGCATGGAAGTCATGTGTTCCCCACCCCAGCAGGAACAAAGTCCCCCTTCCTTGCTTCTCAGTGTTTCTAGGTTACTGGCAGGCTCTTCCTTCAATGCTGCTGAATAAAAGAGTAGAAGAGGCTGAGGTATTTTTTTAATTATGAGAAATGGGAGGAGAAGAAAGCACAAAAAGGCCAGAAACTGAGGGCCAAGCTACAAATGACGAATGACACTTGAATGGCAAGTGGATTGAGTGGAGGGCAAGTGAACAGGGAGAAATACACTTGCTGTTCAAGTGTCATTCGTCATGTGTAGCTTGGCCCTGAGGCTCCTTTAATATATATAAAAATGAAAATAATTAGAACCAGGGCTTTTTTTCTGGGAAAAGAGGTGGTGGAACTCAGTGGGTTGCCCTCGGAGAAAATGGTCACATGGCTGGTGGCCCTGCCCCCTGATCTCCAGTCAGAGGGGAGTTTAGATTGCCCTCCATGCCACACGCCATGCACCACGTGCAGAGGGCAATCTAAACTCCCCTCTGTCTGGAGATCAAGGAGCGAGGCCACCAGCCATGTGTCCATTTTCAAGAGGTTCCGGAATTCCGTTCCACCGCGTTCAAGCTGGAAAAAAGCCCTGATTAGAACAGAATCTTTGCTCTTCAATAGCTAAGCATACTAGCCAAATTTTAAGGAGTTCTTTCTTTTTTTAAAAAAATCAAGCTATATGGAATGAGTAGGGATATGTGTGTGCTTTTAAATTTCCTTTATCTGCTTCACACTGGATTGGAAACTTTCTTTCTTTCTTTCTTTCTTTCTTTCTTTCTTTCTTTCTTTCTTTCTTTCTTTCTTTCTTTCTTTATTTATTTATTTATTTATTTATAGTCCACCTTTCTCACTGAGACTCAAGGTGGATTACATAGTGTGCGATTAGTACAATCAGTAGCAAGGACAAGGGCAGGCATTTCCATACTATGTCAAGAACATTTCCATAAACAGTGGCCATTTCCACACACATTGAATAATGCACTTTCAATGCACTTTCGTAATCCTTTAGAAGTGGATTTTTTGTTCCACACATGGAAAATCAGTTTCAAATCTTCACTAAAGAGTATTGAAAGTGGATTATCCAACATGTGTGGAAGCAGCCAATGTCTGACATTAAACAACATGAAGCACAGGTAGTATAGAGGAGTACATATTTAAAGCAACAAATAATATGTAAGGCAACATAATGGTGAAGTCTATGGTTCTTAATTCATTAGCGAAGTATTCGAAACCCCCCTCCCTACAATACCACCCTCCTATCTGAGAAAAAAGGCTTTTTGAATAATTCGGTTTTGCATTGTTTAAGGAAAGCCAGGAGCTCTCCTGTCCTGACCTCCTCAGGCAGGTTGTTCCATAGGGTAGGGGCCACCACAGAGAAAGCCCGTGTACGGGTTGCTGTTGATTTCACCCATGTACAGGCTGGCACCTGCAAGAGACCCTGTTCCGATAAGCGAAGCTGCCATGGAGGGGCATAGGGAGGGAGGCGGTCCCGTAGGTATGTCGGGCCAAGGCCATGATGAGCTTTGTATGTAATAACCAATACTTTGAATTGAGCACAGTAACTGACAGGTAGCAAATGGAGTGACTGTAGGATAGGGATTTTTTTTAAAAAAACTGTTATTAGAAATGGTTGATGGTCTCCTTTTTTTTAAAAAAAACAATCAATATCAACTTCAATATGACTAACTAGTTTGACTTGTATTGTTAATGTTAGAATAATCTTAAACAACCAATTGCGTTATTGTTATCGCTATTTCATAGCAGGATTCACTCATGGATTTTTTTTGCCAAGACAGAAAGTATGTGAAATTTTGCTAAGTGAGCAAATTTGCCATTTTTTCCCTTTAATAAAGCTTGCCAAATCTGTGAACCATGATGGAAGATATTAATTAAAGTCCATGCTCAAATTAAGACGGCGGGGGGGGGGGGGGGTAGAAACCTCTAAGCACTGTGAAATAAATTAAGAAAACCTGTAATGTAAAAGCAGCCCAGGAGGCTTTGGAGGATTGCAAGAGCAATAAGTACAAGAAAAGATGACCATTACACTGAAGTTGAAGCAAACCACTGCGTAATGAAGTGGCGACATGAGGGGAATTTTGGAAATCTTGGCCACAGGGCCAAGTCCAAGTATTTTAGTGCTTTCTATGGAAATTAGTTTTGCTGTGTTTGTGTATGAAAGTAAAGGAAGACATTGGGGAAGGAGGAAGGAGAACTGTATTTACTTTAGAGGGTATCTCCTTCACTTGCATAAAAAGAAGGGATAGAGAAGGAACATTACATACAGACAGGATTCTCAGCCTGCAGTTGGTGCCTGGAGATCTCCTGGAAGTATAACCAGAGGTCATTTCGTAGAAAAAGAGCGGGAGGAAGTCATTATCATAACCCAGTGCATGGGAGTTCCTGGTTCGTGGAAACCCATGAACCATGAACTGTATGGTTCAGGTTTTTTGTGGTTCATGCCCATGTCTAGTTGTGACTTGACAGAACTTACATACAAATACACTATTTCCAGACAGCAGCCTGTAAACCAGAGGTTTTGCCCACATAGAATATACCTCTCCCTGAGCAGTAGTCAAGCTTCTTAATACATTAAGCATCATTAAATTTTAAAATGATGAAGCATATGGACTGAGGCAAAATTATATCAATACATAAAGGTAAAGGTAGTCCTCTGTCCAAGTACTGAGTCATTACTGACCCATGGGGGGATGTTGCATCACAATGTTTTCTTGGCAGACTTTTTACGGGGTGGTTTGCCATTGCCTTCCCTGTTCATCTACACTTTACCCCCAGGAAACTGGGCACTCATTTTACCGACCTTGGAAGGATGGAAGGCTGAGTCAACCTTGAGCCGGCTACCTGAACCCGGCTTCCGCCAGGACTGAACTCAGGTTGTGAGCAGAGCTTGGGCTGCAGTACTGCAGCTTACCACGCTGTGCCACGGGGCTTCCTCATATCAATACATACACAGTCTTAAAGAAATATAACATTGAGTAGACTTTTTCTTGAAGCTTGAGAACAGGCAAACATGTTCATAGCAGTATGCTTAAAATGCTGATTAAATGTTTTTACGGTTGCTAGGGGAGTGGCTGTAACAATTTTCACATCACATTTATCTCCACTTTTGGTTGGGAACACTTACCCTAGAAGATGTTCCAAATTATTTGAAGTTCCAAGAATTCTGTTGTTCTAGAATGACCATAGCCACCGGATCTCACTGGCTGTAGCTGTCATATCCCCAACAGGGACTTCAAAGAAATGAAGCCATTTCCTTATAACCAGCGGGAAAAGTCTCTAATTCTGTCACAAAGTTTATATTTATTTTAGTGCATACTGATTCTTATCAGAAACATGTAAGTTGAATAAGCATAGTTATTTTGAAGTTCAGAAGCCTACTTTTGCCTCCTGCACAGAACACCTTCCTGAAATAAATAGAAACGTCTGTAACAGCGCAATCCTAAACAGAGTTATGCCCTTCTAAGTCCATTGAAGTCCAGGGGCTTAGAAAGGCATAGCTCTACTTAGGAATGCACCCTGTATCACCTTTAGCCAGGATTTTCAAAGTCACGTTAGCTTAAGAAAGATATCGCGAGCTAAAAAATTCCTGATATGAAACACAAGCTTTCATTCTGTAAGTGCATGTCGCCGTGACACAAATGAAAAAATTCTTTTTCGCAAAATAATTAGATGATCTGGATCAAAGGCAGAGAGAGGAAACCGGGGCTGTTTTCACACGTTTTTAAAATAGTGCAATACTTATGGAACGCTGCCGGCTTCCTCGCACGACATTTGATGCCATCCGTTTACGAAACGGAGGCAGGCAGTGATGACAGCGCTTTCGTGGTATTTTGTAAACGGATGGCATCAAAAATCGCGCAAGGAAGCCGGCATACAGCCATGGATCTGGGGCAAAACATAGTACCGGAGGCTTTCTCCAACCCTTCGTACCCCCATGACGCTGCCATTAGATAACACAGCACTTTCACTATTGACCTAATAAATATATGATGTAATTTATTACACAGCTTTTAATTGTGACATACCATGAATTAGGGTTGGCAGACTGAACCTGGCGACAAGTGGGAGGGTTGGAGGTAGGGTTGACAGGTCCCTATACCCGCTTGGTGGAAGGGGAGCGACCCAGTACTTACCAGGAGGATCTTTCTTGTGCACCTGCCCAGAGGGCATGCTCCCAGCACAGACACAATAGCATCACTCCCGGAAGTGATGTCATCATGCCAGCAGCAGGCGTGGTCATACTTTTTGCATGGGGCCAATACTGCCCAGTTGAAGCCAAAATCAGCCCCAGTGAAGTGTGGGAGCATGCCTGCCACTGGCCCGATGATGTCACTTGAGGAAGTGACATCCTCCTGCCTCACCAGGAGCATGCTCACTGCATGCTTGCCCTGAAGGTTTTTGCCTCTCAGGCCCATTCCCCATACCTTCCGCCCCTGCCAGCCAGGTGAGGGGTAGTGGGGGGGGGGCTGGTAGCAGAGCATCCCCCGCCCCCACTGGGGAATGGGATCCCTAGTTGGAGGAAAGGAAATAGGGGAACAAGTGATGTCAGCTACATCATGATGTCATTTCTGGGATTTTCCCGGAAGTAACGTTGCAATATAGCTGACATTGCTTTCTTCGATTTTAATTTTTCTCCTGCTGCCGCTTGGAGTGGTTGTGGGAAAATGGTAGCGGGAGGCCTCCAGGCATTTCTACCATGAATGCTGTTTCAGTGAATAGGCAAATGGGCCTCCTGTTTTATTCCCTTAAGTCACTGCTCTGAAGGTCAAAGGTCAAAGAAGCACCAGCTAGTTTGTTCACTTACCTTATGAACCAGTACAGTGGGGGATCTCAGGGTTCCAGAGCCCGAGACCGGTTTCTCCACTCTGCCCTCTCTCAGCATCCCTGGGTGTACATACTGGTCTCAACATGAATGCCGGCCCGGATTGGTTTATTACAGAAACAGGCAAAGATGGCAGCCAGTCTTCAAAACGGCTTTCTACTTTTGGAACATAACTACATCTCCTTAGAATGTTTAAGATAAAAATGTTCGTTCTGGCCTGAAATTCATTGAACTGGAAGTTGTACATTCATTTCAACTAGAAAATCTCAAGATTGTCTAAGTAAACCCTTCTTACTGAATGTTCATTTCTTTCATAGGGCCAAGCTACACATGACGAATGACACTTGAACGGCAAGTGTCTTTCGTCATGTGTAGCTTGGCCCAATATTATAATGCAATTAATTAGTGACATTTCTTAGTGTATAGTGTGCAGGTTCTGAGGGGAAATTCTGGAACTGAGGGCCAAGCTACACATGACGAATGACACTTGAACGGCAAGTGGATTGAGTGGAGGGCAAGTGAACAGGGAGAAATACACTTGCCGTTCAAGTGTAATTCGTCATGTGTAGCTTGGCCCATAGTATATAAGCGATTGCATCACTATAATTCTAACCATCTGTAACAATTGTATTATTGTAAATACCTTTGAAAAGTTTAATAAAATCTTTTTTTAAAAAGGCAGAGCTGCTTACGATTCAGGGCTTTCCAAGCTTTTAAAAATGTTATTTATTTGAATGTACAGCAGAGGTTTTTTTAGCTCACATACTGATGATTGTTCTCACAAAAGTACATAAATCATTACGTACTCAGATCAGCATTTGTCTTTCTTATGGAAACCTCCAACTTTTTTATATAATGTGGTTTATCTACATTCAGTACTGCATTCTGTAACAAAGCTCACAGAAATAAGCATGTTTGGTGCCTATATTTAGTGCTTTGAGTTACCATCAAAACATAAAAATGGTGCGTATTGCTTGACGCTAATAAGACTCATTTTTATGTGGCTGTTGAAAGCCCTTTTACATTCCTTTCTATGTCTGGAGGTCTGTGTATAAAACTGATTGGAGGGGGGGGGGGGAAGCAAAGTGAAGACACCTGCTGGCTTATAACACAAATACTAAAATATCTTAGAGCCTGCTGAAAGGCGAATTGGAACAATATGTCATTACTGAAGGCTCACTTGCAAGTCCTAATGTATTATAATGAAAACAGTATGACAAACCTAATGAGACAGTGAAGATTTGGGTAATTGTTCCTACAATGTATGGTAACTTTTCCAGCCATTATTGGCAAACATAAAACCTAATGAGATTTTATTAATTTAAATGCAGTACATCTGCAGAACATTTCCTTCGCTGCTTTCTCCACTGATAATCTTCCTTCCCACATGTACTTGATTCTTTTAAGTTAATTGTTCTCTGTAGTATTTCCCCCTCTAAACAAAACCTATGAAATGTTAAACTTCATGCTGACTTTTGGGATAGGTATTTCTCAAGAATGGATCTATCACCCCGTTTCTTCGTACAAATGTGTCACGGATAGGATGTTATTCAGCGTGTACGTTTCCTGTGTTTCTAGATCAGAGAAAGAGAAAAGATCACATTGGCTCAAACCAAATAATAACTTGTGGTGCTTAAGATTGTACTGCTGTCCTACCAGGCAGTGTTTAAATGCTGAGTCAAAATGCAAAATCTGCTCCCGAAGTAATTTTCTCTCCTGCATTTACTGATATCCCCCCACCTCTACGTGGTGCTGGCTTCAAGATCAAAGGCACTCAGACAAGGCAATTTAACAGAACACCCCCCCCCCCAGATAATCTGAAAGAATGGCTATGGACATGTCTTTGGACATTTTGAAACCTTCTTTGTGGGGGGGGGGACTGGGCATTTCGGATTAGAAAGAAATATGTGAAATGTTTACTTTCTTAGCAAACCTAACTTTATTTTACTGCTTTAACAACAGATCATTTGTGATTTATAACATAGTTTTAGGGGGGGAGCAGTGTTGATGTGCATTAGAGGCAGTTTGGTGCAGTGGTTAAGAACGGCAGGACTCTAATCTGGAGAACTGGGTTTGATTCCCCACTCTTCCACTTGAAGCCAGCTGGGTGACCTTGGGACAGTCACAGCTCTTTGGAGCTCTCTCATCCCCACCCACCTCACAAGGTGATTGTCATGAGGATAATAATTACACACTTTGTAAACAGCTCTGAGTGGGTGTTAAGTTGTCCTAAAGAACAGTATATAAATCGAATGATGTTGTTATTGTTATCATAAAAGTTAGATTTGAGTGTAGTAGCACCTTAAAGATTTCCAGGGTATAAGCTTTTGAGAGTCAAAGGTCACATCATCAGGTACCTGACAAAGGGAGCTCTGACTCTTGAAAGCTTATACCTTGGAAATCTTGTTGGTCTTGAAGGATTTGAATCTTGCATTTTTAACATAGTTAGCATCAGGGCTCATTTTGAGGAGGAACGCACAGGAACGCAGTTCCGGTAGTTCTCCAAAGAGGTCACATGTCAGGTGGCCATGCCCACCTGATTTTCAGCCATTTTGGGCCCATTGAGGCCTGGATTGGGGCTGAAACAGCCAGGATAGGTGATGTCAGGGGGTGTGGCATATGCAAACCAGTCATGCTAACGACACACTTCCGGTGATGGCAAGGGGTGTGGCATATGCTAATGAGTTATGCTAATGAGTTATGCAAATGAGTTCTTGCAGCTCTTTTTCTACGAAATGGCCCCTGGTTAGCATACAAAATTATACTATTTTGCCTATTTATGAATTTTAAAAGTATAAATGCCTAAGTTTTCTACAAGCAGAACTGCAAATGCATAGGCACATATAACAGCATATTAGCTCCAGACAAGACCGTCACACTTAAACAATAAACATATCTTTGAAAATATGTCCACAGTATACATAGAAAAAAATCATCATTGAATTCTCTAGATTGTCTACAAAATCTTCAAACTACACATTTTGAAGGCATCTAATTCTGTAGATGATCTTCCATAAAATCTTCATAGTATACATTTTGAAGACATAAATCTCACTTGATTTCACTTACTTCAAAAGAAAGACTATTTCATAGGAGACACCCCCTCCCCAGTGCTCCTCAAAATCTCCAAATTTTCCATTGGGACCCCCTCCCTCTTTTATGTATTTTTCTTCCAGATAACAAAGAGGTAGAAGGGGAAAGAAAAACCTTGTGTGTTAATATCAAATTGGGTGTCAATATCAAAATATCAATATCAATATCAATATCAATATCAAAAAAGCTAAAAATATATTAAATTACAAAATCATCAGTCAAATTCCGAATTCTAAACACTGTGAATTAAAAATCTATTCACTTTGGTCACATATCTGAGTATCTTCCTCTGGTATAAATTTTTTTAAAAACAGTTACACTTATACATGCCCTGACCTGGATAGCCCAGGTGAGCCTGATCTTGTCAGATCTCAGAAGCTAATCAGGGTCGGCCTTGGTTAGTAATTGGATGGGAGACCTCCAGTGAAGACCAGGGTTGCAGAGGCAGGCAATGGCAAACGACCTCTGGCCGTCTCTTGCCATGAAAACCCCAGCAGGGGTTGCCATAAGTCAGCTATGAGTTGAGGGCACCACACACACACATTTATACGCATGGGGTTTACAGGCGTCTTTCAAATGACCAGGTACTGTTATTTACATCAGAAAATACATGAAAACCAAATGCATTTCAGCCATGAGGCCTTCCTCAGAGGTTTAAATTTGTACAATCCACACCATATACTATATCAATTAGATTATAGCATGCCTGACCAAAGTAACCAACAAGATGTAATATGTGTAACAACTTCATTGTTCTAATAGATTAGGAAAATCAGTGACCACTTGTTAAATTGGCGAAGTAGCAGATAATTTATATCTACTCAGGAAGGTGGGGTTGGGCTGAGTCATCCTGTAAGAGTTTCCCAGGGTTTGGAATGCTAATGGATGGAGGCTTCACTGTATCCTGAGGAGGTTCTTTTGCATATGGATTGGTGCTTGATGTGCTAATCTTCTCTGCAGGGCTATTGTCGAGTATAGAGTGTTCTGTTAGCCTGGTGTTTTTCAGAACTGGAAACCATGCTCTGTTCATTCTTAAGGTTTCTTCTTTCCTGTTGAAGTTTTGCTTATGCTTGTGAATTTCAATGGCTTCCCTGTGCAGTCTGACAAAGTAGTTGGAAGTGTTGTCCAGTATTTTGGTGTCCTGGAATAAGATACTGTGCCCTGTTTGAGTTAGGCTATGTTCAGCCACTGCTGATTTTTCTGGATTGCCAAGTCTTTCATGTTCTTTTATTCTTGTCTGGATGCTACGCTGTGTGGTCCTGATGTAAACTTGTCCAGAGCTGCAGGGTATACGGTATACTCCTGCAGAGGTGAGGGGGTCTCTACTGTCTTTTGCTGATCGTAGCATCTGTTGTATTTTTTGGGTGGGTCTGAATACTGCTTGATGGTTGTGCTTTTTCATAAGCTTTCCCATCTGATCAGTAAAATCAGAAAGAGTCCAGTAGCACCTTTAAGACTAACCAATTTTATTGTAGCATAAGCTTTCAAGAATCAAGTTCTCTTCGTCAGATGCATGATACAAACTGGTCAAATACAGAAGAGGAGGGTGGAGAGGGGAGAGAAGGGGACATATATCAGAAGGGGACAGGATGCAATTAGCGGGGAGGCAACCAAAACATTCCTTTGCTAGTAAACGTAAACATCTCCTTTTGGTGTGGAGTCAGTTTGCCGTGTTAGTTTGCAGCAGTAAAAGCATCCAATTCCTATGTAGTATAAGCCTTCGATAACCACAGCTCTCCCTACCAGATGCATCTGACAAAGAGAACTGTGGTCCCCGAAAGTCCACACCAGGCGCCACTGGGCTCCCCCAGACCACGCCGCTGTAAAGGAAATCTGTTACCTGTGATAATGTGATAACCATTCATAGTCTCTATTCAGTCCCAGCTTGACAGAGTCAAATTTGCATATGAATTCCAATTCAGCAGCCTCCCGTTGGATTTTGTTTTTGAAAGGTTTCTGTTGGACCACAGCAACCTTTAAGTCTTTGGTGGAATGTCCTGGTAGATTGAAGTGTTCTCCCACTGGTTTTTGGACGTTTCCATTTCTAATGTCAGATTTGTGTCCATTTATTCTTTTGCGTAGAGGTTGGCTGGTTTGTCCAATGTACAGAGCAGAAGGACATTGTTGGCACATGAGGGCATATATCAGATTGGAGGATGAGCAGCTGTAAGAGCCAGAGACAGTGTAGTTGATGCCATTGGGTCCTGTAATTGTATTCCCTGGGTAGATATAGGGGCAGAGCTGGCATCTGGGTCTGTTGCAGGGCCTGGTACCTGTGCTGGTGACTCTGCTGGCCGATTCATGATTGTGTGTGAGAAGTCGTTTAAGTTTGGGGGGCTGTCTGTAGGCAAGGAAAGGTCTTCCACCCAGGGCTTCTGAGAGAGAGGTATCATTTTCCAGGATGGGTTGTAGCTCACTGATGATACGTTGGATAGGTTTGAGCTGGGAGCTATAGGTGACCACCAGTGGTGTTCTGTTGTTAGTTCCTTTAGGTTTGTCCTGGAGCAGCCTGTTTCTGGGTACTAGTCTGGCCCTGTTGATTTGTTTCTTCACTTCATTTGGTGGGTACTGTAGTCTCAAAAATGCTTGTTGTAAATCTCTTAAGTGTGAGTCTCGGTCAAGAGCATTGGAGCAGATACGGTTGTAACGTAAGGCTTGGCTGTAGACAATAGACTGAGTGGTATGTTTAGGGTGGTAGCTGGAGGCATGTAGATATGAGTATCGGTCTGTTGGTTTCCGGTACAAGGTGGTATTTATTCGTCCATTATGTAGTTGTACAGTGGTGTCCAGGAAGTGTACCTGTTGTGTAGAGTGGTCCAGGCTTAGGTTGATAGTAGGGTGAAAGTTATTGAAGTCCTGATGAAATCTCTCAAGGGCTTCCTTCCCATGGGTCCAAATGATGAAGATGTCATCCAGGAATCTTAAGTATAGTAGCGGTTCCAGTGGATGGGAGCTGAGGAAGCTCTTTGGATTTCTCTTTGATCAAACAGACTCCAAATTCTTTAAAAAAGAGAAAAAGAAACAGATTGTTGGATTTCAAGTAAAAATTGGGTAAAGAATTAAGAGAATATCGTCTAGAAGTGCTGATATAAATAAAGAGTTATAACTAGACATGGGCACAAACAGAAAAAAAAACGAACATTGTGTTCAATGTTTGTTGCCATCCACGAACAATGAACAATGAACAACGAACATTGACAAACATGACCTGTTCACGAACATGTTCGTTGTTCATTGTTCGTTGTTCGTGGGGGCCAGCAGGCTCTCCTCCAGCCATCAAGATCCCTACCACACCACTCCCAGAAACCCTACCAGAGCAGGCAGCAGGAAACGTACCAATAATAAATAATAGCTCAACCCCAGAGCCTGGCAGCAGCCCTGGAACTTGAAGAGGTAGATCCCTATCCCACCACACACAAAGAAAATTCAAGCTCCAAAGCACTCTCCCTGTCTCTCTCAAAATGCCAACAGCAACTGTCTCTCCCTCACTGTCTGCAAAACCAGAGCTGGAAGCCTCCCTCCCTCCTTCTCTTTGCTTCCTTGTAACAAATTTGGAGCTCCACACTTGGAAGGAAGACCTGCCTCTCAAGCTAAATTGGGCTTAGATTGGGGTTTCCAGGGCAACAGCAGGAGTTCAGACAGTTCAGGCAGACCCTGCCTCCATTTTCCAAGGGAATTTATTGCAGGTGCCAGATTGTCTGGCTTGACAAACAGCGATGAACAGCAATGAAGGAGGCTTGCAACGACCACCTGTTTGTTTAGAATGGGGCCTCATGAACAGCTTGTTTGCAAACTGCTGATTGAGGTGTTCGTGGCTTTTTAAAGTTCATATTGCTGTTCGTGCCCATAACTCACGACCTGCTTGTGAACCTGGGTGAAGAAGGCAAGTCATAGGCAGAGGGACAACTGGATGAAGGCACACTCAATAAAATGACCCACTTTGTGGTAATGGCTGTTTCCACACACGTTGGATAATCCACTTTCAATACTCTTTAGTGAAGATTTGAAACTGATTTTCCATGTGTGGAGCAAAAAATCCACTTCTAAAGGATTATGAAAGTGCATTGAAAGTGCATTATTCAACGTGTGTGGAAATGGCCAATGTTCCACCCATGACTTCAGGGTCGTCATAAGCAGCTTGTCATGTATGCGTGCCTGCAGTACATGCCATGCGTATGTTATATGCAACCTATTGGTCCTCTGACACTATACAGAGTTCTGAGTACCAGTCAATGCCTGTATCTTCCCTGAGAACACAGATGATTTCATTCCCAATTTGTTATTGTTTCTTGTCGTAGTCTAAACTCTGATA
Source organism: Eublepharis macularius (assembly GCF_028583425.1). Taxonomy (NCBI): domain Eukaryota; kingdom Metazoa; phylum Chordata; class Lepidosauria; order Squamata; family Eublepharidae; genus Eublepharis; species Eublepharis macularius. Next base: position 19,873,154 of record NC_072792.1, on the reverse strand, counting down.
CTTTTTGTCTCTGGCGTTCGCACCAGAATTCCAATGGGCTACTAACTTGGGGGCGGAACATTGACCTATAACTAACCATGCTTTCCCTCAATACGTCACTTCTGCCAATTCCACTTTCTGAGCACCTTGAACCTGATAGTTCTCTAATGAAAGTTACTTCAACCAATTCACCTGTGTGATGGCTGTGGAGAACTTGGGGATTTACTTGCCAAGGACTGACACAGCTGCAATGACTGGGCTGTGTACAACGAAGAGCTATTGTGCAGGTAAAACGCTGCTCAACTTTGGTAACTATCTAAGCAGTAAAAGCGAACCTCACATGAAATCATGGGAGTTCACCCAGCAATTGCGTTTATGTTGAGATTTGGACCATGCAAGCCATCTGGACTGAGCTTTTCTGTCCAAGGAATTGTGCACACAGCAGCTCCTTTTACATTCTGGATTGGAACACCCTGACCTGGATAGCCCAGGTGAGCCTATCTTGTCAGATTTTGGAAGCTAAGTAGGGTCAGCCTTGATTAGTAATTGGATGGGAGACCTCCAGCGAAGACCAGGGTTGCGGAGACAGGCAATGGCAAACCACCTGTGTTATCTCTTGCCATGAAAACCCCACCAGAGGCTGCCATAAGTCAGCTATGGCTTGAGGGCACTGTCTCTCTGGATTGGAACAATTGTCTAACAAAATAGGTTCTTCAGTTGGCACTACTTCTTAAACTAGCATATAAGCCCATATGTGCTGTCAAGTCAGCAAGGAGCTTTCAAGGAAAGGGATAAGCAGAGGTAGTCTATCATTGCCTTCTTCTGCAGAGCCTTCCTTGATGTCCCCACCACATCCACATACCCTGCTTAGCTTCCAAGATCTAACAAGATCAGGCTATACCATGTCACCTTCACTCTACTCTTAAACCAGGAGACACTTTCAAAAATCTGCTGGCTGTATGAAAAAAGTTGGTTATTTATTAAATAAGAGCCAGTGTAGTGTAGTGGTTAGAGATTTGGACTAGGGTCTTGGAGACCCAGGTTTGTATCCCCGCACTGCCATGGAAGCTTGCTGGGTGACCTTGGACCAGTCACACACACTCAGCCTACTCTACCTAACAAGGTTGTTGTGGGGATAAAATAGAGGCAAGGAGAATGATGTAAGCTACCTAAGTGTCCCATTGGGGGGAAGGTGGGATATAAACAAAGTAAAATAAATAAATGTTTGGGTAAGTAGGTCAGTCTTGCCCCAATCAGCATCTAATTTATGATACGATATTCTGCTAACATTGATTCAGGGCACACTCAACCAGTGAACGTTTATTTGTAGTTCATTTTCTGCTGCAATATCTTGTTTTTTTCTGATCAACATGTCATAAAAAGGTTGACAGGGAACACTTTGACTTTGCAGTCTGAGATGAAAGAACATTTCTGAATGAACTCACCCATAAGACGTCCATTTCGTGGTGCTAAAAGCAAAGGAGCTGTCAGGAAGTTCAAAAAGTCCATTGGCTGCCCTCACAATAAATAGAAACAGAACTGATCCGCTTTTCTGTCATGTCCTGCAAGCCAAGTGAATTTACGGCACATCCAGGGGTTTTTTTCTGGGAAAAGAGGTGGCGGAACTCTCAAGAGGAAAATGAGGAAGAAACACACGGGATTCTTTGAAATAAAATTATTTTCAAGCACTATGGCCAAGTATTTTCCACCGTTCCACCATGTTGTCCCTGAAAAAAAGTCCTGGGCTAAATGACAGCCCTGACAGAGTTAAGAACATTTAATTTCCACTGATTTCAGAGCAAAAGACTGGAGCGCAGGTTTCAGCCAATGGTACTTAAAAAGATCTATCTAGTACCTATTTATACTAGCTTTTCTCCCCAAAGCAGGGTGGCCTACATGGTTCTCTTCTCCCCATTTTATCCTCACAAAAACCCTGTGAGGTAAACTAAACTGAGAGATTGTAACTGAGCCACGGTCATCCTGTATATCTTCCGAAAATAAAACCAAGATCCAATACACTGCACTGACTTATTAACATTATAGATCTGAATTGTGTCTCACATTCAATGATTTTGTTTTGTGTCTTTAAGGGTATGACAACCATCTTATCATTTTTTAAATCTCTTTTTGAAACATTTTATTTGACACAAAGGGACACCCCAAACCAGCTAAGAATCATAGTGCGCATACAGAATTATAAAATATTAACAAATATTAAAACACTGTTCCACAATCCCATGTACTATTACTTCATTTAAGTATGGTTGACTCGGATGTGCCAGAGTGTGACAAGCTATGCGATTTCCTGAAGCCTCCGCATTGCAAAATGCTAGATTCACCATGCAGCGTGCTGTAGAATTCTCCTCACATTCTGCATCCAGCTACACCCATTATTATAAAGACCTAATTAGAATGTATGTGCTTATAGTACTCCATTGGTAGGTCTGTTAACATGCAATCCTTACGCCCACATCGATCCACTCTGGGCCAAGCTACACATGACGAATGACACTTGAACGGCAAGTGGATTGAGTGGAGGGTAAGTGAACAGGGAGAAATATACTTGCCGTTCAAGTGTCATTCGTCATGTGTAGCTTGGCCGTCTGTTTTATGACAAACTGGGTCAACCCCTCAAATTCTCACTGTTATTTATTTATTTATTTCAAATTTCTATTCTGCCCTCCCCGTGAGTGGGCTCAGGGCAGATAACAACATATTAAAATACAATTAAAAACTCATTGATATTAAAACAACAGCGTATTAATACACATTTAAAACAGGATGGTGGACAGCCTTCACAAGGAGGGTTAAGATTTTATACACCCTTTTTTTCAGGCCAGCGGAGGCCCAGCCTCAGCCATATGCCTGTCGGAACAACTCTGTCTCGCAGGCCTGGCGAAAGGATAGTAGGTCCTGCCGGGCCCTGATTTCAGCAGAGTGTTCCACCAGGTGGGAGCCAGGACTGAAAAGGCCCTGGCTTTAGTTGAGACTAGGCGGGCCTCATTGGGGTCAGGGACCACCAACAGCTGTTTGTCCCCTGATCGGAGTGTCCTCCTGGAAATAAATTTCAAACTGGGTTCACTGTTTGCTCAAAGATCACTGATCTTTTTCTGTCTTCCCTTCCTACAGCAGTGCCTTCTGTCTTCAGGAAAGTTGATTTCCAGGCTTGTGAGAACCTTATGGGATAACAGCCAGGTGGGATGGGGAGCAGGTTGCCAAGAGGAGAAATCACCCCAGTGTTCCTCTTCTGCATGCTCCAGTTGTGCTAATGAAGGAGGTAGGAGGACAATTTTGCCCTCTTTTCCCCTCAAGGGCTAGAAAGATCCGCTTATGGAATGAGGGTCTGTCAAAGTCTTTTACTGATGGATTGCTGGATCCAACCCGACTTTCCACACACACACACACAAAGTTGACATGCAATATAGGATACCCTGAAACATGCTGTTTTGTGGGCGGCTCTTGGAGAAACATGTTCAGATGCCCCTTGGAGCCATTTTGGTGTAGAGGTTAAGAGCTGGTTGTCCATAATTATATCTGTAAAAGAAAAATCAACACATTAATGAGCTGGGCTTGAAATTGTTGTACTTACCTGGATGCAACTTTCTATCACTTGGCAAGTGGACCCTGTAAATAAAAATAGAAACAAACAATCAGCCTATTATTGTATGAAATCTTCATTGTATTGCACTGCTATTGCATTTTTGTATGGACTTTTAACAATTACTGTATATTCCTATGTAGAGCACTGGCACTTTAATTATTACAAGTATCACTATTAGTAATTGTTTCCGGTGGTTTTCTTTCCTGTTGTACCGGAAAAAGCCTTTTTGCTTATCTATAGCAGTGGTTAAGAGCGGTAGGACTCTAATCTGGAGAGCCAGGTTTGATTCCCCACTCCTCTGCTTGAAGCCAGCTGGGTGATCTTGGGTCAGTCACAGCTCTCCCAGAGCACTCTCAGCCCCATCCACCTCACAGGGTGAGGATAATAATAACACACTTTGTAAACCACTCTGAGTGGACATTAAATTGTCCTGAAGGGTAATATATAAATTTAAAGTATATAAATTGAAAGGGTGGTATATAAATTTAATTTAAATAATAAATTATTATTTATTATATTATGAAATAGGTTTGCACTTCTTTGGAACACAGCTATTTTGCTGAGAACCACTTTGATCCAGAGGAAATATCCCACTGAATAATATTATGCAAAAACCAAAACAAAAACCTGTGGTTTACATATTTTGCTATCAGTATTATTTAAACTTATGATCAGGTAGTACAAAAACAGCTACTATGTTTTTGTACTACATGATTTTTGATAGCATCATATTTGGAAATTATTTCCAAGACTTTTAATAGAAAGTTATATAGTTTGATGCTGAGAAGATTTAGCCCACCTAAATCAAGGGCAGATGATCACTTGCCACAACCACAACTTCAAAAGAGAAACAAAATTATTTCCCCATTTACTGAGAGACCTCTCCTGCTTAATCCACATGCTGTTTTTATAGTTGTGGAATAATGTGTAATAAATTCATAGATTAAACAGCACTCTATCCAGGTATAATCAATCAAAAATGACAGCTGATTGATTTCTTTTGTAAATGAGAATATACTTATTATTTAATTGATTTCAGTGTTCTCCAAAAGGTGATTTGAAAGTCATAATTCAAAGGCAGCTTAGCGGCAGTTTTAGTAAGATTTTCACATAAAAAAGTGTTACTTTTTGACAATACTAATCTGTGTTTCTTTTTAATTCTATGACAACAATGTTTATAGAACTCATTTAGTCTAGAAAGCAGAAAGGATACTGCAATTTGCATGTTCATTGAGTGGTTTATATTCAAAACTCCACGAGCATTTTTTCCACTTAGATACATTCTGTTATTACATTCTGAACATCAGAATGTAAGTTATATCATTAGGAAACAAAATCTCCCTTGGGTCTTATGACGGTAGAATTTAGGTACCATAAAAAGCAAGAAACAGATGGTACTGCAACACAAAAGCATTTTAAAATAAACATTAACACAAGTTGGAATACACATCTTATTAGGAATGCGATTTTAATCATATTAACTGCTGTTGACATTGTAACATCAAACTACTTCGGAGGGCTTGATGGAGAAAAAAATCCCTAATTAATGTGGAATGCAATGCATGTACAGTTTTTATGTATATTATTTACTTTAAATGAATCATCTTTTGGAAAAAAGGTACTATTTGGGTTTTAGAAAAACAAATTCAATAAATATTTCTAATGACTCTGTTTATATTTTCCAACTGCTTATTGCCAAGGTCTTGTATTCTCTTATTTCAAAATATGCTGGGATATTGCACAATATCTTTCCCTGATTTTTTTTCCTGGTAAGACAGCTACAGTTCTCAGAGTCTAGGTGATCCCAAACTGATGATCACAAAGTGTCAGCAGATATTTCGATTTCAAGCACATCACCCTTACATGAAGAGGCACGGATGTATACACAACATGCTGAATAAGGATGTTTCTGAAATTCTCTCCATCTCCCAAGACTCCTTGGTCTAGATTCTGAGGTGGAACCAGGGCAGTTGTTATCCTCCATCATGTTTTGTTTGCAGCTCAGCATCGATGGGCGGAGGAGGGGATGAGGCACGACAACAAAAGACACAACATACTTGGCTGGAGTAAAAGGAGGCCACAACTTTTATTAAATTATAGCTAAAGGAGCATTGAGGTCCGATCCCAAGCACCTGCCAGCTTATGACCCACCTACTAGGCTATGACCCCACTGCCCCTCAGACCACTGCTGAGTGGGGGGGGGAGCATGAAGTGGCAGCAAACAAGATATCACTTGGGGTGAGTATGCCCCAGCAGCCTTCCCCACCCTGAGCTGGGCATGCACCACCATGACTCACTCCCAAGATTCCTTATGGGAATCCCCTTAATGGGGGGAGTGGGCCTGCAGGCCCCATCTCCCCTCAAGGGGATCTGATATCAATGCCAAACTTCCAGAAAAGTTGTGACATAAAGGAACATAAAAAGAATCTTCAATACCCCACATGCCTACGCCAAATTAAACAGAACTGTAGGCAGGGTAGAGTGCAAAGTGAGGTAGTGTGGGGCTGGCTGCCCCTTAAGAACTCCCTGCAGCAGGAGACATCCTCTTACCAAACGGTGCCATTTTCTTGCACAAGCACCTTTCAAAGGAAAGATCTAGAGTGGAAACCTTTTTGTGTCCATATGCTTAGAAGTGGGATGCGGAAGCACAGAAGAGCAAGTTCCACTGAGCTCAGAGCCAACTTACATTTGACACAGAACGTGGAGCCATGTTATCTTTAAACATCACCTGTACGTGGGATGCCAGTTTTAAGGTGAAGTTCTCACTGGGCATTTGCCAGGCCATCTTAGGTGCAAAGAAATTCTTCTAAGCTCACTGACTTCAAAGGAGTTAGAAGGATGTAACCCTATTTAAGACAGCACATTCGATCATGACCCTAACTGTATAGGAGCCATTGATCAAAAAACAGGTCCCACTGTCTCAGATACCATCTCAAAGGATCTCCACATTCTGCATTTTATATCGATTGGCTCTGAGCTTTGTTGAGATGAACTGTGCTTACTGTGCACAGGCAGCTTTATCTGTTGCAATATATTGTCTTGGAAATTGTAATCCCACACTTCCTTGACTGTGCAACTTGGCGTTGACTAATACCCTCAATACTGCTGTATCTCAAAAAAATTCATTTAATAATAAAAAAATCAAGGCAGATAAATATTTTGTAGAACATTTTGCCACGAGTCCTATAGGTCAATTCATCAATAAATTAATCACGAATAGATTTTCATTTACTGGGTTGGGGGAGTGTTCTTTGGCAATAATCTCTTGTTGTGTTGTGTTGTGTTGTGTTGTGTTGTGTTGTGTTGTGTTGTGTTGTGTTGTGTTGTGTTGTGTTGTGTTGTGTTGTGTTGTGTTCAATGACACTCATAATATTTCACCACGAATCACTGAAGAAGCTGAGATTTGAAGTTAGTCCACCACAAGTGAAAGATACGGAGGATGTTCACAGTCTATTTCTTCAAGATGCAACAAGATTAAGATTGCAATTTTTATGAAATATTGATGCCATCACTAAGGCATTTTGGACAATTCAGAGTTAAAAAATGAGCATGTTATTTGCATTAAAAACATCTGTATACATCTTGGAGTGACAGATGTGCTTATGCACTGCAGAAATGTGCTTCTGAGTGACAGGAGCCTTGAAAATGTTGTTTATGTGTTTAGCTCCCTGTATCAAGGACATGATTTAGTGGGAATTTCTCATGTTAACACCATTAATAGCAGCTTCACCAACATTTATAATCCTATCCCCCAAAGCACCATCCCCTTCTCTTCTAAAGTGAATGTAACTTTCTCTCATATTCAACACACACGACTTCTGCTCATGCTATCAAACGTTAAAGTCCTCCCCAAGTTAAAGAAACAGATTAATTGATGAGGAATCCTGTGCTGCAAAACATGAAGGCGTATACATTTTTTTGTAGTTGTTGTCATTGTCACACAATTCTGCTTGCATTTTTTTTTCTATTATTAAAATGAATGTCAACACACAGAAGGTATGTTCATGCTGTCATGGGGTGTATTCTCTGACTACATCTGAACTTTGTTTTTCAGAGACAAGTGTTCAGTGACTTGATCACCTGTCAGAAATGTCTCTGTGAAACGTCTTGCAGAGCCTTCAGTTCTCTTTCTGTCACCATCTGTGAAGCAAAAGAACAAAGCCCCCCTTTCCAGGAAAGTATTCCGGAATGGAAGAACCCCACAGACATCCAGTCGGGAGCCTCTTTGCCCACGTGAAAATCCTCTTCGTCAACCTCCTTTTTAATATATCTGTTATCTATGTATTTTACGTCTGTCAAGTCTATATTAGAACAAAACCATTTTTTCCAAAGCCTTGCCCTATTTCTTATCCCGTTCCCCTCTTTTTCACAGACTAACGACAATCTGGATCAGAAGATAATTGTTCACTCGTTGCAGGGAAATGTTTTCAACCAAACAATGAGACAACAGATTCTGTCAGAACATGTATGGCTGATGCAGGCACACATGTTCTTCAGTTACTCAGACATCCTCAGCCTTCTTTGCCAAGGCATGCTGAATATTTCGTTTTCAGCAGAAAAGGGAGGAGATTAGTATCAGCAGGGACTTATACTGGGTGCTGCTTGTGATAACCACCTGAGGACAGAATTCAGGAAGAAGGAGCAGTACACCTTGTCCAGGGAATAACCAGCTTAATTTGATCCTCACCCACCGATGTCGCCTGCTTATAAATGTTTCCAGTCAAAAATATTAATGCATTTACTACTCAATATTATAAAGCATATATGAGCTATTCAATAAAGTTAGTCCAGGGTTTCCATCGTGTATATATGTGTGTTCTTTGGCCACGAGGAACAGCAGAATCTTCACAAAGTCTTCTTAAACGAAAAATTACCAGGTGGAACAGGTTCCAAAGCAAATTAGAAATTAGCCACGCCCAATCTGGGGCCGGCTAAACTCAGATTTCGTCCCCTTCTTCAGGGGCGTGGTTCATAACTGTTCCATTCACTATTATTCAATTTCAATTGGCAAAGACGCTTGTTTTTCCCCCAGCACCTGGATGGCAGCAGTTGCCGCAGGAGAAGATACAACTGCTGCCGTCCAGGTGCTGGGGGAAAAACAAGCGTCTTTGCCAATTGAAATTGAATAATAGTGAATGGAACAGTTATGAACCACGCCCCTGAAGAAGGGGACGAAATCTGAGTTTAGCCGGCCCCAGATTGGGCGTGGCTAATTTCTAATTTGCTTTGGAACCTGTTCCACCTGGTAATTTTTCGTTTAAGAAGACTTTGTGAAGATTCTGCTGTTCCTCGTGGCCAAAGAACACACATATATACACGATGGAAACCCTGGACTAACTTTATTGAATAGCTCATATATGCTTTATAATATTGAGTAGTAAATGCATTAATATTTTTGACTGTGATCAATAACATTGAATAGTAAATGCATTAATATATTTGATTGTGATTATATATTCAAATGGGTTTTGAATAGTGGCTCCTGTGAGTCTTTTCTCTCTTTATATACAGTTTTGAACAGGAGCAGCCTCTTTCTTTTCTTTGCTATAAATGTTTCCAGACAAGGCTGAGATTTATCCTCAGGCAATCTCTAGTTTCTAGCCTTTCTTGTGTGGCTCAGGGATGGAAGACGGCATGGTATAGCCAAATCTCATCTCCGAAGCTAAGCAGGGTCAGTACTTTGGATGGGCAACCATCAAGGAAGACACTGCCGAGGAAGGCACTGGCAAACTACCTCTGCTTCTCATTGGCCTCGAATGCCCCTTGTTGGAGTCACCATAAATCAGTTGTGACTTGACGGCATGTACATACACACACAATCCCTCCTCGATGTTCCAGGTATCACTTTTTACAGGTTACTTGTTCTTCCTCAGTCGTCATGCCTGGCTCCTCTCACTCTGCGTGTCTGTCCTTCTGCCTGATCCTTAACGCCATTATCATTTTAGATTCCCCTTTTCTCGTTCTAGCTTTCCACTGACTTCTGGGCTGATCCCGCATCCAACTATGATGCAAATCCTCCTGGGATTACTACATCAAAATAGCCCTGAAGTCACACACTTAAGGTGGAAACTTGATATGGTAAAGAAAGATGTACACTAGGTTTTCTGAATTCTTAGTTTTCGTTTTTTAAAAAGATGTGTTAAAAAAATGAAAACTGGTGACTCAGAGAATGTGGTATAGCTATTGGTCTAACATTAAAGCGTTATAATGATATTCTAGGCCAATTTTTTAAAGTAAAAAACACTCCAGGGTCAGGGGGTGGAGATGGACAGCATGGGTACAGGTTTAAGCAGAATGGCTGCCACAAGAGTGGAAAAATTTGGATTTCCCCACCTACGCAGCAGCCATCCAAGCTTTATGCAGTCTTCAGAACAAACCAGGTTTGAGAAAGATCAGAGAAAAGCCAGGGAAACCCCTGAAGGTTCATGAATGCACCATGATGCTATGGAGTAGCTGGAACGAAACCCACTTCCCGACAGCATGAAACTCAGAGCCAAGCTACAAGTGACGCCTGACATAGGTTGGACACTTGTCAGCTTTCCTCAAGTTTTGATGGGAAATGTAGGCATCCTGGTCTTACAGCTTGGCTCTCCATCTAATTGAAGTTTACAGAAACCCACACACACACCCAGCAGAGGGGAAGGGGGCACCCGGCGAGAGCCCGATGCCTGCAATCCCCTCCCAACTGCATGTTCTCCCTCCCATAGATTGCCACTCTGTAAACTTCAATTAAATGGAGAGCCAAGCTGCAGGACCAGGACACCTACATTTCCCATCAAAACTTGAGGGAAGCTGACAAGTGTCCAACCTGTGTCAGGCATCACTTGTAGCTTGGCTCTCAGGACAAATAACCTATGTGGAATTGCATGTTTCCATTACCACTCATCAGGGTGGGGAAGGAGATGAGTCTTCTTAACGTGGGTTGTAGTTTTCAGTAGCTGCACATATTGTCACACCTAAATGCCACCCAAATCTTAAAACATTTGAGTTTGGTGTGGAGAAAGAATTTGATTTTCTCCCTGATATGTATATTGCGATACAATACAGCCATAGGTAATTTTAGAAGGAATAAGTTCCTTAATAGAGCGCATATTCCTACTCTGCATCGGCAGCCCCCTTCTGGATTTCTAAATGTGAAATCAACATTCAAATAGGATTCTCTTTATTTAAATGAGACTTATTAGAAATTTAAAGCAGATGAAGACACTTTCAATAAAATGAATAAATAATTAAGGCAAATCTGTATACTTGTCAGAAGTTCCATATTAAGAATTAGGTGAAGAAAGACAGCTTCCTGGCAGATCTGTCCTCTTTTTTTTTCCCCAATAAAGAGAGGTAATTTGGGGGGGGGGGGAGAAAAAAGCTTGATGTTCTTTTCAAGTTTACTTGATCAAACCCCAAACCCCAAAATGCTGCCAGATAACTTCACCAGCAATAATCACAGCCTTTAATCACAGAGAATTTTTTTTCTTTAAAAAATGATACAATCCAAGTTTATTTATTTATTTGCTTATTTAATTTTTTTATTAAGAAAAAAGAGAGGGGGGAGAGAGGAGGGGGAGTCAAGATTTGTGCTTCAAGCAGTTTTAAGTATTGATTGGGGTTGCAAAATACAATAACAGATTGCGTGTAAGAACCTGGGCAGTGGGCAACGCGTTGTCAGCAAAGTTAGACAATAATCCTTTGAGTGTGGTAGCACTGCAGCCGTTAATAACGGAGCTTGTTAGCTAAAAGCTGGCAAAGCCTCAAGTATTTAAGAGGATTACTGCTATAAACCATATTAATTTTTTTTAAAAAAAATCCTCCTTTTTAACATTCAGAGTGATTGTCATACTTTGTGATAGAAGCTCCTTTAAAAAAAAAATCAGTTTCTTTTGAGGTATGTATCCATGGCTGTTATCTGGTTATCTGTTATGATTTTATTTTATTTTATTTAAAAATGAAATTAGGTGTCTTGATTGTAGTTGAGTAGCAATGGAGTTCATATTCCTCAGGGCTAAGTGTACCGATGTGAATCTGTTTTCTCTTCTGGCTGATTCTGCAAACGTTCCGCACGCAAAAAAAATCCACCTCAAATGATTGATAAAGTGCATTGAAAGTGCATTATCCAACGTGTGCGGAATCAGCACCTGTTGCAAAAACTAGGGTTGCCAACTGCCTGGAGAGAAAATGTCCTGCCCCTTTAATATAAGCTTAATAGGATATTATTTCTCAGACAATGTTATTTACTTCCTGCCATAAAAATCTTCAGCTGCCAACTTCCACACGTGACGTATCTATTAAAGGGACAGGGCATTTTCTCTCCTGGCCTTCTGATAATTCTAAAACTGATCTCTGATTTGAGGATATGTTTTGTAGTGAATCCAAAATATTTGCCTTTCTGCATTCAGCATAGCATGATTCCCAGTGCCATTTTAAGCAGAGTTGCTCCCTTCTAAGTCCATTGAAGACAACGAGTCTAGAAGAGTGTAACTCTGTTGAGGATGGCACTGTAACTTTTATCAAGTAGATGAGTTGCTATTTCTGTCACATATTTATCTTGCCTTCCTTTATGGGATGCAGGGCAAAGGACATGTGTCTCCCCGCACCTTTTCATCTCTTAAGAGCCCTGATAGTTACATTAGGCTGGGAATTGCTAGCCAAAGGTCATCAACAATGCAGAATGCAATTCCTAAACAGAACTGCACTCTTCTATGTAAATGGGCTAAGTAGGTTGTAACTTGACTTCAGATCGAGTGAGGATCTGAAGCCACATATCCCAAGTTTTAGTCTGAATTTATTACACCACGCTGGTTCTCCAGTCCTAAATTCAAGTTATCTTAGCTGGCAAGCTATAGGACATACAACTAAGCCATGCCAATATTATGCCAGTTTAAGTGAGCATCAGACCTAGAGAGGCCATGGATAGCTCTACATGGAATAATCAAACGTTCATATTTGAATATATAGGCTAGGCATAGAGATGACCTGCCCAAAGGTCATCCAGTGAACTTCATGGTGGGGATCTGAGCCCACATCTCCCAGTCCAATACCAACCACTACACCACAGATAATTAAGCTGCATTTCAGACAGGCTGCACAAATTCTGGAAATCCTGTAAATCAGAGTATAGAACTCATGTTAGAGTATAGAAGTCTCCCTAAGAAAGAAAAATCAAAAAGAGTCCAGGAGCACCTTTAAGAGTGCAGTAGCACCTTTAAGACTAACCAGTTTTATCTTTGTAATTCCTTCTACGTTTCTTTCATTAATAGTTTTTTAGGCTGCTCAAGCTGTTTTTATGACCAGGACTTTTCTTTAAAAATGGCTTGGTTTAATATTGATTATTTTGTTTGTATAGGGGTTTTTTTTTGTGATCTGCCTGGCTCAAGCCTCTGGAAAGGTGGCATAGAAATCCACAAAACAAAGAAGAAATAAATCATGTTTCTCTACACCTGTTTGGTGTAGTGGTTAAGAGTAGCAGGACTCTAATCTAGAGAGCCAGGTTTGACTCCTCACTCCTCCTCTTGAAGCCAGCTGAGTGACAATAAGTCAGTCACAGCTTCTCAGAGCTCTCTCAGCCCCACCCACCTCACAGGGTGATTGTCGCAAGGATAATAACAATACATTTTGTAAACCGCTCTGAGTGAGCGTTATGTTGTCCTGAAAGGTGGTATATAAATTGAATGTTGTTATTGTTGTTATCCACCTTATCAGACCCAGGAAAAGTACTGGGGTACTTTCTAGGCTATGTTCTTAGTACATGCAGAATGATATCAAATGCCAACAGTCTGAGTCACTTATTAATACCTCACATGAAAAGAATATTTTGTGATCCAGGAGTTCCCAACCTTAGTTGTTTTGGATTCTCCAGGCTGTATGGCCGTGGTCTCAGCATTGTAGTTCCTGATGTTTCACCAGCAGCTGTGACTGGCATCTTCAGAGGTGTAGCACCAAAAGACAGAATTCCTCAGTGTCAATGTGTGGAGAAAATGTTGGCAGGTAATTTATATCTACTCAGGAAGGTGACTTTGGGATGAATCATCCTGTAAGAGTTTCCCAGGTTTTGACATGCTAATGGGGGGAAGCTTCTGAGGAGGTTTTTTTTGCATATGGATTGGTGGTTGATATGCTAATCTTATCTGTAGGGCTATTGTAAGATGTTGGGTATTTACCATTAGTAGACTGTGCAGGACGGATATGTGAACCACACTTTCTCAACACGGTAATTAATCATCTAAACTACACACTTCAAGCAAATGGCTACTCCAGAAATGAAATCAGAAGAGAGATTAAACCAAGGACAAATAAAAAAACTAAGGAAAAACAGTCTCCCACAGGAAAAGTGTTTTTGCCATATATCAAAGGAATCTCTGATCAGATGGGAAAGCTTATGAAAAAGCACAACCTACAAACAGTATTCAGACCCACCAGAAAAATACAACAGATGCTATGATCAGCAAAAGACAGTAGAGACCCCCTCACCTCTGCAGGAGTTTACTGCATACCATGCAGCTGTGAACAAGTTTACATCGGGACCACACAGCGTAGCATCCCAACAAAAATAAAAGAACATGAAAGACACTGCAGACTTGGCCAACCTGAAAAACCACAGAAAGCCCAGCAGAGAGAGTCATGCAGTATAAGCTATATCTCAAAAATTGTGACCAACTAACTAAGAAAGAATCAAAAATATAATTAATACAAAGCAATGAACAGTGAATTTATATAATACATAAAGAAATAATATAACATAACAATCAACAGAACTCTTAAAGGGAGCCCTGGCAACACCAACCCACCCCCGTCGCAACGTTGCTCCACCAGGTAGCAACGCGTAAAGCAAGAAAGAGGGGGGGGGGAAGAAGGCAACCCAAGAGAAAATGGCTGTGATATCCACCTGGACCTTAGCACTAAATAAATAGTAAATTTCAATCACAGTCTGACAACTTGTGCAATCAAGTATCAATATGAAAATGACAAGACCGCAAGGTCTATAATAGTAAACTCAATGAAAGTATTCAAAACATAACCTCAACGGGTTAGCTAGCAATTGACCATCCCGTATCGGATTCTCCTTCTTCCAAGCAGTTACAGCTGTAAAACATAAAAATTAACAATGAAAATAAAATTCAACGATTGCACATGCCCATGTTGTTCCTGCTGTCGTTATACTCACATTTCAGAAAACAATTCTCAACACATTCAAATTAATTATATCATGACGGCTCGCTCTCAGGTGTAAGCACAGCTGGTCTGAAAACTCCTTCTTAAATACCATCAACCACTGAATAATTTAAAGCGCCAGAACCTCCGATTGTCCTTACAGAAAAGCTGTAAAGTCACAATTTATATTTAGTCCCTTCGGCTCCACAGTACAAAGTCTATGGATCCACCATGCTTCTTTTCTGCAAAGATCTCTTTGTGCAAGAAGAGGGTCCTTGAAACTGTATCTTATTCCAGGACAGTAAAATACTGGACAACACATCCAATTACTTTGTCAGATTGCACAGGGAAGCCATTGAAATTCATAAGCACAAACACAATTTCAACAGGAAAGAAGAGACTTTAAGATTGAATAGAGCATGATTTCCAGTCCTGAAAAACACCAGACTAACAAATACCCAACATCTTACAATACCCCTGCAGATAAGATTAGCATGTGCAATCAAGTATCAATATGAAAATGACAAGACCGCAAGGTCTATAATAGTAAACTCAATGAAAGTATTCAAAACATAACCTCAACGGGTTAGCTAGCAATTGACCATCCCGTATCGGATTCTCCTTCTTCCAAGCAGTTACAGCTGTAAAACATAAAAATTAACAATGAAAATAAAATTCAACGATTGCACATGCCCATGTTGTTCCTGCTGTCGTTATATTCACATTTCAGAAAACAATTCTCAACACATTCAAATTAATTATATCATGACGGCTCGCTCTCAGGCGTAAGCACAGCTGGTCTGAAAACTCCTTCTTAAATACCATCAACCACTGAATAATTTAAAGCGCCAGAACCTCCGATTGTCCTTACAGAAAAGCTGTAAAGTCACAATTTATATTTAGTCCCTTCGGCTCCACAGTACAAAGTCTATGGATCCACCATGCTTCTTTTCTGCAAAGATCTCTTTGTGCAAGAAGAGGGTCCTTGAAACTGTATCTTATTCCAGGACAGTAAAATACTGGACAACACATCCAATTACTTTGTCAGATTGCACAGGGAAGCCATTGAAATTCATAAGCACAAACACAATTTCAACAGGAAAGAAGAGACTTTAAGATTGAATAGAGCATGATTTCCAGTCCTGAAAAACACCAGACTAACAAATACCCAACATCTTACAATACCCCTGCAGATAAGATTAGCATATCAACCACCAATCCATATGCAAAAGAACCTCCTCAGGATACAGTGACACTTTCCCCCATTAGCATGCCAAAACCTGGGAAACTCTTACAGGATGACTCAGCCCAAACCCACCTTCCTGAGTAGATATAAATTATCTGCTACATTTTCTCCCCACATTGACACTGAGAGAATTCTTTCGGTGCTAGAGAAATGTCAGGAACTACAATGCCAAGGCCATGGCCATACAGCCCGGAAAATCTACAACAACTAACGTTCTCCGGCCATGAAAGCCTTCGACAATATATACTTCTCAACCTTCTTGAACCTTTTAGAATTTTGAAAACGGGTTGTAGGAGCCCCCCCTAAATGGCTTCCATGAGACTCTGGGTTTACTCTGCTCTGAAGTAGACAGCATCCTCTGAAATAAACAGAGGTTCCAGGAAAATCCTCAATTGTTTTTTCACAGATTTCTCTGAAGATAGAAAGTTTTCAAATCTCTGGTCTAAGCTATAGTAGAATTGACCTGCATGACATACAGGACGCAAAACTGTTATATATGGGAACTGACAACAATTAGAGGTGAACTGAAAGAGCTGCTAGCCTTTGGGATATGTGTGATCTAAATCTATTTTCAAAAGAAATACATACAGCACTACTTTGGTAATAATTTAAATGATACTATCCATGCCCCTTTTGTTCAATTATTTCTCAGTCAGGGATTTTAATTGCTACAGAATGCCATGGGATTCATAAAGAGAGAAAACCACATTTATTTTGTAACGTTTTATGCTGACACAAGGCACATATAATAAAATACAAATGATACCACCAACTATATGTAATCTTTGAATGCTTTCCTCCCTTAAAAAAACTCTACTGGAATGTTTTCATGGCAATATGTCCTGGAGAAAGGATCAGCTCAGCCTAATATACAGTTTTCCTTTCTGCTGCTGATTTCTCTGGGTATGAAGGACATTCAGATATGCTTCTATGGTCTAGCTGGCTAGCTGATACATTTTTATCTTTCCTTCAAGAATAAATAACAACAACAACATTTCATTTATATACCACCCCTCAGGGCAACTTAACACCCACTCAGAGCAGTTTACAACGTATGTTATTATTATCCCCACAACAAACAACCTGTGAAGTGGGTGTGGCTGAAAGAGCTGTGACTGACCCAAGGTCACCCAGCTGGCTTCAAGTGGAGGAGTGGGGAAGCAAATCCGGTTCTCCAGATTAGAGTCCTGCTGCTCTTCTTAACCACTACACCAAAATGCAGGGTGGTATACACGATCTAATCTGCATATTTTATCCCTGACAATATTGTGAGGTAGCTTGAGTGACTGGTGTCCATGCTGCCCGTTGAAAGGATGGTCTACTCTAGAGATGGCATTTGGGAGCTGCCTTTTGCAAACCCTATTTGGCTGCTTCTGACCTAAGAAAAATGCTGCTATAGATGCGAACTAACCATGTTATGATTATGGTTCAGAATGATCGGTTAAAAATTGTCAGTGGGCTCTGCTTCTTAGGATATGGTTCTGCAATAGAGCTGTTGAAGGGTTTAGAGAAGGCATAGGGTTAACTCAAGAGTAGAGAGCCAAAGCTCAAGGAGGCACACAAAAAGGTTGCAATCAAACAACTGTTAACAATAACCAGTTTTATGTCTCAGTGTAATAATCAGAATAGTCCAGTTCAACAGCAAAGTCCCATGCACCAAACTGGCATATATTTTCCTATTCCTTTGGTATCCAAGGTGCCTATAGAGCGGAGCACACACAAATCTTTCCATCTGTAGTTAATGGAAGCCGCTTGTTCTCCTGCAAGGGAAGAGCAGAGGTGGCATTTCCACCCTAGTGGCTACGAGCTTTGCCGGCCCCGTCTCTTTAGGCTCGTTTCGAGAACGGTCTTCTTCCGGCCAATAATTAGTTCTTTCCAATAAACAGTATTCCAACTTCCGTCTCCAGTGTAGTCAATATCAATAGATTTGTGTGTGCGCTGGTTTAGTGGGCATTTGACTTGTTCACTGCAAAACCAAACAGAGCTGGTGACTGGCTCATATTTGCTGGACACAATTTGGCATTGGAACTTCGATGGTCAAATATGTTCATTGCAAAATTTGCAGCATCTATACAATTACCATCATCTAGTATCAGGTTCTCTGTTCAAACCTACTGAGCAGGCTAGACTAGAGACGGGCACGAACTGAAATACCATTACTGAAGCAGTGGTATACCTCATCATGTGCCCTAGCAATCAGTTGTATGTGGGGGAAACTATTCGTCCAGTGAGAGTTAGAATTTTGGAACATATCTCCAGGATTAGACATGGGCTGTTTCCACACATGTTGGATAATCCACTTTCAATACTCTTTAGTGAACATTTTAAACTGATTTTCCATGTGTGGAACAAAAAATCCACTTCAAAAGGATTGCGAAAGTGCATTGAAAGTGCATTATTCAATGTGTGTGGAAATGGCCATAGAGTAGCAGATGCCCCGTTAGTAGATCATTTTGCGAGTCTGAATCATAAGGAAAATGAGTTCAAATACACAGTCCTGTACATGGCTCCTAAGGGTTTTCCTTACAGAGTTTCTCAAATGTTATTGCAATGGGAAGCCAGGTGGATCTATCAGCTTAACAGTATGCAGCCTTCTGGGCTCAATCATGACTTGAATTTATCTTGCTTTCTGTAATGTAACTGTTTGGACGTATTTATATTGCTTGTATATCACTGGTCGTTTATGGGTTGGTTTGTTTTTCTTACAATGTATGCATCTTTAATGTATTGTAAGGGCTTTCCCTTAGGGTAATGGTCCCTTTAAGACTGTCCTTTAAATGTCGGCTTGTTGGGCTAATTGCTTGCGCACGGCCAAAAAAGAGGGGTGCGTCAGACTGTTGCTAAGAATTTGTTAAGCGTCAGTGTTGGTGAGTCTACCTGTAAGAAAGATTGTAACACAATAGGATTATGACAATTTGGTCTTTACTTGTATTTACATTGTTATTACAGCCTGCGGAGATGTATGGTGAGGAGGTCTGTTGGCCCCTGATGCAGTCTGGAAACAAGCATTGTTGATGACCGGTTCCTTGTTGGCTCTTCGGTCCTCCAGAGTGTTCCATCTCCTTGTTCCACCTGTTGAGAGAAAGCGAGAAGAGTACATCTATCCAAAAAATTATTTTCAACAGGAACGAGGGTACCTCACGGCTTCTCCGGTCTGTTTGTCATCTCTGTTACGAACTCTTTAGCACCACTGCTGAAACAAGGACTTTTCTACATTGGCCGTTCCTGAGCTGTTTGATTTTTTGTCCTTGAACTTTACTTGACTCCATTATATCAAATTTATGTTTATATTTGCTGTCATTATATGCACTGTGCCACTTTATATTACTAAAAATTTCATAAGAGTTTTGACTGTTAATTGGTTTGTTCCCTTAGCTGTGGTTTTCCACTCTGGTAGTTCTGCATTGTATCTAAGGGTGCTTCTCTCTTTTTTGTAGTGTTTGAAAGCAGGCTAGAAAAGTGTTGCTGCTTTCAAATGCCCACCGCTCTTTTCAGCTGAGGCGAGAGGAGGAGGCAGTTCCCTCCTTTCCCATTGGGTAAAACAGCTGTTTACAGCTGATCCTCCCCTCAGCTGAAAAAAGCAACTTCCAAATGCCTGCCACTTTTTTCAGCTGAGGAGAGGAGGAGCTGAAAAAAGCAGCCAGCATTTGAAATCAACTTTTTTCAGCTGATGGAAGGGGCATCCGCCTCCCATCAGCTGAAAAAAACTGATGCTGATTTTTCAGCTGAGGGGAAGGAGAGCAGGGATTCCCTCCTTTCTCTCCCATTGGGTGAAAGCAGTTTTTTAAATCTCATCCTCCCCTCAGCTGAAAAAAGCTGCTTTCAAATTCCTGCTGCTTGTTTCGCTTAGGGGAGGGGGCTGAAAAAGTGGCCAGCATTTGAAAGCAGCTTTTTTCAGCTGACGGGAAGAGCATCCCCCTTCCTTCAGTTGAAAAAAGCTGACTCCACTTTTTTCAGCTGAGGGGAGAGGGAGCAAGGGGGTTCCTCCTCCCTTCCCATTGGGTGAAAAAAACAGCGGGGTGATTTGCAAATACAAATATCTAGAAAAATGCTGCAGCTGCTGCTGCACCCGGAAGTGACGAACCATGAACCAAACAAACTGGTTAGTGAACTGCGCAAATTCATAGTGGTTCATGGTTCATGGTTTGTCATTTTTAACAAACCACAAACCACCATGAACCACCATTTCCACAGTCTCTACTCTAGACAGGATGGAGATAAAAATCCTTAAGATCTAGGCCTGAAACATTTCCCCCTTCCTTACATTTCATTTCATTTCCTCTCCTCTCCTCTTTTATTTTGAACATCCAACCTGGTGAAGAATTTTGGAGAACCTGAACACTTGCATGCTACTTTATATTATTTTGGTTTGTCCTAATAATGTGGTTTTGTATTTGATCAGGACCTATGCAACTGTCTGCATCCTTCTGTGAGTGAAATGACAGCAGCTTGAGTTGTGCTGAGACAGACAGACACAACTATGAGTTGTCTGATGCACCCTGAGCATGGCAAATCCCTCTCTCTCAAGATGTGATAAGAAGCGATGAATCTTCTGCTCTGTAAGAGTCCCTAAGTTCTTCCATGTCTGTTCTACTTGTATATTTCATTGTCCATCTTCTTCCAGTAGGTGAAGATATTTTTGTTTCGTTTGGCATCCATCAGTGATCCCTCCTTCAAATCCTGTTTTAATTATTTTAAATGTTTTAGTTGCTGTTTTTATGCTTTTTCCTGTTTTGAATTCTGGTTTTAATGTTTTAAATTCTGTATTTTTGTTGGTTTTATTGCTTCTAAAATGTGATTTTATTAGGCATGTTTTAATTTGTTAGCTGCTTTGGAGGCTCTTAGGAGGGCAGAAAGGGTGGGATATAAATTTTGTTAAACAAATTTTAAGAAAAGCTATAGATACTTTTATCTTCTGTCACATATACAACATAATACCAAAGGGAACTAGCTCACATGAGCATTGCTCAGTAATACAAAGACCAGCCATGGATACAATTATGTTCATTTTCTGTTGTTGATTCAGCACATAAGCATTGCCCCTGTCATGTCTGCACCTCATCCATGCCATTATTTTAAGCTGAGCTGTTACTGTGAACCATTGTTTGACGCTGTATCTTGATGTCACATTTCAAATGTCATAATTGCCTTACTTTCACAGGCCTACTAAAGCTGCAGGTGCCTTATCTAACTGCTTTGAAGCTCCCAGGGCTTCTGACCTTGTAAACTGTTCATTCTCGTGAATCACTGTGTTTCAACTTTAATCTTATGCCTTCCCAGTGTCCAGACTGGGTATGTAAATTATGCGAGGAGGACAGAAGACTGTTTCACGCCGAAAGTTATGTTTTACTATTGGGAGGGGGGATGAGCAGTTGGGCTCTATAAGAAGAATGGGTTTCACACTTTTATGTATTCCTGTCAACCTGCTTAACTACTTGTTTTCCTGCTGAGCAATCCTATGGACCTATCTGAGGATTTGAATTGATTCCTGAATAAAAGCCTTTCAACCAAGAACGTGGATTTCTTGCTGTGAGGGTACAGGGGTCTATCTTCCATGACCTGTCATCCATAGTCCCTGTCATAGTCTGTCATCCATAGCCCCCAAAACCTCTTACACCATGAAGGAGAGTAGAATGGGTAACAATACTAATGGTCCCATAGCAGGGGTGGTACGAAGTTCTTGTGTTGTTCCCCAACAAACACATGGACTATGTAATGTGTAGATGGAGCCTTCAGGATAGGAAATCATCTTGGTCTCCTGGATAGCAGAATTATAAAGATAGTGCAACCAAGCTTTTGCGAACGCGACTCAGAAAAAGGATGTAATAAAAGATGAAGCTTCGTATTCTGAAGTTGCCAGCCATTTCATGCTTCCCTCAGCTCAATTGGCTTGACACTTGTATCCAGACAATGCCATTGGCAGCCGGTATAATTTTCTACTCACTCTTCATGACAAATGGAAGAGGAGAAAAGCAGTGAGACACCTTTGTGAAAGTACTAAAATAGATTGTGAGTGGCTCACCTCTTTCCTCTCCAAACAAGAAAAATAATGTTTATGTAAAGCTGCAACTTGAAATGAATCTTCATTAACAGTGCTGAGGTAGAAAGATATAGAAAGAGTTTTTTCCTCCCTTCCTCCTACTGAAATGAAACCTCTCAGAACGTATTGACAGATAAACATAGAAAGCATATTTCAAACGCTTCTGGATTTCCTTATCAACATCTAATTTGAAAAGTTATTGATAACTTAATGGAAAGTAATAGTAAATTCATCTAGAATAAGAAAGAATAGGGAAAGTAATGGCCCGGTATGGTGAATTAATAATACGACCTTTCACTTTTTAGTCTGAGGTCAAAACTGATTTATCAACGCGCTTGAACAAGATAGATGAGGACAGCTCAATTTCATCTAAAATGTTAATTCTTTAGTGCATTTGCCACAAGGCAGAAATTGCAGTCCTGTATAGTCAATCAAAGAACAAATGAATCTGTGTGTGTGTGTGTGCGTGCGTCTGTGTGTGTGTGGGGGTGATGGTTTTACCCCAACCTCATGTCTGTTTGTAACTTCTTTTCAGGGACTTATGTTTAAACATAAAGCCTGATTTATATATATTCTGAATCTCTAGAGTTTTTTCCTCTAATTTACAGTAGAATAGACCTGAGTAAGATTCTTAATAGACCTGCTTTTGAGATCTGCTGATCAATTACTTATGAATTTTTTTTAAAAAAATGTATTTTGTTTTTCTTATCCTTGTAATCCACCTTGAGTATGGTTTTGGAGAAAGGTGGGTTAAAATCCAATAAATAAATAAAAATGAAATGGAGAATATACATTTTTTTTTTGGTTTGAGAGAACAGCAGGTATTTATGGCACCCCCCATTACTGCTCTTTCTTCCTTCTTCCTTCCATCTCTTTATACTTTGGATATTAAACATTTCTTTATAATTAGTGAATCTTGTCAAGCTGCTACAAAATAGCAGAGAAGTTGGCAGGCAGCCGAAGATCAGAAGCAAGAATAGCAAATTCTTGGAAGCGGCAATAGAAACAGAAGTTAAACCCGGAGACAAATCCTTTACAGTTGGCTCACTCTCAGCTTGGCAAACCTGAAATGTACAGAGGTAAAATACAAAGAGGGCAAGGACAGGATTTCTGTGGGGGAAATATGAATAATAAACACACAAGTTACAGAAGTTACAGAGAGCTGCCAACATATATTGACAAACAGTTGTGTTTTTTGTTGAAGAGATGAAACATCAGATATAACTTTCTTCAAAAATCAGAGCACCAATATTGGGATCTGCAACACTCTCTGTTCGCCACTTGTAGGAAAGAGCAAGAGTCCAGTAGCACCTATAAGGCTAACAAAATTTGTGATAGGGTATGAGGTTTTGCGATTCACAGCTCACTTCTTCAGATACAGCTAGAATGGGAGTCCATCTGTTCTTATTTCTTAAAGAGTGGAGTGATTACAGAAGCCAAATGATAAAAGCCAGTGAATGACGATAGCAAGTGTGATTGGATAGGGTGGGGTATGCAGAGGGGAAATCAGTATTGGTCATGAGAAAGGAAGCCTAGATCTCAATTCAGTCCAGGTGGATGCATTGTCTTGAGCCTCATTCTTATTTGCAATTCAGCTGTCTCTCTTTCTAATCTGCCTTTTAAATTCCTCTGTAGGATAACTGCAGCTTTTTAGGTCAGCAACTGAATGTCCTAGAAGGTTAAAATGCTCCCTCAAATGTTTTCCACTTGATATGCTCTTATGCAACAATTTTGTCATGGCTCTACTTTGGAGCCCAAAGCCTCAGCTGTTCCCGTCCCCATACGGAGAGTGCAGGTTGAGATGGGTGAGATACACCAAGCTCATCTCCATCTTTAGCTATATCTGCCAAGCTTATCTCCATCTTTTCCAAGTGCATTCTGGGGGTGGAGTGGGGACTCTATATCCAGAGTATAAAATTACCAAACTGCATCATTTCGCCCACCTTTCAAAGTTTTGCGGATAAGGGGAGTCATGACCTTGAACAAGATTAAGGTAATGCTTGTCAGGAAGGCTGTTGCTTTGGAGAAACTGGATCCACCTGTAGAGGATGAAGTGCAGTTGGCATTTGCAGAGTAAGTTGTGAGCTTGGAGATGCTAATGAATGATCCCAGCCTTGCTTTTCAAAAGTAAGTTGGTGTGGTGGCCAAGACTGCCATCTATCAGCTATGGTTGGTTCTCCAGCTGTATCCTTTTGTAACCTCATGATTGGACTATCGCAACAAACTCTGTGTTTGGCTATCCTTAAGATGACTTGGAATCCACAATCTCAAAGCTTACATTACTGAAGGACTGTCCCTTATCTCCAAATGTGATCTTTTGGTTACCGTCTCCTAGTTTTTCTCTCACTTAAAATGGCCCACAGCATATACCAGAGCCTGCTCCTTATCTATTGTGCCTTTTGCCTTGTGGGAACAGGCTCCTTGAGGAGATGAGAGGGGCACAGCCTAAGAAGGCCCTTTGAGGCCATTTTAGGAGGCACTAGAAGGTCATTTTATTTGCGAAGGCTTTTAATAAGATTTAAATTGCAGGCATATTCTTCAGGAGTGGGTTAATGGGATTTTATTTTGCACATTTTAGATCTTTTTTTAAAATACTTTTTTATTTTATCAAAACAAAGAGTGGTACAGAAGAAAAAAAAGGAAGGCAGGGAGTAGTAGGGTACAGAGAATTATAAAACTCCGCGCTACAAGGGTTATTAAAATACAGAGTACAAAAAGCATAACCTTTATCAATATTTGTCAGTATTGCAATGGAGATTATAACCATTATTAAATCTGATTAATATATATTTTCCACCAGTTCTACACAAACCAAGTACATAACTCTTCCTTCTTACTATTTAATAATAAAAATTAAAGCTCAAAAGAGAAAGACTCCTTATTTCATTATTACTTCAATATCTCAGCTTATTTGTTGGTATAACTGATTAACATGGCCCTTGGTGTAAAAATCATTTCTGGTTATCATTATTATACCAATATTTCCATATCCTACAATCTATTTCACCAATTGTATATTCAGTTTCACCAATTGTATATTCCCTGCTGCTCGCAGCAGCAGGGAAATGGGCATTTAAACCCGAAGCTTCCCAAAGCATTAAGTATGCTTCAGGAAGCTTTGCTGCCCCCGATTCGGAAATCCCTAAGCTTACTGGATTGGGTCCAATTTGGGTATTTTACCCGAATCGCATTCCCGAAGCACACACCCCTAGATATGACCTCTTATAAATTGTATAATATATATATACAAACCTCTTCAAATTTACAAGACTAAAACATCTTATGCATTTTATCCTTTATAAGCAAAATAATTTCCCCATTTCTCTTGAAATTCTCTGACTCGCCTTCTGTTTAGATAATTCGTCAGCTTTGCCATCACTGCATATTCCACCATCTTATCTTTCCAGGTTTCCCTGGCTGGGCATTCTTCTTCTTTCTATTTGCTTGCAAATACCACTTTTGCCGCTATTAACAAGTATCTAAATAGTTCATGTGATGTTCTGTCAGCATTTTCTGGTATTATTCCCAACAGCATAGTCTGGGGTTTCATAGGAAAATCGATTTTTAGGATCTTTTGCATCTCAGCATGTATATCTTTCCATTTTTTTTTTTTACTATTTTTGCATGTCCACCACATATGATAAAAGGAGCCATCTGCTTCTTTGCATTTCCAACATGACCCTATTTCTTATTCATGTTCTCAATATCTTTTGGTGAGATATACTATCTAAAAAACATCTCATACCAGTTTTCCATTAATATTTAACTTACCGTGAATTTTATATCCTTTATCCAAAGATTCTCCCACTGTTGAAATCTTATTTCTTTTCCAAAATTTTTGCATCATGCAGGTTTTAACTTGTTTCATTTCTGTGTCATATTTAAGTAAAAGTTTATATATTTAACCCAGAGTATGCTCCTTTTTCTGCGTGATTATCTTCTCAAAATTGGTAAAATCTCTTAACTGTCCTCTTTTAATTCTTAAGGGCTTCTTTTAATCTAGAGACCGCCAGAAAATATATCAACCATTGTATTTTTTCCCCTTCATTTAAATTTCTTGCCACGATTTTATTTTTCCTTGAGAGTTTATCATATCTTGATAAGTTATGACGTCATTATCTTTTCTCTGATTCTTATCACAAAAGGCATCATTTGGTGAAAATATCGGTGAAATCAGCTGCCGTATTCTCATTCTAACCGAGTCCCAGATTTGGATCAGGCTGTCTCTTATATGTTTTTGTTGTCTCCTTGTTCTTCTTGTCATCCAAAGGTGGTTATGTAGCCCATCAGGCAGATCCTCTGCTTCTAGTCATATTAATCTGTCAGGCTTTCTTATCCTGTCTGTAATCCAAACTAAGCCAGCTGCTTCATCGTATAACTTGATATTTGGGACCGCCAAATATCAGGTTATATCAAATATCAAAAATGTATTTTGTACGTTTTTAATCTTGAATTGTTAGCTGCCTTGAGCCAAAAGGGAAAGGTAGGGTATAAAGTGTTTGATAAATAATAAATCAAATAAACAAATTTTAAAAATCAATATTTGATAATGGCTGTTGAAGTTTTCCAGTGAGAGCTAATTGTGAGGAGACTGTCTTTTGACAGCTCTGGTTTCGAAAGCGGACTTGGAGAAGGTGACTTTTTCTAGCTGAGGGAATTGGTGCAAGTGTGCGAGTAAGACTGAGCACCTTCCCAGAATACAATGAGACTTGCTTCTGAGTAAAGCTGTTTAGGATTGCTTTCTGCGACAGCTGTGAATTGGTTGATAGTAAAGTACCCTGGGGGAGCTCTCTGAGGATCTTGTGTGAGGTAGCACCTACCTTGTAGGTAAAGAGGTAAAGGTAGTCCCCTGTGCAAGCACTGAGTCATTATTGACCCTAGGGGGAATGTCACATCAAGATGTTTTCTTGGCAGACTTTTTGTTACGGGGTGGTTTGCCATTGCCTTCCCCAGTCATTTACACTTTACCCCCAGGAAACTGGGTACTCATTTTACCAACCTCGGAAGGATGAATGGCTGAGTCAACCTGAACCCAGCTTCCACCAGGATGGAAGGATGAACAGCTGAGTCAACCTTGAGCCGGCTACCTGAACCCAGCTTCCGCCAGGATGGAAGGATGAACGGCTAAGTCAACCTTGAGTTGGATACTTGAACACGGCTTCCGCCAGGATCGAACTCAGGCCGTGAGCGGAGCTGCACACCTTTTTTGCTTCTACCTGTTATTTGCTTCACAGTTATTTCTGTAAATAATATCAATTATGCAAAGACAATATATAGTTGTCCTTCATTCTGTCATCCAAAGGAAATTAAGCCTGGTAGCACTGTGAAACTTATCACTGCTCAAAATGGGTAATAATATATTAATATATTATTATATACCCATAATATATTATTATATTATTGTAACAGCAGAGAGGAGAGAATTTTTCATTTGCTGTTTTTTAAAAAAAAATTAATCTTCAATAACTGTTTATACTATGTCTGAATGGGTTTGGAATTTGTTATTTATTATTCTTTTTAAAATAATGACCATGCAAGGAGAACTCTGAAGGACTGTTTGAGTAATATTTGGCAGCTGCTCCTTTGAAGACCTTTTTATGGCTCGAGGAGGACAACTAAAAGAAGTTCGAAGCAAGTATTTATTACAATAAATTTCAGCATAAATTCAGGCAGCTGTTAACACTACCAACAGATCTCGCTAGGCAAAAAGAAATGCGCTGTACTGTTACCATTTGCAAAACTGCTCTCTGTTTGCGGGCCTCTTCTGTAAAATCAGATTTTCCTGTTTATCAACCACACTATCTGCAGCCAAAACGTAGCTTTTATTTATTTATTTATTTAGAGAACGAGAACAGCAGGATGCAATGAACTTGTTTTCCCAAGCCAGGTTTCTGTATTTGAAACTGAATTGATGTTATTCCACTTTTAACTGTCTAATTGCATCTACATATTGTAATTAGAAATCTATGGCTGTGATCCATAAACCTATTTATTCCACATACTTGCCTCCAGCTTAATTTATCCAGTTTGGAGAAACCTTGACACAATGGACAAAAGCAAGCTTTACAGTGCAGAAATACAGCAGTATTGTTTATAAACGGTGACAGTTCTTAATTTAAAGAACAAAAGCATATGCATAAAATCTTCATCCATTTTCTAATTTATCCTCCAATTTCCTATAGTGGGTCTTTAATTTTAAGCAAGTTTTCAGTTGCAGCAACCCTTTGCAAAAGATAATCCCTCAAAACAAATATATAACATCTGTCTATTTGTCACACTATCTAAAGTTGAATATGGTAGCTGTGTGTTTTTTTGTCCTTCCCTGGTACAACCCTTAATCGTGTCCTTCCTGATATTACACTGTTGTGATTTTCCTCTCATTGGATAAATGTCAGTCAGGGTGAAAGGGAATCACACACAACTGAGAAGTCAAGCCACAGAAAAACTGTAGAATACATTACAAAAAGGAGGGAACTAGACTCACAGATGCTGTTTTTTGTGGCAGCTGTGTGTGTATTGTGATGTTTAACTCCAGTGTTCAGAGCTAACCTAGGAAAATACTTGCCTATAGAGCCATATATAGCTACAACCCAACATAGAATGATTTATTTTCAATGTATTTTCTCAATTTTCAAGCTATTAAATAATAAAATGATGCGTGTAACAGTGTCCCTAGTTGTCTGGAACTGCCGTTAAATTTATACTAGGGTGATTCAAGGCAAATTCAGAAGGGTGAAATAAGTGCTGAAATTTTGAAGCAATTTTAAATAATGATAAGAAGCTTAGCAAAATATCTTTTAATGCATCCTGTTTCATGTGCATGATATTTCTTTGGTTAATGTTTAAGCCGTCTGGGTTTTTTTGGGGGGGGGCTATATAGAAAATACAACATTAGAAATGACAGAAGAAAACCAGAGTCTGATTTACATCCCTGCCTCTCTCTTGCCAGAGCCCTGGGAGGGGGGGGGTTGCTTTTATTTTACACTTTACAAGTTGAGGACCAGAAGTGAAGTTCACATTTCTGTTGTTTCCTCTGAGGAACAGCAAAAGCCCTGACCATCAATCTGGGCTATTATCCCCGTGTGATGTATAGCTTTTTTCGAGAAACCACAAAAAGAACACCCATTTTGAAATGCTCTTGTCAGGGGGAGGAAAACAGAGAGAAAACCTTAGGAACCTCACATCTACGGGGCACTTCATGTTTTCATCACAGTTTCAAATTAATTAGGGAGAGACGGCTTCAAAGGCCTAAATCCGGGCAAGTGCATTAGCAGTTTCCTGTTTTCATTTCTGCATTGCATGGTTTAAAGAGTTCTTCTTCTTCTTCTTTTTTTTAATGTTCATTGAAGACTATTGAGGGCCTTAATGCACAATATTGACAGAGTCATAAAAATAGCAAATTACATTGCAGGCTTTGTGCCAACTTCATTAAAATCCCAGTCATACAAAAATATATAGAGAAAGGGGTGAAGGGGGTGGGGAGGATGACAGCATTGGCTCAATTGCGATTGCCGCAGAAGTACATTTAATAACCTCTGTGTCCCTGTTGCAATGGAAGACAAGGACAAGCCAACTGGTGCCACAGAATGAGGCCGGGGAGTACTGACTTGAGGTGATCAAATAGATGGTACCCAGGGCTTTTTTTCTGGGAAAAGAGGTGGTGGAACTCAGTGGGTTGTCCTCAGAGAAAATGGTCACATGGCTGGTGGCCCTTCCCCCTGATCTCCAGACAGAGGGGAGTTTAGATTGAGGTCAATTTAAATCAGGGGGCGGGGCCACCAGCCATGTGACCATTTTCAAGAGCTTCCGGAACTCCGTTCCCCTGCATTCCTCCTGGAAAAAAGCCCTGATGGTACCACTTGTGGTGGTGGGTGGGCAGGAATCTTATTTGGAATGAGCCCCTAACTCCCCTCGGTCTATTACAGATCAATCTTCATTCTTTTTTTTGAAGGATTTTTCAGATACCTTTGGAAACAACTGGAAGTTCTTCAGGTTCCCCCCCTCCCCGCCAAAGTCAGTAGAAGTTAAAACTTTTGATTGGATGGAAGATGCTTCTGAAACTCAGTACCCAAGTGGGTCGGTGCAAGGGTGTGGACCCAAGGTGCTGGTGAGTGGTTTTGCTTACACTCAACTCCACCCTGGGTACAGATAGTCAGTTTTTTAAAAAATCTATCTTTGTTCTGTAAATTTTCCAACAAGGCACTAAAATGTGATTCTGTTCATGAGAAATTAAATCAAACAATGACTGGATATCAAACATCTTCTGGTGGTCCCAGGCTTTCTCAGTCTTGGCTCCCACCTGTCGGAACTCCCTGTCTGCTGACACGCAGGTCTGCCACGACCTTCTATCTTTTCAGCAAGGATTGCAGGACAGAGATATTCAACCAGGCATATGTTTGAGGCTATTTCTATGCTATCTGTTGAGCTTCCTTTCCAGTCTCCTGTTGGAATGTTGTCTCCCCTCGTCCCCTCCCTCCCCCCTGTGTAGGCAGGGGGACTGTTGTGTTAAGAAAGACTATCATCTTGGGTTTGAAACCTGTATTTTATTATTGTACTAGTAACAAAACCCATCATGGGAAAAATACAACAGGCTCTAGAAAGGAGAGGGCAGGCAGGTGGGCATCACACCTGCTCCACACTGGATCCCAGCCGGGTGAAGGCGGGGGGCAGACATTGCCACCTCCTCCATTCCAGATCCTGGTCAGGAATTGCCACTTGCTCCACTACTGATCACAGCCGTGTAAAGGGGGGGGGGGGCGGTATTGCGTCCTGCTCCATGCCTGATCCTGTCTCAGAGAAGGGGGGCATGTATTGCAACCTACTCCACACCTGAAATGGTCTGGGTGAAGAGAGGGTAGGCATTGCCACCTCTTCTGCTCCTGATCCTGGCTACATGAAGGGGGGGGGAGCATTGCATCCTGCTCTGCTCCTCATCCTGGCCAGGTGAAGGCAGGTGGTGGGCACTGCCTCCTGCTCCACTTCTGATCCTGGCTGGGTGAAGGGGGGGCAGGCATTGCAAACTGCTCCACACCTGATTCTGTCCAGGTGAAGCGGGGTGGGCATTACCACCTGCTCCACACCTCATCCTGACTGGGTGAAGGCAGGGGGTGGGCATTGCCACCTGCTCCACTCCTGATCCCAGCAGGGTGAAGAAGGGTTGGGCATTGCCTCCAGCACAGTGCCTGATCATCGAAAATCAAAGAGGTACCCACTCCAATAGCAAAATGTAAGGGTGTAAGCTCAAGACTACGATAACTAAAGAGTTATTCTACTCTTGTGCTTATACTCTTATATTTTGCAGTGCCTGATCATGGCTGAGTGAAGAGGGGGCAGGCATTACAACCTGCTCCACATCTCTGATTGAGTGAAGGCAGGGGGTGGCCATTGCCACCTGCACCATGGCTGATCCTGACCTGATGAAGGGGGGCAGGCATTGCTGCCTGCTCCCCGTCTTGAAGGAGGGAGGGCATTGCCACCTGCTCCACTCCTGATTCCAGCTGGGTGAAAGCACAAAGTAGCCAGTGCTACCTGCTCTGCTCCTGGTCCCAGCAGGGTGAAGGTGGGGGGTTGGCATTGCCACTTGCTTCACTCCTGATCTCAGCTGAGTGAAGGTAGTAGGCTGACATTGCCTCCTGCTCAGCACCTGACCCTGGCCTGGGCTTCCCTCCATAGTGCACTCTTGGAGAGACGGGCTGGCTCTTCTTGGCTTCCCTCCATGGCAGAACCTTCTGGCACTGTGGAGGGCACTGCCGTGGAAGGGTAGGAAATGGGCTTTCTGGAATATGGTTAGCCTTTTATATAGTAGGATGTTTTATCTGGTTTTTAACTTGTATCTTATTTCTGATGTACTCTGCCTGAGCCTGATGGTGGGAAGGATTTGATGATGATGACGACGATGGCGACGACGACGATGACGACGACAACAACAACAACAACAACAACAACAACAACAAAGTAAATACCCCCCCCCCAATTCAGTCCCAAACCATCTAACCATAAAATTAGAGGTAATTCACAGAAATCCCATGTGTGAGCTGCAATCAACTTTACAGACCTAAGCATAGTGTCTCTGGTAGGTTTGTCAGTTATCCCATCATAGCAAGAGGCATCCCCATTGCACACTGCTGTTCAAGCTGAAATGGGGAAAAAAATAAAAGGAAAAAATACTGTTGTCCTCTCTGCTAGTACATTACTTCCAGGTAAAACCCAGAAGTAGCAGTGGGTAGTTCTAGGAATCACTGGAAACTTTCTGGTAAAACCATAGAGTTAGCAGCAATTTCTAGAGCTACCAATTGCCACTTTTGTTTTGCACCCCATGCCCCCACCCCATGTTCCTTCCCACTAACTCTCCTTCTGGTGGCAAGGCTTAGCCTGGCAACCTTAGTGTCTGGGGGCGGTGGCGGGGGGGAGAAGAGATATTCAACAAAAGCTGCCAGGCCGAGCAGTTACTGAATAGGCTGGTGCAGCATTGCTGAAGATTGGGTTGCTGAATATTGTCAGATATTATTTGGGTTTGCATTAGACTACATCCATTGTGAGAGTAACCATTTCCAACCTGTTTTTGTTTAAAGTAGGAATAGCATGGTCAGAGAAACAACACACCTGGCTTCGGAATATAAGAGAGGATTTAGCAGATTGAATAAGAAAATCAAAATATAATGGTGTCACTCTCACTGTCTGTATGCAAGATAATGTGCGTAAACAGTGATCCTTGTTGTGTTACAAAATCCCAGCTGTCACCATTTTGCATCTG
Source organism: Eublepharis macularius (assembly GCF_028583425.1). Taxonomy (NCBI): domain Eukaryota; kingdom Metazoa; phylum Chordata; class Lepidosauria; order Squamata; family Eublepharidae; genus Eublepharis; species Eublepharis macularius. The sequence goes on along the minus strand of NC_072792.1, from coordinate 19,840,393 downwards.
TGATACATTACACAAGTGCGCTCAAGTCACATCCTATGGGTGACAACTGCTTTCTCTTAAATTAGCGTCCAGAATGTTTACAAATTTCGAAGGACTCCAAGCCAGCTGCCTCCCCCCTCCACATTTGCCTCTATATCCCTGAAGCAGGAGATATTTTATTTGGAGCGATGACCCAGAAACCCCATTACAAGATTTTAATGCTGAACCTGTTGCAAATGGCAAACCAAGCAACCTCAAAGAGCAGGTTTGACTTATTTCATCTAAAGAGCATTCTCTAAGTATCAAAGTGTTACAGCAACTAAACAAAAAATAAATCTTTCAAATGGTGCACTTTAATATAGAAGAAATACATCAGAACTGGGAAACCGTCGGGGTAATATTTAGGCATCAATAAGGACGGCCGCCTGAATGGATTCCTCTGGTAATGGCTACAACTATTAGAAGAACAAAACAATATCATATTTAATAGCCATAAACCCCAGGAAAATAACTACTTTGGCATTAAGACTGTAAGGAATATATAAATGATAAAGCTGAAGACGGCAGATATGTCTCCTACCTATAAACAAAGCACTTCCATTGTTTTTACTCACCGTTTATACATATTTTATTCTGTAAAAACAGCTTGGAAAAAAGTTGCCTAAAGAGAAAAAAAATATATGCACAATCCAGCCAAAGCGGAGCACCTGGAATTCAGTGGGAAAGATCTCCCCCTAATTTGCCCACTGAAAACAATAGGAATTGGTCAGCTTCGGATGAATCATTTCCAATGTTGAGGATTTCTGTTCTAAACCATTTTGTGATCTAGCTTGGATTGCCTTTTGCAATAAATACCGTTATCAAATATCTAAAGAAGCGATCACATTTTGGAAGTCCTTGAGAGTAGGCCTGCAGTAGGGTACAGAGTTGTCTTGCTTTCTAAACAAAAGAAAGATGTTTTCTTAACTTATCAAAATGCAAACCTTTAATCCGCTAAGGAGTATATCGGTGATAAGCAGATTTATATGCATGAATCCCTAGCTTGTTGAGGGATCATGCGTGCAAATGATGGGTGATATGTGTGCAAATCCTGCCACAATCCACCAGGTGTGAACATATGAGTGTGAAAATGTAAAGTTGCCTAGTATTGACTCAATTTACTCAGTAGTGGCTTTCTAAGATTCTAGCAGAAGAAAGATCTTTCCCAGTAGCATTTTTTATGGGGAGAGGAATTGCTTTTCCCAAATTCACTTGTTCATTGATTCCTCTTCTTCCTTTTCTCTTTTAAAAGAAGGTTTCCCCTTCTTTTCGAAGAGAAATCAATTCACCCTTTTGTAACTTCAGCCCCTGCAGTTGCTGTATGTTACATTCCACAAGGCAGTGCTCTAGCAGCAGAGCAGAAATGTCTGGGAAGACGTTGCTTGCCTCTGAGCATCTACAGAGTGCAGTTCTGAAATTATGCAGAACCTCCCTTTCTGCCCCTCCTCTCTTCCAGTTTCTCTTTGGCTAAAATGATATTGACATTTGATAATAAAGAGATATGTGTGAGCAGGGCTCATTTCGAGGGGGAACGCACAGGAACGCAGTTCCGGCAGTTCCTCAAACAGGTCACATGTCAGGTAGCCCTGCTCACCTGACTCTCAGCCATTTTGGGCTCGTTTCAGCCTGGATTGGGGCCAAAATGGCCTGAATCGGGCCTCTGACGGGTGGTGGGTCACTCTCCTGCTCAGCTGCGGCCTGATCCTGATCATTTGGGGCCCCTTTTTGGCCATTTTCAGCCCCTTTTTGCCATTTTTGCCCCAATTTCGGCCCTGAATGACCAGGATTGGGTCCAAAACAGCCAGAATAGGTGATGTCAGGGGGTGTGGCATATGCAAATCAGTTATACTAATGACACACTTCCAGCGATAGCATGGCATATACTAATGAGTTATGCTAATGAGTTCTTCCAGCTCTTTTTCTACTAAATGACCCCTGTGCGTGAGGTATTTTCTTGGATTTTGTTTAGTTTCAGATCATTAAATTCTGTAAGGCCTCCTCCAAGTCTATAATTCTTTGATTCTATAAGCTGGAAATCTAGCCTGAGAAAAACTGAGGTTAGATTTCTATATGCATTTTTGAGCTGGTAAAATCACCCTGATGAGGCAATATCACAATAGACAATGGACTTGTCACATTCTTTGGATTTGTTTTTGAAAAGTTATAATCTTTTGAATGTATGCATTCCTTTCTTAAGCAATTATATTTAGAATTAGAGTGGATTAAATACTTAACTGTCCAGATCTGGTTGTTGCTTTATCAGATGCTCCAAGAATTCCTTTCACTGGTGTTTGATTCAACTGTCATTCTTGAATACTACCTCCAACAACACAGTTGTGTATTACAAAGTTTAAAGATTTAAGAACTCTCAAAATCTGTAACCAAGTTTACAACTGGTAGACTCCAACAGAACTGCCCACAAAAGCATAGTGGTAGATTTGCTACCTAGTTTAGTAAACTGAAGTCTCAGTTCTATAATTAACCAGCAGTATCTCTCTGTAAGATCTCGAATGTGGTGAGGTGACTGAATAATTTTGCAAATTATAGAGACTGTACATACCAATCCTACGTGGAGCCATAGGTTCATACTGATAGCCAGTTGCACAATTGCCATGTTTGTAGGGTTTTCAGCAGTCTGGAATTGACTTGTCTAGGTTGTTTTACTGTAGGTTTAGCACTGTGGGATAATTGGCAAGTTTTCAGTAAGAGCCACACATTATAGACAGCTGACGTAGCACAGTGGTTAAGTGGTTTGGCTGCAAATCATCACTCTATTGGTTCGAATCCCACTACTGCCATAAGCTCAGTAGGTGGCCTTGAGTAAGCCCCAGCTCCCCAGCTGTATTGTGGGGATAATAATAACACTAACTTCTTCACCACTCTGGGTGTCACTAATCTGGGGGAACAAATCTATCTAGAAGAGCAATATATAAGTGCAGTTATTACTATTATTATTATTATATTACATATTACATGCTACATATTATATATTACATATTACACAACATGGGAGGTGGAAGGCCTAAGATGGATCTTATTCACAACTTTGGAGAAGAGGAGTTAACTATCCTTCTTTAATGCATGCGACCCAGGCTTTCATTTACTCTGGAGTGGGAAAAGTCATGGTGTTTTGCTCAGGGGCATACGGAGTTAACCTCCTCTTTCCTCCAATGTCATCTCTCTCTAGTGCATTTTTCATAGAATCATAGAATCATAACATCATAGTGTTGGAAGGGGCCTTTAGGGTCATCTAGTCCAACCTCCTGCACAATGCAGGAAATTCACCATTAACTCCCCTCCCCTCACCCCAGTGACCCCCTGCTCCATGCCCAGAAGTTGGCAAAACATCGTCCGAATCCCTAGCCAAAGTGGCCTGGGTGAAATTGCTACCTGACCCCAAGGTGAAGGTAGCAATTTTTATCTTGCTGTTTTTTCAAAGGAGTTTGGGGGAGCTATGATCCAACTTTGGACGTCCTGTGACTGCTTCTTTGGTGCTAAACTTCATAGTGAGGAATCAGATCATGGATTCCCAATACAAGTCACAGCCCTAACAGGCTTGCCATATTTTTCATCCCAATATTCAGGCACATCAAGTAGTTTTGTTTTTTTAAAGTTGCTGTAAGGACAGGATCCTGGCTTTGAATATATGCAGAGTGCTTTCTCCAAAGGGAGTCACCCCCCTTCCGTAGAAATTGACACACTGACTATGCAGTTTTTTAAAGACAGAAATCTGACTTTACATCCTGCTTGAACAAACAACTAAAACAAAAATCAGAGACACCTTCATTTACAAGCAATGTACAAAAAAGTAGAATACTACATGTGAAGGGAACTAATAATTTACAAACATTAAAGGATTAATTTAACTACAATAAATACAATGAAAGAATAAATAAATGTTTACTCAGTGAAAAATTGTGTTCCAATGAAGCAGTAAGCATCAATTATCAATACGAATTGAACAATAAGCAAACTATGCAAATTAAAGCCACTATTATAAACCAATGAAGAACAATATCCTTATGGTCAAAACAACATATTATAGTAATATAAGACTTACCTACGGGATGTCCTTCTATTGTGGACTTTACTATAATATGTTGTTTTGACCATAAGGATACTGTTCTTCATTGGTTTATAACAGCGGCTTGAGTTTGAACAAACAACTGACTAACAGCAGCCAGACTAATGAAGTCCTGGTAACCTTAAGAGAAAAGTTATTAATAAGTATTGCAAGGTCTGCTGCATAATGGTCTTTGGGCAATGGGGAAATTTAAAAGCCTGTAACTTTAAGACAACTTGTGTTTAGAACAAGCTTGCTTTGTCTGGGGAAAGATAAATAATTAAGAGTGGCTGATACAACATTATATTATGCATCCTTAGAGAATTGTTTTGTAATGCATTGATTTATCTATTGTTTCAGAGCAGCTTATCTCTGTTTTTTTGGGGAAGCGAAACTGAGTGTTTGTGTATGAAGCAATGTGATGAGATGAGAGAGATTTTATAGAGCCAGCAGGAAAAGGATTTCAAAGGAGGACAATTCTGGTGGAAATAATATTCAGGGCTTTTTTTCTGGGAAAAGAGGTGGTGGAACTCAGTGGGTTGCCCTTGGAGAAAATGGTCACATGGCTGGTGGCCCCACCTCCTAATCGCCAGACAGAGGGGAGTTGAGATTGCCCTCCGCGCTGCTCAGCGGCACAGAGGGCACTCTAAACTCCCCACTGTCTAGAGATCAGGAGGCGTGGCCACCAGCCATGTGACCATTTTCAAGAGGTTCCGGAACTCCTTTCCACCACGTTCCAGCTAAAAAAAAGCCCAGATTAATAATAATATTAATTATAATCATGTACCTCTTTTAAACTATCTCATATCACTTGTCTTCATCAACTGCCTCAAGAATTATGATGTGTCAAGGATGCTCAAATACCAGTTTGACCCATGTCTTGTTTGCCAGTTAGAAACAGGACACAATTTTTTGATGACTGATTTGAGTGCTGGTTGATTCATAGCTGTTCGGGAAGTTGCTTCACTATGTTTCTTTATACCATTGCAGTAAAATTTAATAGATTTTTCCTGAAGCTATGAATGTCATTGTCCCTTTCCCCTTACCACCAAAGAGGTATGTGAAAACTAAACGCTACAGTGTCTGAATTCCCATTTTTTTAAAGTAAGTCTCTAGCCCATTGCATTGTGGAGTTATAAATGTAAATGTGCTAGTTGATTACTGAACAATTATATTATTGAACTATGTGATATTGTCAGCCTACTGAACAATGAATTGTAGCACGCTTGTTGGAATCAAGTCGTTCTAAGCCAAACATGGAAACAAGATCTATTGAGCTACACCAGAATTACTATTTACTTGAAAGTATGGAGCTATGACCGATAGGAACCATTAGCTATGATAAGATGCTGAAGACAACATCAAAGTTGCAAAGCTAAGGAAAAAAAATACCATCATAAATGCAAAAGCCGGATCCAACCAGCTTTTCCACCCAGAGGGGACTTCAAAAGACTGTGCTGAGGATGATGGGAAATGCATGAAAAAAAACCCATGTGGGACAGGGGATGTACTAAGGAGGAGAATTTGGCAACCTAACAAATCAGCAAGAAGAAGACAACCCTCAGTCTGAATTGTGAATATTTAACCACACGTTACTCATTGCAAGTTTGAGATAAAACTCCATTCCATTGTAGAACACAATGCACTGTTTATTCCAGTCTTATATGTTAATAGTCAAGTGCCCCGCTCCCACCATGGATACTTAAAACCACAATGTGGGGCCTCTAGGCTAGAAACCAGATGCTTCTGCAACCTTGCGGAACCCCCCCCCCCACACACACACACACGGTTGCAGAAAAATCTGGACCATTATAAAAAACGGGGAGTTAAATCCTCCCCCGAACTGCTACTCATGCCCAGTGGCACTCTGAGGCTGGAGAGTCAAGAAGAACCACTCTGCATGCTGGCCCTCTCCAGCTGTCCCAGTCCCAGACACCACAGCGGTGAACCACCAACCAAGATAATGGGGACAATGGCTGTCATGTGAGCATTTGCCTTTTGAGAACATGCTGGTGTGATGGAAGTAGATTCCCTTCGTTGGGGAGTAGTTGAATAATTTTTCTGCCCTTGAAAAAGTTGTGGATACAAAATGAGTTAAGTGGGCTGGCTGCTTGTCAGGCAGGGGTTCTTTGTACCCCCAGTCTGTATTATGCGACCTATGAATAGAACATAAGAAAATTAATTGCAGATTGGATCATTGCTTTGTTGCACTTACCTGTCCATCTTCCACCGACGGCATCTGTCACCTTAAGACTTTATTCCGGCATCCCTACAAGAGAAAAAAGAAATTATTTATGGACTGTTGACTTTGACTAATGGCCTTATATATGTATCTATGACTGCGTGTTTATATTTATGATATTCATAGTATTTATTGTACTTACTGAATACACTGGAATATTATAAGTGTGTATTGTATTTATTGATATTTATATGCAAGACATATTGGTTCACTATATGCACTTGTCACTTTATAAACATATGTATGACTGGTTTACTCTTATTGTATATTTTTGTGTATGTGATATTTCTTCGGTTGGTGGAGTTTTCCCCTTTTGGTATTAACGCATTTTCCCAGTGAAGACTCTTCTTAGCTTGTATAAAGAGAGGGCAGCAAGCTGCTGCAGTTAACACCATACCCACCTGGTGCTGGTCTGTGGGAAGCACTGGTGTGCTCACCTTGCATTGGGCCACAGGAAATGAGAACTCACAGGCCCAGGGGACGCTAGCTCTGAGCCCAGCAACACCAGGTAAATAGGAAAAGGGAGAAGGTGGGAAGGTTTTTACCATGTGGTTAGAAAGGAGTACTGTGAAGAAAGCTGCTGAACAGCCAGAAAGGGATCCAGAACGAGTTGAATGAAAAATCAAAAAATCTAGTCCCTGTATTGTCGAAGGCTTTCACGGCCGGAGAACGATGCCAGCTCTGAAGATGCCAGCCACAGCTGCTGGCGAAACGTCAGGAACTACAATGCCAAGACCACGGCAATACAGCCCGGAAAACCCACAACAACAATCTAGTCCCTCTTTGCAATTGGCCAACAGGATGTGAACGGAGCACACAGGTGTTCGAGATCCCTAGCTTGATTACGGGAGTGCTTAAGCCCATCTTAAGAAGGCAACAAGACGAATTCTGAGGTTTCAGCCTTGCCCAGTTCTTTCTTCCCAAGTACGCTGCATGTAGCTTTCATGGACAGAGGCAAATGCTTTGCTTACAGCTTCTACAAATAAGAAGGGCCACTCTTCCTCCCACAACAGAGACAACCCTCTTGATTTTTCAGAGCAAAGACTAAGAGGGAAACTACGCGAGACACCGCGGCATGTGTTCACCAAGTGTAAGGAGACATAATGTTAGCCAAGAAGCATAGTTTAAAAAGACACAGCAACAGGGATCACTCCTCAGAGGGTTTGTTAATTTCATCTTCATCTCTGGGAAGGGGAGGTGAAATTGACAGAGCCTTTGGGGAGGCGAAGATGAAATTAATAAACCCTCTGGGGAGGCAAACAGTCCATCAGAAAATCTTTTCTCTGTTTGCAACTGGCAAGCAGGATGTGAACTGGACAAGCAAGTTGTTCAAAAATCCCTACCACTAAAAAACTCAAATGCAAACATGTATATATACAGGGCTGAGCAAGATGTGTTGTGTTATACTCTCCTTGTATAAAATAATCTTGAGGGAACCCAGTTATGCAAAAGTGAGTCCATGCCTCATATGTAAAGCAAGGATATCCATCTGTCTATCATAAATAAAACTGTCTGTCTGTGTTAATTACCATATAACTTGTGCTTAAGAGGACACCAATTCCATTTCTGCCATAATACCTATAAGCAATTAACCATCTGAAGTTCTGCCCCTCCCTGATAGAATGTGAACTGTTGTTAGTTTCTCTTGCCTGCTTGAAAGGTGAAAGAGAGGATTCCTTGGTTGAGGGGTAATCCCTAAGGATTTCACCTCGATTTGTAGGGAAACAAAGTACACGTGGGAAATGAAACCAATGTAAACAACACCTAAATACACTGAAGAATATCAATAAGCGCCATAGGGATACTAAAGAATCTCAGCAATTTTTTTTGTAAAAAAAGATTAGAAGACCCTCAATAAAATTTCCCATGAGTGAGGATTGCAAACCTTGAGAATATCTTCTGGGCTGGGTGGAAGGGGCGCCCAGAAAATCTGTTTTCTTAATTCCAAATTAAGATGGTATATGTCCTAATTCTAAATATGTCTCTCACCAGCACCAAGCATCCTTAATGCAGTTCCCCCATCCTATTGTGCTGTCTTCATGTATAGGGATTTATGGAATGGGTGAAAATTACAAGTATTTTCGGTTCTGAGAACATGGATTTCTAGAGCTTTACATTTTGTTTACATTTATCACAGTCTAGGTTTAATTAAAAAGATCTGAGACACACAAGCTCATTATCAAATACTTGCTTTTCTCACAAAGTTTGCATTCTGCATTCAGCTCCGCTGCAGTCTGACGGAGACATTTTAATTAGTTTTAGCTTCCTGTTTAAATTATTCAACTCTTTATGTGACTTATTATCCTATGGACTTCTAAAAAACAAACTTAGTCAATGGATCGTTATTGATCTTTGACTCAGATCTATTTTTACTGGAAATTCATCTCACAATGGGTCTGCATTTTGAATAGGGATATATGTATCCTCCCTCCACTGAAGTTTTAACCAATCGTAACAAAAAATTCACTCTACCTTCCCAGATGTTTCCCATGTCAAGGAATCCCCAGGTTTACTTGATGAATACCAGAGTAGCCATGCTGGGTCAATCAATGGCCTGTCTAGCTCAGCATCCTGCTGCCAACAGTGACCAGTCACATGCCCACAGACAGAAACCACTGGAAACAGCCCTTGCTTGCTGACTCTTCCTCACCATCTGAAGATCAGGTCCCATTCTATTGACAGTATGATAGACCTATCCTGTGTAAATCAGTCCAAGTCCATTGAAATCTATCTAAGCTAGTGCCATCACTACATCTCATGGTGAAAATGAAATCCAGCCCTCAAGTCAGAGTTGACTTACGGTGACCCCTGGTGGGGTTTTCATAGAAAGAGACTAACAGAAGTGGTTTACCATTGCCTGCCTCTGAAACACTCATCTTTGCTAGTGGTCTCTCATCCAATTACTAACCAAGGCTGACCCTGCTTAGCTTCTGAGATCTGACCTGGATAGGCTTTCCTGGCCTATCCAGGTCAGGGCACATCTCATGGTAGTAATACCCAAAAGTCAACTAGGTAAAGGTAAAGGTAGTCCCCTGTGCAAGCACCAAGTCATTACTGCCCCATTGGGGGATGTCGCACCACGACGTTTTCTTGGCAGACTTTTTACGGGGTGGTTTGCCATTGCCTTCTCCAGTCATCTACACTTTACCCCCAGGAAACTGGGTACTCATTTTACCGACCTCGGAAGGATGGAAGGCTGAGTCAACCTTGAGACGGCTACCTGAACCTGGCTTCTGCCGGGATTGAAGTCAGGTTGTGAACAGAGCTTGGGCTGCAGTACTGCAATTTACCACTCTGTGCCACGGGGCTCTTACCCAAAAGTCAAGTACATTCAGAGAAAATGAATCCTCCTAACCTAGGGCCATAACTTTACAACCTACCCAGGTAAATCAATCTTGAGCCCTGGGAAATGGTTTTGCTCTCTCTTGCATTTCATCTTTGTAACTGTCATGAGTCAGCCCCAGCCCCGGCTGGCCACCTTACCTATTGCTTCAGAGTCCTCCTCAGAAGATGAGCAGGAAGGGCCAGAAGGGTCTTCTCTAGAGCCAGAAGCCCCTGCAGAAGCTATTGGAGAGGAAGAGCAGTCAGAAACCACTGCTGCTGCTCCAGGAGGAATTCAGCAAGAACAGCCTGGAGCTTCTGCAGAGACTGTCAGGGATGAGGAACAGCCAGAAACCTCCACAGAGGCTGTAAGAGACAAAGACTCCCACAGGGCAAAAGCGAAACCTGAGCACCTGGGGCCAGCTGAAAGGAGGAAGCATAGAGATAAGTCAGCTCTGTTGGATAGGCGAAGGAGCGCCTGTTTACAGGCGCAACACCGAACGGAATTGTTAGAGAGAGAGGCAACAGCTGTTCCTCATTAGGACAGCATAAAAGGAAGACGCCGAGGAAACCAAGCGTGGAAGCAACTCAGCTCGCCACTCCCTGCTACCAGAGCTCTACGCCTGGACGCTCTTGCCCTGCCTTGTGCCCTGCCCTGCTGTTGGATTGGATTTTGACCCCGGCCTGCTTTCTGACTACTCTTCTGCCTGCTCCTCTCTCTGACTGACATATTGGCTCTGACACCTGACCTGACTCCTGGACTACTGACTTCCTGCCTGTTGTGTTCTGCCCTGCAGTACCAGTGGGCCTCCTGCCTGCTGAGCCCAGCCCTGTGCGCGACAGTAACCTTGTCACTTGCTAGAGGAATAACTATTATTTATTTGTGAGATTCTCTCTCTCTGTTACGTTTCCTACTCTTAATTGGAGTGCTGGTAACTGGTGACATATTCTGATCCAATGTATGTCTACCCATGAACCTATCCAGGTTTTCGGTTAACCCTTGAACACTAACAGAGTGGAAATGAATCACTTACCTTTCACAGATCCAGAGGAGTTAGCTCTCTTGGTCAGATGCATCCGATGAGGAGAGCAGTGGTTCTCGAAAGCTTATGCTACAATAAAATCGGTTCGTCTTAAAGGTGCTACTGGACTCTACTAGTTTACCTTTCACAATTTCTATATAGAAGCATGAACTATTGTTTCACAACAAAATCATCTTAGGACTCTCATTTCCAAGTGCCACAATTCTCGGAGGCTAGGCTGTTGATCACAAGAATCAAGATTATCTCTGTAGTGGCACCTGTCTTTGAAACTACCCAGCTCCTTCACGTCTAGCTCTCAGATGCATGGACAAACAACACTAGTTTTTAAAAACAATTGCATTTTTTTAAATTTTGCCATATATTTCCCATAGCATTAGAAAAGAGCAAGAGTCTGGTAGCACCTGTAAGACTAACAAAATTTGTAACAGGGCATGAGCTTTCGTGAGCTACAGCTCGCTTCTTCAGTATCTGTGGCTCACAAAAGCTCATACGCTACCACAAATTTTGTTACTCTTATAGATGCTACTAGACTCTTGCTCTTTTCTACTGCTACAGACGTACCAACGTGGCTACCCATCTCAATCTATTTCCTATAGCATGTGAATGAAAAAGTCCTCTCCCAAGTCAAATTCTGAATTTCTATTGAGATGTTTTATACGTGCAGTGTAAAAACAGTCTCTGAGTTCTGACATGGAACCACTCCCTACAATAGAGACCAGATTAAGGATCGGCTGCTTTCCAGGGAAATCCTCCTATTTCTTATACCTGCTAATGATGGATAAAAAGCACCACAGTTCCACCTACTGACAATGTGTTAGAATCCTAACTATCACACTGCAGCATATTTCACACAGTACATAAGAGAAGGCAAGAGAAGGACCTACACATCTGCAGATACAGCCCTACAGAAGGCTGAACCATTACCAGGAAACTAGTCATAAAAGATACCCACATAGAATAATTGATGACATTCATAGAGAGATGGTGGAAAAACTCCAAGTCATCTCTGCATAAGGACAGCAATATAGATTGTTGAAACACTGGCAGGTTGGCCGAGGAAAAACTTAGCAATGAAAGAATAAACTAAGGCCCAAGCTACAAGTGACGAATGACACTTGAATGGCATGTAGTGATCAAGTGGAGCGCAAGTGAACAGGGAGGAATACATGTGAGGGCCAAGCTACACATGACGAATGACACTTGAATGGCAAGTGGATTGAGTGGAGGGCAAGTGAACAGGGAGAAATACACTTGCCATTCAAGTGTCATTCGTCATGTGTAGCTTGGCCCTGAGTCTGTCCACTTGCCGTTCAAGTGTCATTTGTCACTTGTAGCTTGGCTCTAAGTGCCACAAGGTGGCTGAAACAGCTTTAAGTCCTGGCACCAGGATTATCAGAGACTCTGTGGGCCATGAGATGCAGAATTCAGTGCACTGCAGCCGCCATTTCCTTTGGGCCCAAACGGCTCCCAGTAGCCTCCTCTGCACAGGAGCCAATAGATTCAAACTGTCCAGCCAGCCAATCAGGTGCGGACTGGCCATGCTTTTGAGGGTGCGTTCTACCAGCAGATCTGGACTGCACAGTTTCTAGTCTGGTCTGCCAGCTGGGCTTAAATTTGGGAGTTGACCAGGCCTCACTAGCATTAGCTTCTCACTGGCATCCCACTCACCCGCCCCTCTCTCAGCTTAGGTCTTGGGCTTCCAGCACTGGTTGGGTTATGTTCCTTCTCTTTTGGTCATCTAGGTATCATGCAGTTCTGGAACTCTTCGGCTGATTGTTCTCATCTGGTCACAACTTCAGGTGGTGGTGGTTTGGGCACTGGGCATGGATCCTTTTGTGCATGGCCTTTGTGCACCGTTTCCCCATAGCCAGGGATCCCTTTAGCGATCTTGGGGATGAAGCATAGTCGGGGCAAGCCCAACTCAGGGGCTGTCAGGACTCATTTGCTCCCCAAGTGGCAGGGGAACCACACAGAGGTTTACGCCCATGTGGAATCCCACTTACGGTCATCCCACAGTTCCCCCCCTCAGCAAGCAGACTAAGAGGTTGATGAGGTCATCGGTTGGCAGGCAGGTCAGTTAGTGTTTGGATCCATGCCCCATGCTATGCCACGTCTCCATAAGCTGTAATGCATACTTTTGTGGTCTTTTAACTCCATCTGGCGCCTCCGTGTCCTCTCTCATATTGCCCTCACCCCTCAAGCTGACCCCACAAAAAGAGAATTCTATAAATCAGTGAAGGATTGTTTATCAATGCAAAAATCATGATTGCAAAATGGAATATCCGTGTACTGCTACCATTTTAATAGATGCTGGAGACAAATAATGAATGTTTTTTCCTTGATTCCCTGGTTGGGAGTCCCCAAGAAATACTGCTGGAAACAGATTGCACAAAGTAAATCTGAGCATGTTGATTCTCTCATATCCTTCACACTGGAATTTATATATAGCCATGATCATTAAATCACTTAACTCCTGAGCAATGTCATTGGATTTGGTAGGGCGACTTTCTATCCGTCTTTGCTGTATAAAGTTTTGTTTTAACTGCTTGTTCAGGTGATTGAGTGAAATCCTCTCCAAATGCGACTATAAATTCCATTTAAGTCAGGTCAGAAGTACGACAGCAGGAAAGAGAAATCTGTATGAAAGCCCAAGACAACGGGACACCTTATGGCATGCTCAAACAATCTACTACACAACTTCTGCAGAGAATACTGCTGAATCTTGTTTTCCTTTGGGTACATTTTTAATTAAACTAACAGCATGGATGCAAGTTTTAGATCTCCACTATTCAATTGGCAGAGAAAGCTATTTGAATTTTAACATCTTGGACTGGTTCATTTTTGCAAAAAATAATAATAAAGGAGAAATGCTGCTTTTATTTGCATAAATACAGAAAGTTGTTAATATGAGTTGTCGGTCATTTATATTCCATAGAATACATTACAGAAATGCCTTAGACATGAGGTTCCTTAAGGATGTGCTATATGCCGTAGTCTTGAATCAATGCCACTCCTCTTATATTTGTTCTGTAATTCTGCTGCATTAAATGTACCTTCCACATCCTGTCTATGATCTACTGAGAGTTTCTACGAACTTTATGTGGATGTCCATAGAATGCACATTTCAGTATATATATATATATATATATATATATATATATATATTAATACATGTTTGGTATGTGTTGAAGTCTGTATTGCCATACCTCTGCTACTTGTGGAAAGGTACAGCTAACACAGCTCCCAAAACAGGCCAACAAAATACCGTACAAATCTCTTTTTGCAATATGCCAAAATGGCCTGTCCTATGGTGGAGGGCACCATATCAAGGTTGTCATCACAATTTTATCTAAATATAGGCAGAACAAATGGTCACCAGTCTAAAATCCTACTGAAATAATTCTAGGAAGGTCTACTCTGAAGTAAGTCTCATTTTATTCAATAAGGCTTACTCCAGGGAAAGTGTTCTTAAGTGTTCACTGTAAACTAGGCATTAATTCGTCCTTACCGTACCATTTTGTGCATTCACAGATGAGCGGATGACTTCGCTTTGCATCTGCTAAATAAATAATTAGTTGGCAGTCTTAGGCTAAAAATACAGCCCTCCTGGCCAGCAGCTTCCACTGATAAGGCCGGGGGCCACTCTTTGCCTCCCTGGAAGGAGGAGGAGACAGAGCATTTTCATGGTATCTGGGTCTCAGGAGGGGGGGGGCAGAGAAAGGAGCCTTATGAGGCAACTCTGCCCAGACGGCTGGTAGTTGCTCTGCATGCTCGGCCCACCCACCTCACCCTGTAGTAGTGCAGGATTAGCTGGCTGCTGTTGTCAGAGCCAGGTAGGATTCCCCCCACCTTTTCTCTAATTGCCATGGGGAAAAGGTGGTTTTTTGCCTACCTTGTACTGCTTGTGGATGTTTGAGGTAATTGGCAAGGTGAAGCCACCTTAGGATGGTCACTGGCAGGATACAGTTTGGGAATAGGGAGCGGGCCGGTGAGTACCCCAGGTGCTTCTCCACTGATGGGGAAGAGGGGTCTGCCAGGAGCGGATGCTACTGCTTCGATGGCTGCCATGCTGCATGGGCAGACTGCCTTGGGGAACCCCATGTGCAAGTCCTTCCCTCACTGCTGTATGGCTGAGGCTTAGGAGCTTGAGCTGGGGGGATCCATTTTGCTGGCTGGCCGGGTCATAGCCATCCATAGGATGGCTTGCACCTGGGGCTTTGGGGCTTGCCCAAACAGGTCAAGGCGGAGGTCCAGGGGTGACCCCGAGGCTTGACCTGTACTGCTAGTTGGCCCTTGCCATATTAATGGTTGATGTTATGTTTAATAAACTGGCCCTTTAGTTCCAAGCCTTGTGTCTATCTCATTATCCCAACCAGGGTGGCAATTCTTTATTGGAAGTAAGCCCCATTGAACAAGCCTGTATGAGTCTAAGTAGACTGCTTAGGAGTGCTGTCTTATGGTGCAATCCTACGAGCACTTCTCTGGGGTGCCTTTCACACTGGGACTTTAAAGCATTTCAGTACCTGCTCTGCATCCCACGTTTGCAGAGTTTTCACACTTGAAAGGTAGTCAACCCCACTGAATACACCAGAATAAGATTCTTAGTAGACTTACTTAGGATTGCTTTCTTAGTTTAGCTTTGTATTAAACCATATTTTAAGCCACCTTGAACCACACGGAAAGATGAGGTGTAAATATTTTAATTAACCAATGGATGAACATTTAAACAATCTTTTAAAAAGTCTATCTTTTATTTTTATCCCTTTACTCACCAAAAAAATAGGCTGTATGCTTCTGTCAATGACTGCATGACATTTAAAAATATAAATAGAAAACCAGGTTGTTTTGCAACAGTTTCTCAGCTTATACTATCTGAAATGTGCTTGAATGGACTAAAATATTTTCATATTCATGTTTTCTTATTTCAATATTCCATATAGATACTTTCGTATTAATAATACAAGTACACATGGCACAGATACAGACACATCTTTCTTTTTATGAACAACACTTCATCTCTGATCAAGCTGCTTGTGTGTGTGTGTGTGTGTGTGTGTGTGTGTACCATTTAGATAAAGAAAAATAAAGAATATACTCTAGATCTTGCTTGTTATTCATTTAAACTGTGCCCTTAACAAAAACATTTTTCCACAATGGAAAGACTCCCTTCTCAGAACTTTGTCTTTTATTGTAAATTATATACAGACATAAACTAGGCAGATCAAGATTTATGGTTGGTGTAGCCCTTTTAATGCTCTGTACTTGCTGTTAAGTTGTATATTTTGCTACCAGAGCATTGTAACTTGCAACAAAATAACTAACGCTGAAAATTCAGTTAAGTCTCAAAAACTAGGCATTAGTTCTCAGACTTGGCAGTTCTTTTGGGAAATCAAAATTTTTATTGCCAGATAAATTAATGTTTCAAATGTGTGAATACAGATGCTGTTTGAAAATTTGCACAATCTGTCTTCCAGGGGAAAGAATTTATACTGTATACAGTAATGGAAAACAGAAAACTGCGTATTTCACTAAATTGCATCTGTACCAAGAAAGATTTATATGGTTGGTTTTTGTCACTACAATGTGAGCTTCTAAAGCATTTCACTCAAGAGCTGGACTTGGAAGTTCTGCATTTCTATTTCAGCTATGTAGCCACCTTTTCAAAATGCATACATTATGGTATAAAAATACTATACTATTGTATAGTATTGTATTGTAAAAATACTGTAGTCTTGACTTTTGTTTTTGATTTGTGAAACGTGTCTTTGGATTTGTGATTGGAGAATTGGCATCCATTTTAATGCAGGAGTAATTTAGTCATAACCTTAGGGATTGATCGTGATGCAACCTAAACAAAAACTCCAATCTAGGGTTGTTATGGGGTGGGGAATTTCTTTTTCTGAAATTAACTTTTTTTAGATACAGCTATTGATTCCTCTTATTTCCTTTGCCCCCTGTCTTTTAAAAGCAGAATTTCTCTTTCATTTCTCTTTGAAGGGAAATCAAGTCATTCTTTTTAACTTCAGCCCTTGCTACTGTTTTATCTTACACACTTGAGAATGGTTCTCAAGTCAGGGCCAAGCTACACACGACGAATGACACTTGAATGGCAAGTGTATTTCTCCCTGTTCACAAGTGGAGTGCAAGTGAACAGGGAGGAATACACGTGAGTCCATTCACTTGCCATTCAAGTGTCATTTGTCACTTGTAGCTTGGCTCCAAGAAAACAGGAAAGCTGGGAAAGACATTGCCTGCCTCTGAGCATCTGCAGAGTGAAATTCTGAAATTTTGCAGAGCCTCCCTTCCTGCCCCCTTCTGTCTTCAAATTTCCTTTGATCAAAAAGAAATTGACTCCAAATTTCTAAAAAAAGGTAAAACAAAAGGATTGTTGGATTTCAGAGGGAAACAGAGTAAAGAGGAATTAAGAGAATTTCTCTCAACAATCCTATTCCAATCCCTTCAATGAATACAGGCAACCTGCAGTTGCTGAGTTTGATAGTACAAGGATGCGGAAACAATCTGCAAGATAATCCCCCCCACACACACACACTGGATTGGACCCTAGGAATTTATTCTGTTAATGGTAGCCCCTTCCTTCAGCAAGGTGCCTTTCCCCAATACTATAAGCTCTTCCATTAATAGAACAAATCCATAGTATTGAACCCGCAGATCATTTGTGTAGCAGTTCCTAGAGCCTCAAACTGGATATATTTGCATTTGGGGTAGATTTGCAGCTTTGCATTAACTAGTGTGTTGTGGAGGTCCATCAGCTTTCCAGTTTCTTGTTTTCCTCTCCAAAGAACATCTCAGAGCTAAGCTACAAGAGATGAATTACACAAGGAGGAGCATGTGAAGGGAGTCACAAGGTTATCCGGGAAGCCGAGGTTTAAAAGAGATCGGAAGGCTTTGTCCTTTTCTCCTCTCTACAGCTCAGTGCTCAGAAGGTTTGCTTATTTCCTCTTCGCCTCTTAGAAGGGGAAGTGAGTCTTCGGGAGGCAAAGAGGAAATTAACAAATCCTCTGAGCAGCAATCTCCCTGGCTCTGTAGAGAGGGAAAATTAACAAAGCCTCCAATCTCTTTTAAAACACAGCTTCCTGGCTAATATTGTGACTCCCTTCACGTGCTCCTCCTTGTGTAATTCGTCTCTTGTAGCTTGGCTCTCAGTATTCTCATCTCTGCACCCAAAGTTTACGGCATCCCTTGTAGCAGTAGTTGAAAATGCGTCATCTCATTGTGGCAGGAAAATGTCTCCCCCTCCAACAGCACAGCTGCTTGCCTGGCTCTATTTCTCCATATTGCAGTGGTTGCCTTGTTTGATGACCTGTCTCTTAGGTGTGTCAGTAAGGGTAGAAGGCATCACACGATGGTGGTACTGAAAGAACTGAAAACCACAAAGTAAAAGAGTTTCCTTGTGGGTATGGCTTGGTCAAAGGAAAATAATCTCCTAGAGTTAATTATTGTAATAATTGTTAAGCATTCTTTCAGATCTCCATTCAGCACTTTGGGGTGCATTATTAGCACAGAAAGAGTGTCATAAGCTGTGAACTGTGGGAAGTGACAAAGCTACAAACTAACACTTTACAATCAAATTCATTTACAGTGTGACTTTTCCCAAGTACATAGATGGGAGTGCCCAGTGGTAATGCTGTTTGTTATAGTATGCATTTTCACTTAATGGAGTCTACTTCCTCCTCCTCCTCTAGTGTCAATTTCCTTTCTGCTAAAAGGCTTCAAAACAGGAGTTAACTTTTTTTTCAGCTGTGAAGTATTGGATCCAATTACTTCCAGCATCTAACAACAGAGTTTATTTTAATAGGATTTGCAGTAAAATAAGGCATATAAAAATCAGATGCATAGGCAAAGAATTTTTCATCTTTAATCATTAAGCTCCCCGTACAAATTGAGCCCTGCAGTTATTTCGTTCCCAAAGGAGATCAGAGATTTAAAGAATTCAAGGGATTAAACATTTGTGTTTGAGTGAACATGCTAAGTGTTTTTTCCTTGTGTGTGCCCGATATCATTAAAAATGTATTTCTTTCAATACTTTAATTTAAATGAATAGAATATACTTGCAGTCCAGGTTATAATTCTTTCTAGGCATTCAGCTTCAAGAGCATACATTTCACATGGATGCCTTTGGAATACATAATTTCTAAAATAGCATTATTGTTCTTTATCATAGTGAAGTGCCCCCACCAATTATATAGAGAACGACTTGTATTGCGCTAACTTGTGGACATGCAAACATCTGTAGTTTGTTCAAAGCTATGGGCTGGCAAGATTTCCCCATGCAATATTTTTCTATAGATCTTGATGCTCAAGTACCTCTGTCCGGTTAATCCATAGCTCCAGATTGCTCTGGTCTTCATTCTTACCCAACAGGTTGGTCCCAAACACCAGTTGGCACTCTCACCTGGATGTGGCTTTATAAAACTCCCCGATAAATGGCTGACAAAGAATATTCATCTATGCATTTCAACCTGTATCGCAGAAAAAAAGTAATAGAGCTATCATGGTAAGAGGAAAATATTAAGAGAAACTTAATTCTTCTATACCCAATTTCTGCTTGAAATCCAATAATCTGTATCTTTTTCTCTTTTATCAATTCCACCTTGATCAAATAGAAATTTGAAGAGGGAAGGGGCCGGAAGGGAGGGTCTGCAAAACTGCACTCTGTAGATGCTCAGAAGCAGACAATGTTTTCTCATACTTTCCTATCCTCCTGCTACAGCACCAGCCTGGGATGCATAACATGAAACAACGACAAGAGTTGAAGTTACAAAAGGGTGCATTGATCTCTCTTCTAAGAGAAATCAAAGAACAATGAAAATGCAACCCCAGTTTTAAGAAGGAAAAAGACAATAAGAGGAATCAGTGGCTATATCTAAAAAGGTGTATTTCAGAAAAGAAACTCCTTTCCCCATAATAATGCTATAGGAAAACTAATCAAGCTCTCAGGAAAAATCAGTTCACCAATGTGAAATCAATAGTTAGAGGAGCTCTACATTTTTCCTGTTTCTTGTGACAGAAAACAGTGACACAAAGGATGCTGTCAAACCGGAACTGCACTGTTGCTTTTACCAAAACTCTTTTGCCTGTCTTCTTTCTTCTTGGAGACATCATCCTGGATCTATCCAGATTTATGCACATGTATTTAAATCTAACTGGGCTTTTTTCAGGGAAAAGAGGTGGTGGAACTCAGTGGTGGAACTCAGTACCGCAAAAGGACATCACTTTGGGTCAGCTGGAACAAGGGGGGAGTTTTTAAAAGTTTAAATCGCCCTCGGCGAAAATAGTCACATGGCTGGTGGCCCCACCCCCTGATCTCCAGACAGAGGGGGGTTTAGATTGCCCTCCACACCGCTCCAGCAATCTAAACTCCCCTCTGTCTGGAGATCAGGGGGCAGGGCCACTGGCCATGTGACCATTTTCGAGAGGTGCCGGAACTCTGTTCCACCCCATTCCCACTGAAAAAAAGCCCTGTGTAAAGATATAGATAGTTACGCATAAGCCATGATTCAGGACTTAGGAGCATTCTCACAGGCAGAGAGAGTTGGAAATTGGAAGAAGGAAGCTACCCAAGAGCAATAATGAGGCTAGGCCACTCTAGAGTTTGCACACAACAAGGGAAGAGGGCAAATGAAGCTTGTGTATGTGCAGTCTAAAACACAATCAAAGTAGCCAGGATTGTCGACTTCAGCTTAGCTGAGGTTTCAGTATTGTAAGAGAAATGTCACTGAGTACTGTCAGATGAAGACACAACCAACTTTAGATGTTTGCTAATGAGCATGGACAGACAATGTTTCTAAAGAATACTGCAAATATTTGCTCAATGGCTTTGGAAGGTTGGAAGATATTCCTTCAACGTGAAACACAAGGTGAGGAAGGAAAAAGAAGAATCATTTTCTTTGTCTTAATCAAAGAAAATGATGAAACACCGATATTTCAGCTGGCTGGGGAGGGCTGCCTGGGAATTCTTGAAATCAGTATTGTCTAGTCCAACACAATCCATACCACATTGGTTTATGGGGAAGATGCCACACCTCCCTCCCCCCGCCACAACATCAAGCCTTGAATTCAATATTGCTGAGCTTCTAATAAGTGAATGATTTGTTGGCATCTTTATTCTAGTATGTACATATTTTTTAAAAAGATATCCAAATGGGCTAGACTATTGTGTGTAATGGGGGTTGGGGGGGGGGAGAGAAAGCAAGCAAGCAGAGGTTGCAGATGGAGTTTGACTGTTGAACTGAGAATGCATATGTATATGTATAATTTATCTTGAAAATAAGAACTAAGCAGTCCATTAATTAAAACTGCACATCATACCAAACTGCAATGGGTTGGGAGCACCACTGAGAAAAGACAGAAAGAAAAGTGACCTAGAAAAGTTAGGAAACAAACAGAGTAGACAGAATGATATGAGAACTACATTGTGAAAGGAAAACAAAAGTATAAGAGAAGCAGCACTCTGCTATGCACAGATGGAAGGGTGATATTTAGAAAGCAGCAATGGAGGAAAGAGAAACAGATTCAGACTTTGGACATGGAAACAGAAAAGATGATTGGTATTGTCATGGAAATGCTGTTGTGTGAAGGGAAGAGGTGGAAGTTTTTGTATGATTTGCTTTCTTGCTAGTTATTCCTGATAGTTGGATGACATTTACATTTTCTAGGGCTACTAAAGATGCTAACATAATTGTTGAAAATGACTACAAGTTTTTTCAGTGCCCATGCAAGAATGGCAGAGGTATTGCCTTATTAACCAGTTGACCCAGAAGGCCCCAGAAGGTGTGAAAATGGGGGAAAGAGTTTCACTTTTGCATGTGGTAACTAGCATGAGTGGTGGGTCTCCATGGAGTCTTCAGTTTGGAGTAGGATTGCCAGTGCTTCACTGGCAAATGCTGAAAGACTTTTGGGACAATGCCGGGGGGGGGGGGGTGGAGATTCATGAGTGTGTGATGTCCCTTCCAAAGAGTGCTGTAGGAAGTCTCTCAATCTCTGTGGTAAAAGACCATTGAGACTGAGGGAATTCTTACAGTCGCATGGAAGACTCATAGCCTGTGTTGACAGCCCCATTCTCCCTTCCTCCATGCTGTATGCCAAGTAAAAGTTTGACTGAGGTTGCCAGGGAGCCAGTTTGGTGTAGTTGTCACTGTGACACTGAGAGATCTCTGTCTTTTGGTGCTACACCTCTGAAGATGCCAGCCACAGCTGCTGGCAAAACGTCAGGAACTACAATGCCATGACCATGGCTATACAGCCCGGTAAACCACAACAACCATAGCAATGAACGAGGCTTGCAACGACCACTTGTTCATTTAGAATGGGGCTTCACAAACAGCTTGTTCGCGAACAGCAGATTGGGCTGTTTGTGGGTTTTTTAAGTTCGTATTGCTGTTCGTGCCCATCTCTACTCCTAAGCAGGTGTACTTGGAAGTAAGTCCAATTTTATCTAATAGAGTTTACTCCTAGGAAAATGTTCTTAGGATTGTAGCCCAAGTAATCACCATACCTATATGAAGAAACCCTTACGTCACATAAATCAGGGTTGTGGTTTTTGCTTGATTGTGAAACTGAACCTATCTTGGAGCAAGAATAAAATACCATTTTTTAATAAAATAGCTTCTCTAACAGCTTTGAAATTTTTACTATTTTGTCCTTCGCTAAAGTAGCAAATATGAGTCAGTGGCTGTTGGATGTTGCACTATTGTTGCACTAGGTGAGTTGGTCAGTACAGATAAAGTCCTGGAAGTGATTGCATTTCCCACTTTTGATTGGCTTCAGCTGGCCCTCTCTGATTCAGTTAGGAACTTGGGGGTTATTTTGGATCCTGGAGACACTGTAGCGTAGTGTAGTGCTGTAGTATATTGGTTAAGTAGTTGGGCTGAGAATCAGCACTCTTCCATGAGTTCAGTAGGTGGCCTTGGGTAAGCTACTTTCAGACCCAGCTTCCCAACTGTACTGTGTGGATAATAATACATTGACTTTGTTTATCGGTCTGAGTAGGGTCGTAGTAGTAGTAGTCATCACCATCGTCATGGTCGTTGTAGTGGTGGTGATACTTCTTCTTCTTCTTCTTCTTCTTTAAAAGATGCTTTCCCCATCTTTATTTAGCATGGAGTTTGACTCCCTACCTTAAATTACCTGATTGGGTCATGTGGATCCATGCCATAGTAACGTTAAGGCTAGACTATTATAATATGCACTACATGGGTTTGCCCAAGAAGATATTTTGGAAACTTCAGCTGGTATAAAACAGATGTTTGTTTCCTGTTGGTAGCTAGGCACATTAGACTACTATTGCAATCACTGCCCTGCTCAACAATTGCTGCATTCATAAATACTCCACATGTCAGTATGACTGCTACTCTGTACTACAGCATCTACACTCAGAGTCTCGCTACACGAGCCCTCTTACCTGGGGGCACTCAAGTGAAGGGAGATCCAATGTTAGCCAGGAAGCATAAGACAGAGGCAAAGCCTCTGTCAATTACCCCTATCTACAGAGCTGGCAAAGATCGCTGCTCAGAGAGTTTGTTAATTTCCTTTTTGCCTCTCCAAAGGGAAGGTGAAATCAACAGACCCTTTGGAGAGGAGAAGACGAAATTAACAAACCTTCTGAGCAGTGATCTTTACAGCCTCTATAGAGAGGAGAAATTATCAGAGCCTTTGCCTCTGTCTTTTTAAACTATGATTCCCAGCTAACATTGCTTCTCCCTTCACTTGTGTGTCCCTGTGTAAGAGGTCTTGTGTACAGAGACTCTTAGAGCCAAGCTACAAGTGACGCCTTACACAGGTTGAACACTTGTCAGCTTACCTCAAGTTTTGATGGGAAATGTAGGCGTCCTGGTTTTACAGCTTGGCTCTCCATTACAGCTGCAAGACCAGGTTGCCTACATTTCCCATCAAAACTTGAGGGAAGCTGACAAGTGTCCAACCTGTGTAAGGCGTCACTTGTAGCTTGGCTCTTAGCTGACAATAACCTTTGGAGAATACTGTCTTGCAAGCAGGTGAAAATGAGTTCCACTTGGATTAGAGCACTCTCAACATTTGGGCTAGAGCATTCTCAGTGGTGGCTCCCACTTGGTGGAATAGTAATCTTGACTAGTCTAGAAGGACCCTATATTACTGTTGTTTTGGAAGCTATGTAGAACTGAAACGTTTAGATGGACGTTCTTGTAAAAAAATGTATGTCTTCAGTGACTGGTATTACAGGTTTTATCAAGGACTCACAGTATGTTTGTCACTGCTATTTTTTTATTGTTATACTTTATTGTGGTCTTAATTAGCATTGTAACCCAGGCGGATTCCCTTGCAGAGAAAGGTAGGATAAAAGTGCCACAAATAAATAAAAAAGAAATATCCCATGCTAGATTGGGTGGGATGCATTTAAATCGCTTGTGGAGCTCAGTAATATATCAAAGCCTTTTAAAACCCACATTTAGTGTTTTCATTCCAGGGGTGTGGCAGACAACAGAAAGCTATTTTGATCAAATACATCACCATAATAAATAACCATGTGTGTTCCTCATTAATATACTACAATGAAGCTGTCATTTTCAAATTTATTTGTGAGTTGCTAGATTTTTTTCCGTATTAACCTCCAAATATATGGTCCAAACTTTATTAATATATTTTATTACTTAAATTTGTTTTTACTCCTTTGTTACTATACATACATCTAGATGTAGATAAATAATCTCAGTTCCTGATATTTTGGAGTTGGCGGATGCTGCCACTTTTGTTTTGAATAAACTGATTTCCCACTTTTGTCTTTTGGAGCATCCTAAACACTAACAAATGCTTTTTGATTCACTTACAAATTATAAGAGAAGAGGCATGAAATTTCCCTAACCTTTCCTGCAGCTCTATAAATCACAAACAGACAAGAAAGTTAAGCACTGCTTCACTGGAAAAATCAGCAGACAGATGTAGCAACCATTCGCCTCAAAATAATTCAGAACCAGTTTCAATTTATCAAATGCCTACTTTATCTGTCAAAACAACGTCCTTTCTCAACTAAAGGGCATTGTTTCTGCAGCAAGGGGGAAAAAAAACTTCTGATGTATTGTTATCTGCAAATGGATGGCGGAATAATAGAACAACAGGCAGAGTTTCAAACAAAGAGATCAAAGGGCAGGACGCATTGCAAATCTTGTTAAAAATAAATTTAGCCTCAAATGCTAATTTCCAATCACGACATTTGTCATCTAACTTCTGTATTTGCAATGCTCTGCAAAATAAACAAACAAGCAAACGTTTCTTTAATTCTGATCTGAGCATGAAGCCTTGTCCATTATGCTTCGGAGAAACCAGAAATGTGGAATGGAATGCACATTAGTTAGATATCTTGCTGGGCTGATGCTTCTAAGATCTGGCAGCCGCGTGCGGGGAAAACATGCTTGCGATTGCTTCATTTGAATGTGCCTTATATTTTTGTGTAATCAGGAGGCCATAATGGGCACATGTGGATAAAGGAATGCTTTACATTTAAAGCATTTCATTTGTCAATATGGGAGTTTTCCAAACCCAACACTTTCCATGGAGATTCTAAAAATTTTCAAAAGCGTATTTGGATCATGGCCCCAGTATTCTTCCACTGAAGTCAACATGCTTAACTTTGCCTGGATTTTGCTGTGATCATCTTGTAAAAGTTGTATTCGATGCATTTTCTTTAAGTATTTGCAGATTTACACATTAGTACAATGAGAGTTTGCTGGCCAACCCTAAAAGCAACCAAGTCATATATTGACAGATGTTAAAAAGATGTGATGTTTTCTTTTAGAGATGGCATAACAAGGCATGTTTTCAGTTTGGCAGATGAAAGCTCAGATAAAAGCTTGCTCCAAGGCTTAGAAAGAGAAGCAAGCCAGATGGAAGTGCAACTGCATTAGCTTCAAGCTTTTAATGGTAGTGGTGTGGCAGAAAAAAAAACTGAAGGCATGAGATTGAACAGGAACCGGTAGAAGGTTACATGCCCAACAGCTTCCGAGCAGGAGTAGTCTATTTCAGCTAGGCTGCCTTTGAATTTAGGATCATAGGACCATAGAGTTGGAAGGATTATTACAGACCATCTGGTCCACCCCCAACCCAATGCAGGAATAGCCTAAAACAAGTATTCATCCAGCCACTCCTAGGAGTCTCCAATGAGAGGGAACCCACCACATCCCTAGGCAGCTGATTCTACTGTTGAATTAGAACATGAAGATGTTTTTCCTAATATCCAGCAGGTTCCTTCCCTCATGTAGTTTAAACCTATTGTTGCACGTCCTATCCTCTGCTGCCAACAGGAATAGCTCCCTTCCCTCTCCTAAGTGACAGCCTTTTAAATACTTAAAGAGGGCAATCATGCCTCCTCTCAACCTCCTCTTCTCCAAAGAGAACATCCACATGTCCCCTCGGTCTTCCTTGTAGGGCTTGGTTTCCAGCCCCCTGGTCATCCTGGTTGCTCTCCTCTGCACCCATTCCAATTTGTCCACATCCTTTTTGAAATGAGGTCTCCATAACAGCACCCAATACCACAGGCGTGGCCTGACCAATGTGGTATATAATGGTACAACGACATCCTGATTTGGATGTTATGCCTTTGTTGACACACCCTACGACTACATTTTCCTTTTTTGCTGCTGTATCACACCGACTGCTTATATTTAGCATCCCATCCATGTATATCCCAAGATCGTGTTCACATACACTGTTACCCGGAAGTGTATTCCTCATCCAATATGTGTTAGCGATCAGACCTGCCCTCACAATATTAAGAAGGCTCATGAATATGGCAGTATCATAAGCCCCTCTCTGTATTTGTTTTAAACGCAGAAATGCTGCCTAACAAGGGAGAACATGGATGCCAGATCCCCGTTTGGAGCTAGACAATTACTAGCTTGTTAGTCACCTGTAGAGATGGGCACGAACAGGAAAAACCCCCGAACATGATGTTCATTGTTCGTTTCCATCGACGAACAGGGATTCACGAACATCGACGGACATGATATGTTCATGAACATGTTCGTAGTTGGAGGTTCGTGGGAGCCAGAATGGCCCCCTTGGGACTTAGCTGAACTTGAGCTGGGGAAAGGAGAGTCCATGGGTCTCCCCCTTTCATGTCATTTTCTCTTCACAGTGGCAAAAACTGGACTGTCTGCTGGAAGCTAATTGAGGAGTTACAAACTGACCTTACCAATGTCCAATACCCACCAAATTTGCAGGGGGCATAGTCCTTACTGTCCTCTGAAGACCTCCCAAGTTTCAGAGATATTGGACCCAGGGAAAGCCATGATCCATGGGTCCCTCCCTTTCCTGTCATTTTCTTTTCACAGTGACAAAAACTGGACTGTCCACTCGAAGCTACTTTAAGGGGTTATAAGCCAGAAGGAAAGCCAGAAGGAGTTCAGACAGTCCATGCCTATGTTGCCAGGGGAACTGATTGAAAGGCGCCAGACTGTCTGGCTTTACGAACGGCTGACGAACACCACAAAGAGGGCTTGGAACAAACACATGTTCGCCGGGAAACGAGGCCTCACAAACAGCTTGCTCTCGAACAGCGGATTGGGCTGTTTGTGGCTTTTTTTTGGTTCATATTGCTGTTCGTGCCCACCTCTAGTCACCAGGCAAGACCAGCTGTCAGCCTCCACACCCTGGAGATGTATCAAGATCCTAAGACACATCAAGATCCCAAGACACACAATTCTGGGTCCTCCCAGAATTCCTGAATTAATATCCTCAGCACACCCTGCTGATCTTCCCATTATCCACTCTCCCGTTCCAGGCTATTCTGGGCTCTAATAGTCTCAGTTATCCAGCCATCTTGGGTCATCAATCATCATTGATAACATTGATAACCTTCCCAGTTTTATTGTCTCGCCCCGGAGACATCTTTCCAGTTTTTGGTCTCACCCGGGATGACCATTAAGTTATTGTTTTTGGGCAGAAGATGCAATCCTGCCCCAGGGTACATTCCACAGTATAATTGGACTACCCCTTAGCCATTGTTATGTGCATGCCCTTGGATCCAGCATCCACCCTCAGACTCCTGTCTGAGCTTTTCCTGCCTTGAAGCGCTGGTGGATCAATGCTCTCTCTCACGGACTCCTTCTTCTGGATAGGGGGTGGATGGGGTGGTGTGTGTATGTGTGCTGCTTTGAGTTCATTCTGCTTTCTTTTCATTCCTCTATGAGTGAGAGAGAGAGAGAGAGAGAGAGAGAGAGCTGGGGCCTGGCGCTGGCTCTGCAGAGGAGGTGGATAGTAACAGTCACCCAACCCTGCAATTCTCTCCGATTTTCCTCACTGTTTTCTGATTAGCTGTGATTAGCTGATTATGTGTGCTGTGTTTTCTATGCAATAGATCTTTATTATTTTATTAATAAAAACCCTTTTGATTGAACATCATTGAATGCGTTCTCTAGAAGGGACAGTCTTCATATACATAGGTGGAGATCTCACAGTTACCCGCCTCTTGCTGCCTCTCCTTGCACGCTAATCGATGCCACTTCTGGGTTTTCAGAGATGTCAGTTATGTCACTTCAAAAAAAATCCTGCTGCTGGCATTTGGAGTGGCAGCAGGCAATGAGGGCTGATATTGAGAGATCTCACATTGTAGCAGAAACCCTGGCAGATGGAAGGGGGTTGTAATTGGCCCAAGTTTTCCTCCTCCCTTCAGAAAGTTCCTTCCTTCTTCTCTCTTTCAGTCTCTCACTGCTGCCTTAACCCTGGGATTATGAGGAGCCCAAACCACTTTCTCTTCAGCCTTTGTCTATGGAGGTTTCTTTAGGTTGAACATTTATATGCCACCTCTCCAAAGACCTGCTTGAGATAGTTTGCTAGTGTCTCACAGCCCTTACATGTGTCACCACTCCTTCCTGTACAATGGGGCCAGGTCATGATGTGAAATCTTTTTCACTCCTTGATAGCTGAGACAAGACCCCTGCGTCATCCCAGTGGCATTGTGGGTGCTTCATTTTGGTTTCTTTGTTGCTGAAGGCCACCGTTGTGCTGTGGGGACATAGAGCCAGCAGATTCTGGCGTGCTCCCATGTGATGCAGCACAATCAATCAGGTAACTGGGGTCAGCATCAGGCCAGGAACCTGGGCACATCTGTCCTTCCCATACATACAACCAAAAGTCACATGGTAACACAAGTGTAGCAACTGGCCAGAAATTTACTGGCAAAACTGACATTTCACACCGGTCAGTTGCAAGAACACGGCCATTTCCCCATGACCTTAAAATATTGCAACACTCACCAAAAGCTAGCTGCTTCTTTGCACTATTTCTTGAAGAAGAATTTCATTATCATTAAAAAGTATCATTAAAAAAAAAAACCTTAATGGTTATCAAACTTTGGATCCAACCCCAAGCCCTTACAGGACCTAAAAGGTGTGCAGTTGGTTCTTGTCACTGCATGTTCACAGAAGAACAGCTCTGGTTTGCGTTAGTCTCTTCTTTAGCTGTATAGCCAACTTTGGGGGAGGTGTGGGGAGATATGCAAGCTGCTTCGGCATCACATGATTTGAAAGATCTCAGCTGAAATGTGTGCATTTATAAATAAGCACCCCTGGATCATGTGTGTTTTTGAAAGCTACATATTTAATTTGCTTATTCCCATGAGGGCCAGTTTGGTGTAGTGGTTAAGAGTGGCAGGACTCTAATCTGGAGAGCCAGGTTTGATTCCCCACTCCTCCACTTGAAGCCAGCTGGGTGACCTTGGGTCAGTCATGTCTTCTTGGAGCTCTCTCAGCCCCACCCACCTCACAGGGTGACGCTCATAAGGATAATAATAACACACATTGTAAATTGCTTTCGTTGATCATTAAGTTGTCCTGAAGAGTGGTATATAAATCACATGTTGTTGTTGTTATTCTTGCATGCATTGAGAGTGTTTTCATTGCTGTCCCATCAAACTGCCATCAAGGTACAAGATTCAATAACTAGACAGTCTTCATCAAATGTTACTGTAGTGAGCATATACCAACAGTCAGATTCATCACACAAAAAATAAAAATTTAAATTAAAAAGACAATACTTAAAAAAAATAAAAGAATCGTAATAGAAGGGAATGGCGATAAGACACACACAGACAAAGAAACGGAGTTCACTTTTTTCACTTTTCAGCAGAGATGCTGGTTACCAATTTCAATTAACTTCTCAGTGTCCCTCTTTCTAATGTGGACGGAATGCGTATCAAACCTCACAGACTGTAGTAGCTAAAGGAGAGCCAGTGGGTAGTGTTGCCGTAAGACTGGAGAAAGCTGAGCTCAAATCTCTACCTGCCGTGAAACATCACTGGGTGACTTTGGCAGTCATTCTTTCTCAGCCTAACCTACCTTACAGGGTTGTTGTGAAGCTGAAATGGAGAAGGGAATAACTGCATATACTACCCTGAGTACTTTGGAGAAAGAGAAGACTGGCTGACTGACTGACTGAGGGCCAAGCTACACATGACGAATGACACTTGAACAGCAAGTGTATTTCTCCCTGTTCACTTGCCCTCCACTCAATCCACTTGCCGTTCAAGTGTCATTCGTCATGTGTAGCTTGGCCCTGACTGACTGACTGACTGAATGAACAGTGCCCCAAGAAATGCTTGGTTTAAATCTGAGCTCATAGGCTCAGAGACTACCAACTCTTCTCTGACACTCAGCATTTCCTTTGCAATTTGGTTCTAACAGTATTGGGTCATTGGAAGAATTATTGAGGAGGGATCCACTCATCACTGGAGTTTGAATTATCATTACTAGACATGGCCACGAACAGCATTATGAACAGAAAAAAACCACGAACAGCCTAATCTACTGTTCTCGAACAAGCTGTTCGTGAGGCCCCATCCTAAATGAACAGGTGGTCGTTGCAAGCCTCGTTCTTTGCTTTTGGCAGCCATTTGGCAAGCCAGACAGTCTGGCACCTGCTGCAATTAATCCTCTTGGCAACCAGAGGCAGGGAGGGACTGAACTCTCTCTGAACTCCTTCTGGCTTTCCTTCTGGCTTTAACCCTCCAAAGTACTTCCAGCAGAGAATCCTGTTTTTTGCCACTGTGAAGAGAAAATGACAGCCAACGGGAAGACCCATGGATCAGGCCTTTCCCGGGGCGCAATCTCTCTGAAACTTGGGGAGTCTTCAGAGGACAGTGAGGACTATGTCCCCTGCAAATTTGGTGGGTATAGGACATTGGGAAGGTCAGTTTATGGGGTGTTTAAAGGGCCCTGCCCTTTGCATGTGGCAGGAAAGGGCCCTTTAAACTATCAGCTGGCAAGAGGCAGGGGAGAATCCCCCCCTGCCGTCTGCCAGCAGATAGTTTAAAGGGATCTTTAAAGGGTCAGGTAAGTGGGTTTGTGGGGAGGGGGGCAAAGTGGGGGTGTTGGGGGGGTTCTGGCCACCACGAACAACAAACATGTCCAGGAACAGTTCATGTTCATCCATGTTCATTGTTCGTTGTTCGTGGATGGCACCGAACGACGAACAGGGTGTTCAGGGTTTTTTTCCCCCATTTGTGCCCATGTCTAATCATTACTCTATAACATTTTCTTACCTTAGGATTTTTCATGCATGCAAGGCAACCTAAATGATTACAGCAGCACAATGGTGGATGGATCCAAGCTGCGATGTTGGTAGGACTTGCTTTGAACATTTGAAATGTATTAAAAGTATGGATTTAAATATTTGCACTCTGCTTTTCTCCTTGAAGGGGCTCAAAGGGGCTTACGACAGTGAAGAATACAT
Source organism: Eublepharis macularius (assembly GCF_028583425.1). Lineage (NCBI taxonomy): Eukaryota > Metazoa > Chordata > Lepidosauria > Squamata > Eublepharidae > Eublepharis > Eublepharis macularius. Next base: position 19,808,988 of record NC_072792.1, on the reverse strand, counting down.
TATAAATAAAGCAATAAACAATAAAAGCATAAATGTTGCTATTATTTATCTCAAAAATCACCACTATCACTTTGTAAAGATAATGACATCATATTTACACATCATACTATCAAAAATAGGCACAGATTTCTGTACATTTATGTTCTGTTTAATGCAGTGAAAGAATAGAGGCATACATGAATTCATTTTTCAGAGGTTTTTTGGACATATATAGTTTGATATGCTCAAATGGTTTAGAATATGTCACAGCATTTTTAGATTGGCAACTGGAAGGAGCCTTGAGGAATGGACGTCTAGTTAGCTAGAGGGAGCCATTTCAATGGAAGCAGAGCATAACGTAGCTATTCCAAATTAATTTTCTCAGAGAGTTATGATTTAATGGTACCTAAGGTTTGAATCAAAACTCAAGGGAATGATGTTGAGATTATCAAAACAGTTTAACGTGAATCACTGCAAACTGATATTGACAACAGTTATGCGGCTCTGGTGACATGATTTTACTGCTGTCTTTAGTCTTCTTGAATTATCATTTGGGGAAAGATTAACCTAATCTGCTTCAGGAGCATATAAATAATCCTGTCACTATTCTTCATAAAAATCTTTAGAAATGGCTCTATCCAACTAGATATGGTAATCGCTTAAAGAAACATATTCTATTTGGCGAGTTGAGCCCAACATTAATGGTGAGGTAAATTAGGGCAACAGAGGTGGGGTGCCGTATTAGAATTTATTTCATTTAGTAATATTTTTACAACCTGTATTTAGCCTAACACGATACAGAATAAATCACAATTATTCGGAGTTCCAACACTGTTGTTTAGATACATTAAGATAATAAAATGGGAGTGCAAGATAAACAAATGATTTTTAGTTATTTATATAAAATATTTGTATCATATTTCTTCAGACAACTTAGGACCTAAGGTTGGGTAATAACAATAAATGTGAAATACACCCAAACATTTAGAAAAAAATAAATAATAAAACAATGGCGAAAGTGGAAAATGCCATCAGATCATAGCTGGCTTGTGGCAACCCCTGCTGTGGTTTCCAAGGCAAAAGACGTAGGGCCAAGCTAGATGTGACAAATTACACTTGAATGGCAAATGAACAGACTCACATGTATTCCTCCCTGTTCACTTGCGCTCCACTTGCACTCCATTCGATCAAGTAGTGAACAGGGAGGAATACATGTGAGTCTGTTCATTTGCCATTCAAGTCAATTGCCCCCCAGTAAAAACTGGTCAACCAATAATCAATCCTAGATCTCTTCATTAAGCATGCAACTCCCCTTTTACTCTGGTGGGAAGAACAACTCAACATCTAACTGGTCTCATGCAAACTAGTGGTCTCTAACTAAACACAAACAATTTAACACTTTCATGACTGAAGAGAATGACGTAAAAATCCCAACAAGAGGGAAGATATTATTATCCTCATGATTGTCATGAGGATAATAATAACACACTTTGTAAACCGCTGTGAGTGGGTGTTGAGTTGTCCTGAAGGGTGGTATATAAATTGAATGTTGTTGTTATAAAAGTAAGATAATAATAACACATTTTGTAAACCACTCTGAGTGGGTGTTGAGTTGTCCCGAAGGGTGGTCTATAAATTAAATTTTATTATTGTTATATTATTAGTAGTATGATTCAGAACAAAGCAGCTTCATGTATTCAAGGAGCTCCGGAAAGCATATGAATTCCTCTCCCACATATTCTTGCAACCAGCTTATAAAGAAGATTAGACAGAGAGAATACAACTTGTTCCAAGTACATGCCAATGAATTTCAGCATATTCTTTCCTCACTTTCATCTCCCTCTTTGCTCTCTACGGATTCTCCATCTATCGAAATATTGATGGTCACTTCCTTTGGGCAGGGAAATATCTCTTAGCTTATGTTAAGTGAGATGCATGTTGCTAGTATTGTAATAATAACAGTGAAGCGACTAAGAACTATAGGTCGGCATGGCAGCCCATTCAGCTTGGCCATAGAGTGTATCCTATACTAATTCACCTGTGATGACTGAGGGATCTCAAGTCCTTGATAAGTTCTCAGGAGGCTTAACTTGGTATTGATGAATACCAATTTAGCAGCATTAGCACCAAATATTACTGTTCTGAATGGCCACCATGCTCATTGTTTATAGTTTTTAGGTAGAAACGTCACAGCAATCTTTGCCTCTTTCATTTTTTAAAAAAATTATTTTAACTTTTTCAATAACAACAAAAGGGAAGATATTCAATAGCAAAATAAAATATTGTACAAAGATTTTTAGCGTTACACTATCGCAAGGATTCTACATCTAAAAGCAATTATAGTTAAGAGCTATGAAAAATAATAATTTGGAAAATGTTACCAACATGCCTTAACATTTATGTAAACAGTCGTCTACCCTCCCTCCTGCTGAAATTGCCCACCCCTCCCTGCATCCTTAACAAACCTTCCCTCCCTAACCTCCCCCTCCCCCTACAAAGAGAAATACAAATTGCTAGATTCACCTATCAAGTGTTATGCACTAAACAAAAAATGAAGAATTAGAGTTAAACTTAAATCACTTGATCATGTTATTTAAACAGCTCTCTGTACCTTGTGGGTATATACCCCACTCAGGTACTTGGTATCCCTTACCAAGGTAGAAGAGCCGTAATACTTCCTGGAGCTGAACCTGAAATAACATAATGCTTAACTTTTCCCACCCCTGAACCTTAATTAGTAAACTAGAACACTGTATTTGTTAGAATATATACAGAGGCTTCTGTCCTGCTTCTTTCATTTCATGGCCTTTCACTCGACCATTTTAGGCCGTTTCCACTGGATTATTCATATGATATTGTTTGTATTACCTTGAACTCTAACTTTGAAATTCAGCCTTTGTTTCCCTGTTGGTTGCATTTATTGTACTGTTCTGTAGGATGTATCACTGGTTTATTCCATCGTTGGTTGTATAATTTATAATGCTCCTATTATGCAGTTTTTAAGTCTCAATAAGAAAGGCGGACTACAAATGAAGTAAGTAAATATGAAATCTTTGTTTCATATGCGTATGTGTTGCAGCCTCACTTAGTGGTCCTAATGTAACTACACCCATGCAAACCTGTGAATTTACATGCTCAGATTGACAGGGGAATTAGCTTACATGTTTGTACAGAGAGCGACAACCTGGCCGGTGCTACCATTTGGCCAACTAGGTAGCCGCCTAGAGTGCAGACCTCAGAGGGGCACAGAACTGACCTGAGGGGCACAGTTTTATACAGATTAGCTTCTTTTAAAAAAGCAACTAACAATTTATATTTTTAAATAAATACTACAACAGTGCTATAGAATATAATTAATTATAATGTCTTATCAAAGTTTTCTCTGCACCCCCTATCACTTGCAAAAGTCCCATTGGCACCAGCCACTATGGTCTGATTCCTGGGGTTATAAGTCAGCAAACAGGGCAGGAGTAGGGGAGAAAACCTATTGAGAATCCCCCCAAAGGATAGGGGGAATAATCCTCTCAACAGACAATCAGATATGATGAGGGTTTTCAATAAGTTTTGATAGATCCTACTGAGATTGCAAAGGAGCCTGGAATACTACCAGACTTAGAGACAGAACAAGTTAGAAAAAGGAGAAAGAAACAACCGTTTGAGTATGAAGTTTGTGCTTTACATTTTCCCTGCAATTCATCTGTTTTTTAAAATTAGTTAGCAGTGGGCTGGGTGGGGGAGCAGGGTTGCAAGTAGTTAGTCTTGCCCAGGGTGCAAAAAAGCCCGGCACTGGCCCGGGTGGCAACACCTTAAAAAGTGGCTGAGAGTAGCTTTGAGGAGCATGTTTCAATAGGAAAAGGACCATGGAAATATTTCAAGGTTTAATGAGAAATAAAGGTTTTATTAAGAGTCTCTCTACACTAGACGTCTTACATGAGAACACTCAAGTTTAGAGAGAGACAGTGTTAGCTGGGAAGCATAGTTTAAAAAGACAGAACAAAAGGTGCTGTCAATTTCACCTCTCTACAGAGCCAGCAAAGATTGTTTTTCAGAGGGTTTGTTAATTTCCTCTTCACCTCCCTGAAGGGGCTGACAGAGCTAAATACACAAATGCCATCTATTGGCCAGGTTCAAATACCCACTCTGCTATGAAAGATTGCTGGATGATCTTGGGCCAATCAGTCTAATATAGCTCACAAGGTTGTTGTTGTAATGATATTAGAAGCCAGATTGGGTCCCAAATGATGAAAAGAGCAAAGCATAAATAAACACAATAAACTAAATGTACATCAACATTCTGCCACATGTCTCTGTGTGATGGAATCACATCTTGAACTGGATCTATACTGGTTAGGCATAAGCAAACATATTTCTGTTCAAAGTATTCCTCTTCAATTTGGAATTAAATTTAAAATTGGCACTCATTTCAGTAGAATAACTCAGACCAAGTCTGATGTGCACAGAAAATAGCCCCATCTGATATTTCATATTTGATTAATTAAAATTTTCTTGGAGGTACTATTAGGCAGAGATTGAGGGTAGTAGAAAATCAAGCTGAATATGAACAAAGTGGAAAATTATAAAACTCAGGGATTTAAGGCCATTAGATCATTCCTACTGATTTATAGAAAGCCAAAAGGCTTGTGAGAAACCGTACACAGTAGAATTCATTGCTTATTTTTTAAAAAATGTGCTTCGCTAGGGATGGTGTGCCAAGATATTGAAATGAAGGGCTACAAAATTCCACTTAAAAAAGTAGCAGAAAGCATTCAAGAAATATTGCTTTTAATGGGGCTTTTTTAACCCTGTCACACATACACAGGTCCCAAAAGATTATTTTTCAGACATCACTACATTTTTCGTTTGGTGATGTCATCGCCAAATTTTTGAGCTCTGGTCCACTGGAGCTCAAGAATCATTTTGAGGTGCTGGAGATGGTGACAGACGAGAGTAGGAGAACCACAAAGACCTGGAGGAGGGAGTGAAGTGGGCATGGGGCCACACGGAAGTGGAAGAAAACGGGAAGTAGTGGTCATCGGGGGCTCGCTGATCAGTGGTATGGAACATCATGTGTTCAAGCCAGATCCCCTACTCCGAGAGATGTGTTGCTTGCCAGGGGCCAGAATTCAGGATATTACAGACAGACTGCCAAAACTGATCAGACAGACTGATCAGTACCCGTTTGTGCTGGTTCACGTGGGAACGAATGACACGACTGCAAATACCATTGCAAGAAATAAATCAGACTATGAAGCTCTTGGAAGGCAGTTGAAGACATTGGTATTCTATCTTCTATCCTTCCTGTCAAAGGAGGGGGAATGTGAAGGGAGCAGACCATACTCGAGGTGAATCGTTGGCTGTGGTGGTGCCAGGAGCATTTTGGGTTCTGGGACCACAGGATAAGTTTTCTCAAAAAAGGCCTTCTGGCACATGATGGGCTTCACCTCTCAAGGTCAGGGAAGAAAATGTTTGGAAAGAACCTGGAGAGCTTCATCAGGAGAGCTTTAAACTGACACCAAAAGGGGAAGGGGATGATCAACATGAGGATTTCAATGAAGAAGTGATTACAGCGGGAGCCAACCTGGGTAGGACAGATCAAACAAAAGTACAAGGCTACAAGTGCCTATATACAAATGCCCGATGTATGGGTAATAAGAAGGAAGTGCTTGAGCTTCTCTTGCAAACAAAGGGCTACGATATAGCAGGAATTACTGAGATTTGGTGGGATGATTCTCATGACTGGAATGTGGTAGTGAATGGGTACAAGTAGTTCAAGAAAAACTGGAAGGGTACAAGAGGAGGTGGAGTGGCATTGTATATGAGGAAAGGGCTCAATTGTTAGGAACTTCTGGAGAATGTAGTTGACAGCCCAGTGGAAAGTATATGTGTGGAAATAAGGGGAGGAAAGACAAAGGGTATTGTTGCTGGAGTCTGCTACAGACCACCTGACTACGAGAGGAAATGGATGTTGCCCTCCTTGAACAGATTGGTAGAGTATCCAGACATCAGAACCTTATAATTATGGGTGACTTCAACTTCCCCGACATGTGCTGGGAGACAAGCTCAGCAAAGCAACAAGAATCATGCAACTTCCTGACCTGCCTGGTCAATAACTTCCTTTTCAAATGGTGGAGGAAGCTACAAGGGGCTCGGCCATATTAGACTTAACATTAACCAACAGGGAAGAGTTGGTAGATGGGGTGAAGGTGGTGGGGACCTTAGGGGTAAGTGACCATGTCCTCCTTGAATTCCAATTGCTGTGGGGGGCCAAGGAAATTCATAGCCAGACTCGTAGGTTACATTTTTGTAAGGCTGACTTCAATGAACTCAGAGAGTTGATGAGAGTCATTCCGTGGGGGAGTGTGCTGGAAGGGAAATGAGCAAGTGAAGGGTGGGCTCTTCTCAAACATGCGCTTTTGCAAGCTCAAGCCCTGACAATTCCAGCAAGATGGAAACATGGTAAGGGCTCCAAGAATGTGGATGAACAGAGAGCTCCAGAATAATCTAAGGGAGAAAAAGGAAATGTTCAGGAAATGGAGAGAAAGACAGACCAGCCATCAGAGAAGCCAAAACTCGATATGAGCTGGATCTGGCCAGGGAGGCTCACTACAATAAGAAAAAATTCTACAGATATGTTAGAAGCAAACGCAAGGTAAAAGAGGCAATTGGACCACTGTTGGGTGTAGAAGGAGAAACTCTGATGGAGGACAGAGAAAAAGCAGACAGGCTTAATGACTTTTTTGCCTCTGTTTTCTCTCTGAAGAACTTGATCCCATCTAGAGATGGTAGAAGACATGACAGGGCACCTGACTGGCTAGTTGACATTGACAGAGAGGTTGTGGAGAGGCACTTGGCTGTACTGGACAAACGCAAATCTGCTGGGCCGGATGGTGTGCACCCAAGCGTGCTCAAAGAACTTTCTAGAGAACTTGCAGAGCCTCTGTCCATCATCTTCAAGGCCTCCTGGAGGACTGGAAATGTGCCAAAGATTGGAGAAGAGCAAATGTTACCCAATCTTTACGAAAGGGAAGAAGGATGACCGAGGAAACTACAGGCCGGTCAGTCTGACTTCTGTTGCGGGGAAGACATAAGAGAAGATTTTAAAGGGATCCATCTGTAAGCATCTGAAGGATTGCGTAGTGATCCGGGGAAGTCAACATGGTTTTGTCCCCAACAGATCTTGTCAGACCAACCTGGTTTCCTTCTTTGATTGAATGATGAGCTTACTGGATTGTGGGAACTCTTGTCGACGTGATTTACCTGGATTTCAGCAAAGCTTTTGATAAGGTTCCCCAAGACATTCTAATGGATAAACTGTAAGACTGCAGACTGGACTATAGGACAGTTCAGTGGATAGGGAACTGGTTAGAGGACCGCACCCAGAGTGGTGGTCAGTGGCGTTTCATCAGATTGGAGGGAGGTGTCCAGTGGGGTGTAGCAGGGCTCAATTTTGGGCCTGGTACTTTTCAATATTTTTATCAATGATCTGGATGAAGGGGTAAATGGGCTACTCATTAAATTTGCTGATGATACCAAATTGAGAGGAATGGCAAATACACAAGAAGATAGTTAAAATTTAACAAGATTTGAATACTCTGGAGAAGTGAGTGGTTGTGAACAGGATGCAATTCAACATAGATAAGTGCACAGTATTACATCTGGGCCACAAAAATGTGAAGCACAAATACTGGATGGGGGATACACTTCTGGGTAGCAGTGAGATCTTGGGGTTAGAGTGGAGCTTAAACTGTAAGCTAAATATGAGCAGTCAGTGTGATGCGGTGGCAAAAAAGGCAAACCCAGTCTTGGGTTGTATCAAAAGGGCCATTGCATCGAAATTGTAGGAGATCATAATCTCTCTGTACTGCCTTGGTCAGGCCACATCTCATGTATTGTGTGCAGTTCTGGAGGCCCCACTTCAAGAAGGATGTGGACAAAATTGAGAGGGTGCAGAAGTGTGCAACGAAGATGATCAGGGGTCTAGAGACTGAGCCCTATGAGGAAAGGCTGATGCCTTGGGAATATTTAGTTTGGAGAAGATGAGATTGAGGGGGGACATGATTGCTCTCTTTAAATGTTTGGAAGGCTATCCTTTAGAGGAGGGCAAGGAGCTATTCCAGTAGGCAGCAGAGGATAGGACCTGAAGCAACGGGCTTAAATCACATGCAGAAAGGTATCAGCTGTATATTAGGAAAAAACTTTTTAACAGTCAGAGTAGTTCAAAGATGGAATCAGCTGCCTAGGGAGGTGGTGAGCTCCCCTTCACTGGCAGTTTTCATGAAGAGGCTGGATGAATATTTGTCAGAGATACTTCAAGCACATCCTACATTGGGCAGGATGTTGGACTAGAAGGTCTGTTTGGCCCCTTCCAACTCTGTGATTCTGGAATCATAAAACTAAATAACATTCCATTCTAGTCTAAGTGGATTTTATTTGCCAACCATATCCCTTCCTATACAATTTCAAGAAACATCAATAAGGTCTTCTGGCAAACTGAATTTTGACTTATGGAATCTTATATTCTACAAAATGTTGTTAGTCTTTAAGGACTTGAATTTTGTTCCCTTTCGTACAGGCAGTTTAACTCGCTTTAGATTCTGAAGGCAAACAGATTTTTTAAAAAGTTTCACTTACCTTAAGGATAAAACACAACATAACAAAACAAAAGCCAGAGCAGACTGAGTGCTTGCTGAACTCTGTCAGAGGTCCTGGTTTGTTCGCAGCTTTTTGGGAATATGTTGACCCTCTCCCAGACTTTGCCCCACAGTACAAATTTGTGAAGATCATCACCACGGATGTCCAAATCTGATGGACTGGAAGAATAAGCTATGTGAATATACATCAGTGGCAAAATTAACATAGACAATACACACAATAGGACATTTTCAGAATTTCTAGAAAAATGGAAAATATTTTTTGATTATGTAGTTGAAAATTATGAATAATTATTATTAGACATGAAGACAGATGGAAAGATATTTAAATAGAAGTGAAAAATTAAGAACATATGTAAGCAAGCTCTATATGGATATATGATTTAATTGATGACAATATGAGTCAAATGATAGTATATTTATTATTCTTTTTATATGATCTAGATGCTTTTGGGTTTTTTGAAATATGGTGATTGCAGTAGTGGATGATTACAGAGATATGGTTTAGATGATTGTATAATAGTAGCTTATGTGTTTGAATGTATTAATAAAAATATATTTTAGAAAGATCGTTACCACAAATAGACTAACTTTGTTGACACACAAATAATGAACTTGGTCAGGGACTGTTTACCTGTGAGTAACTGCTTTTGGAACCTGAAAATAATGAATCTATTCACTTGTTTTATGCATTTATAAGCCCACCTTTCTCCCAGGCAACTGGGACTCCTCCAAATCACTCCAATAACTAATACTTTGACACATGATCCAAAATTTCAAGGTAGCATGTGAGAAATATAAATATCAAACTCTTTTAACCTGAAATAATCTGGAAGTCAACCATGCTTAGTAATATTATATACCACCTTTCAGGACAACTTAACGCCCATTCTGAGCGGTTTACAAAGTGTTTTATTATTATCCTCACAACTATCACCTTGTGAGGTGGGTGGGGCTGAGAGAGCTCCAAGAAGCTGTGACTGACCCAAGGTCACCCAGCTGGCCTCAAGCGGAGGAGTGGGGAATCAAACCCGGCTCTCCAGGTTAGAGTCCTGCCACTCTTAACCACTACACCAAACTGGCTCTCAAGGTCAAAGAAAGAACTTAATGTGGAATTACTAATGTGGAATCTGACATTAATATGTCAGATTAAAAACATTCTTTTCACCCTCTACACTTATTAAAGTAGCTTATCATAACTGGGAAGTATATATTTTTTTTACTTTTGCATAAAAAGATACAGACATTACTTATTGCATTTCATGGCCCTTTAACTCCAATTGTCACAAGCCACATTAGCAAGTTATGTGTACTGCCGTGCCCTGTTCACATGCTACAGTGAATACAGTGAGTACATGTACATATATACATCTGCCTGTAAGAAGATGGCACACCCGGCTGCATGTGAAACATGCTTAGGCTGGGGGCCACTTTTGCCTCACTGCACAGAGGGAGAGGCAGCCTTACATTACTGGGCATCCAGGCTTTGGGAGTTGGGGCCTGGCCCTATAAAGGGTGGCTCCGCCTCTGTAGGGCTCAGTCAGCTTTGAAAGCTCGGCCCACCCACCACGCCCTATGGCAGTACAGGATTAGCTGGTTGCTGGTTAACAGGGCCAGGTAGAAATTTTTTCTCCTTTTCCCAATTTGGCTCAGGGAAGAGGTGTTTTTCGCCTACCTTGTACTGTCTTGTAGGAGTGGTTTTTGGAGTGGTGGAACTGTAACCTAGGTCTCTGGCAGGTTAGATTTCGGTAGACAGAGCAGGCCAGTGAGCACCTGGTGGTACCTCCCCATTGGTGCGGAATAGGGGTCTGTCAGGGATCAGCTGGCGGGCTGTACTGCTGCCAGCTGAGAGGGCAGACTGCCTGTGGGACCCCCTGTATAAGTTCTTCCCTCAGGCTCCACAGCTTGGGGTGCTTGGAGCTTTAAGGGGGGAACCATTCACCTGGCCGCCCGGGTTACAGCCATTCACATGGATGGCTCGCACCTGGGGCAGGGGTGACTCACCCAGATATAGGTCAGGGAGGAGGTCCGGGGTGATCCCGTGGTCCTGACCTGTATCGCTAGTGATGCCCTTGCCATTATTAAGTTTAATGTTGGTCAGTAAATGGCCCAAATTTATACCCAAGCCTTGTGTCTGTCTCTTCATTCTGAATTGGGGTGGGGGGACACATATAGCCTATATGTGTTCACTTTACAAATGAAACCAGGGACCACTACATGTATAAATGTGTGGTTTCAGTCACATATTCAGCTGTACATATGTTGAATGTAATGTGAGAATTATTTGACACGTACAAAGAAAAATTAATCATACACTGTACATAGATTCTACATGTGCTAACTGCAACTTGTATCATGGCTTTTGTGTATAGTGTATGCCTGATTTTTTATACACTGGATTAATTCTCATGTGACATTCAATACATGTACTGCTGAATGGGTGATATTCACACATTACTCCAGGTATTGACCCCTGGTTTTATTTGTAAAGTGAATATTCATGGTTCTTTTTTACAAGCAGATATAAGATGTGCATGTCTTCACTGTAACATGTGATCATTTAACATGTGTTCATTCCCTTCTGTGTGTACCTATATATGCTCCATGTGGTTTCATTTCACGCATCTTGTGAAGGGTGCTTTACCCATGAAAACTGTGCTGTAATAAATCTGTTATTCTCTTACAAGGCCTCAAGATCCAAACTAACTTTTCTCTGGGGGCAAGGCTGTCCATCTACAGAATGCAGTTTTCCTGCCCCCTCATTCCTGTGGCACCCCAAACTGTCCCCACAAAATCCGGATCATGTGGGAAAGGAGGCCCAGGAAAAGGATTTGGGGAAGGAAACATGTTGAGATGACAAAGGAGGCGGGGATTGGAAAAATTACACATTGATGGCAAGAGCCCTTCTGCCAGCAAAAAAAAAAAAATTAGTCTTAATCCAAGCCACTACCCAGTAGCATTGTTTAGAGGAATTCTCTTAATTCCTATTTGCCCCGTTTCTCTCTGAAACCCAATGATCCTTTTCTTTCCTTCTTTTTAGGAATTTGGCATCTGTTTCTAACCTATTTGAAGAAAGAAGAGGCTGGAAGGATTTTCTGCAAAATTTCAGGTTTGCACTCTGTAGATGCTCAGAGGCAGGCAATATCTTCCTAGGTCTTCCTAGCTTCCTACTAGAGCTCCACCCTGTGGTGTGGAATGTTAACTGCAAGGGCTAAAGTTACAAAAGGGTGCAAGGAAGTGCAACAGGAAACTATGGAGAGAAATCAAAGAGAATTAAAGAGGAATTTGTGTTTTGAAAGAGAAAAAGAGGCTAAGAGGAACCAGTGGCTAAATCTAAAAGAAGGGAATTTCAGACAAAAAAAGCCCTGCTTAACAATACTGTCATCCAATAAAAACAGCATTGGTAAACCATGTAACAGGTAGTACTTGCCCCATATGCACACATAGTCTGGTCTAGACAACCTGGCTGTGTGTTGACTCACAGTGCAGGGAGAACGAGTGAGCACAAGTATACTGGCCATGCGCCGACCTCCACAAGATTGCCAAACCTTCCACATGGTGTGAACACAAGGAGAAGTGCCTGTACATATGCTCTCTCCCAGTGATCAATGTGCAGGGGTAGTGTGTGCGTGCGCAATTCCTCCATGAGTTTGCACTTTGCAGAAGACTCAGGGGTTGTGTGGAGGTGGAGGCAGGGCCAGCCCATCCATGCTCACTCGCCTTCCCCATGCAGTGAGTCAATGTGCAAATGGTCACCTCCACAGGGCTATACACACAGAGAGAGAGAGAGAGAGAGAGAGAGAGAGAGAGAGAGAGAGAGAGAGCCACAGCCACAGCCACAGCCACAGCCACAGCCACAGCCACAGCCACAATCACACACACACACTCATTTGATTAGATAATAATAATATAATAATAACATTTGATTTGTATACCACCCTTCAGGACAACTTAATGCCCACTCAGCGTGGTTTACAAAGTATGTCATTATTATGTTTAGAAGATACATTTAGAAGATTTTTTAAAAGAAACAAACTGTGTATTATTTTGGATTCTATTTGGCAAAATTTAAGCACAGCTCTTCCTTGCCTCCTACCCTTCCAATAAATACCTCACAGGCTTCGAATATCCAGGCTATTCTTTTCCTCAAAGGCAGCCTGAAAACACCAGCAACATCGGAAAACATTATTTCGTAGACCTAGCAGTGTATGCTGAGTGTTAATGTGTTCATCTTTCTGAAAGTCTCTATCATTCCCACTAATGGAGAGATTTTTTTATCCCTGGTTCAGTCATCATTTTTGTGATCTGATCCCCGGCTAACTGCGGTACAAGGACATTTGGTTAGATGGGCTACTGTACATTCTTTGTAGTGCATGTTATTATTCATTAAATGGGAGAGGATATTTTCCCTCTAATAGGGTGATAAAATAAAACACTTCTATTTGGGGGCTGAATTACACCATCACAGACATCACAAAAGTAATTGCCATCAGGTATCTGTGCTACCGAGGGTCTAGAGTGATTAACAATGCACACCAAGCACACTTTTGTCTTTTAAGTTGGGCTTCTTCCATAAACCATCAGGAGGAGATCTTTAAACAAGTTATTAAGGTCAGGGTTGTTTTGAAGAATGTTCATACATTTTCTGATAATAGCCTCGATTCCACCTTGCAGTTATTTATCCTGCTGACACGGCTAATAGAAAATTATTTGTATTTTTGATGCGGGGCATTCCAATAAGAGCTCCCTAACTCCCAGTCTTCATTCCAGACATCAGAGAGAGACGCACTTAAGAAACATTAACCTCAACGAGCAAAACTTTTCTTGCTAGCCCATCAAGCCCCCTAAAAGGTTTTTACATCACATACAATCTCTTTCATAGCTATGTATCTCATGGAGGGCGAGTGCGAGTCCTCTGTCTGTCCAATAGCCATGGTTGCCCCAGACCACCTCCAAAAGGAGGTCTATAATTTCCAGAGTAGCCTGGCTCCTGTGACTCAAGCAATCAAGAGAGCTGGGATCTCTCAGGTGCCCCAAGGCAGGGCTTGCGTCCTGTGAATGTGACCTTTAAAAATGCAAATGAAGAGCCAAGCCATTTGGGAAAGGAAACCGTGCCTCATGAATGGCAAACCAACAAATTGACTTTAAAAATTGGAGATGCTGACCAATGGGAGTGTGGGACAGTTGCTTAGAAGACACATTGCTTTTCCCGCCCCTTGCACGACAGTTTCCAAATAACAGTGTGAGAATGTTTTTGTGAAATTAAGAAGTGAACTGGTTTCGAACCTGAATGAAGAGCAAGCTGTCTCCTTCCAGTGTTCACTGTGGGCAAGCCAATTGGGATTAGAGCAGTTACACCATCGTGCGACAGCTACCCAACAAATTTAATAAAGAAAGATTGATTGTGAGATTTTCAAAGCAACCATGTGATCAACAAGTCCCCGAGAAGACAGAAAATGCAAGATATAAAACAGTAAGCATATAAATCTGGAACAGTGCATAAAACAAAGAGGAAGGATTCTCAGCATTCTTGCACCTGACTTTAGTCACATTAGAAGGGAGGGGGGAGTATAAAATGTACTTCATCTTCACCTCATCATGGGCGCATCTCACCTCTAGCAATCTGCTGGATGGATAGGTAGGCTGGGCCGTAACCAGGTCTCCTCATAGAAACAAAGATGGGTGATGGGGAAGTGGGTGCAGAGAAAGTAATTAAACCAAGATGCCCAGTGTCATATCGGGGTGGAATGCTGTCAGGGAAAGGGAGAGGTGATGGCTCAGCGATACAACATCGGCTTTCATGCAGAAGGTCCCAGGTTCAATCTTCTGGGACCCCCTGCTAAAAAGATCAGGTTGCAGGCAATTTAAAAGATGTCCACCTGAGACCCCAGAGAACTGCTGCCAGATGAAGTAGTCAAGACTGATCTTACTAGACCAATGGACTGGCTTGTTATGAAGGCAGCTACATGTGGTCAATGTGATCAAATCCCTTTTAGAGATGGGCACGAACCGAAACTTTATATCGGTCTCCCTTGGCCTCCTGCATCTCACCAATAATAACAATGGTCCCAAGCCAAACTATAAATGTCTAAACTCTTGGTTGGGTTCTTCATGTCATGAATTGGGTCCCTGTGCCACTGATCTAAGGTCCAAAGACCTTGCTATAGATTTTTCCTCTGCGCCTACTTTTCCCAGACACCCTCCAAGCCCTAGATAGGCCTGGTACAACTGGAGGGAAAAGGTAAACCACTCACTGTTAAAGAGGCAGAACTTTGACTGAAAGCATATAAAACCCTGCACAGGGCGAGACAATGTTAATTCCCTAAAACTGGGCTGCAGAGAGGGTGGAGGGAGGGAGCTGATCCCTTACCTCAGCATGGAGGGAGGGAGCTGATTAGAGATGGGCACGAACCAAAATATGAAACAAAATTAAGCACGAACCAGGCTGGTTCATGGTTCGTGAACCACGGTCCATCAGATCCCATTTCTGATGAACCCCCACAAACTTTTAGACTGGTTCATTTGGTTCATTTTTTGTTTCATCACTGCAGACAGCCTGGTGCCAATCAATCAGTTTCCTAGGTAACAGGGGATGGACTTCCTGCAGACCTTCTGCTGACCTGGAAGTGACCTTCTGCTGACCTAGAAGTGATGATTTTCTGACTTGGATGTGACATTTTCATGAACCAAACAAAACAGTTCATGAACCAGGGGCAGGTTCATGAAAGTTCGTAAAATTTGATGAACCACGAACTGCGTGGTTCGGGTTTTTTTCTGGTTCGTGCCCATCTCTAATCCCTTTCCCACAAAAACATCTAAAACCAGATTCAGGTAACAGGAGATGTGAATGATCTCTACTTGAGATCCTGGAGAGCTATTGTGGATCACAGTAGATAATGCTAACTATAGACCAATAGACTCCATGAAAACAACTTCATGGTACTGAATAAACATCAATGGCCAAACTGACTACTTAATAGACGGATAGCCGAATTTTGGGGAAAATGGAAGGACTTCCTTGATTATTTAGGCAGACATTAATTGATATAGAAGTTTGCATAACTAAAACTTGCTAAGAAGAGGGAAGGAGGGAAGGAGAATTATGATGATGTATCTAGGCTTAGGGATGATGAATTTACAATGTTCTTGTTTATTAGGTCAATTTAGGTATATTTAAATATACTGCTTGTTTAACTCCCAAAATTGTTCTATATGTATTGTTTATTTGTCTATCAATATGTCTCCATGAAGAGACCTGGTGAAAGCCCAGCCTATTTACCCATCCAGCATGTTTTATGACTTGTTCCAGATTTATGTATTGTGTAGTGTTTAAGAGCATGGGACTCTAATCTGGAGAGCTGGGTTTGATTCCCCACTTCTCAACTTGAAACCAGCTGGGTGACCTTGGGTCAGTCACAGCTTCTAGCTCTCAGCCACACCCACCTCACAGGGTGTTTTGTTGTGGGGATAATAATAACATACTTCGTAAACCACTCTGAGCAAGCATTAAGTTGTCCTGAAAGGTGATATATAAATCAAATGTTGTTATTAAAGGAAAATCCCAGAGCCAGATTGGTAGAATCAGGTTCATGGCCTTCTCTGAGGAGTGACAAAGGAAGGTGGAAGAGATGGGTGAGGAATGGGATGAGGGGGTGCAGATATGTTTGCTGTCCAAGAATAGTATCTCCCCACTACTGCAACAGAAGCACAGGAACAGGGGAGGGGCTATGGTTCAGTGGCAGAGCATCTGCCTTGCATGCAGAAAGTCTGCGGTTCAATCCCCGGCATCTCCAGTTTAAAGGACCAGATAGGAGGTGATGTGAAAGACCTCTGCCCGAGACCCTGGAGGGCCACTGCTGATGTGAGTAGACAATACTGACCTTGATGGATAAATGATCCAATTCAGTATAAGGCAGTGTCATTGGTTTATTTGAGGTACAAGAGCATTCTTAATTGTAATAACGGTCTGCTAAAACCTTCCCCTGATAGAACTCCATATTCTAGGTTTCACATATCAGGCTACAACTATGCCACACTGGCTAGGATTGCATGTTCAGGTGCTAGCATTTGTTTTCTGTGAAGCTGAGAATGTGAAACACTGAACAGGTAGGGCTTTTTGGAAAAAAAATTGACATAACTTCTATACTAAACTAGTAACAACGCCAGTTGTGGGAAAACATACAACGGGGTCTAGAAAGGGGAGAGTGGGCAGGTGGGAATTTCCTCCTCCTCCTCCTCCTCCTCCTCCATGACTGATTCCAGCTGGGTAAGTGGGAGCGGGCATCGCCACTTGCAGCAATGCCCACCCCTGCCTTCACCGAACTGGGACCAGGAGCGGAGCAGGTAATGTCTGCCCCCTGATCCCAGCTGAGTGAAGGCAGGGGTAGGTATTGCCACCTGCTCTGCTCCTGATCCTGGCTGGGTGAAGGAGAGGGGCATGCATTGCCACCTGCTCTGGGCCTGATCCCAGTTGAGTGAAGCCAGGGGGGGTGGGCCTTGCCACCTGCACCCCTCCTGATCCCAGCTGGGTGAAGGCAGGAGCAGGCATTGCCACCTATTCTGCTTCTAATTCCACCTGGGTGAAGTATTCCAGTCCCAAAGGATATGGGGTAGGACTATGCCTTTTGGTCTCCTCCCAGTTCCTGCACTGCTGTGCCGAATTTCCCCTTTCAGTCTGATTTTCCTCACTTGCCTGCTGTTCTCCAAAACTTATCATCCATCCAAGCAAATCAAGGTTCTCCTCCTGGTGCCTGGCTGCTCAGATGACTTGCCCTCCTTGTGCCACCAAATGTCCTTGTCTTGTCAGTAGTTCTCTTCCTTGTGCTACTATTCTTCAGGCTCAGTGGCTGTACTGTTGTCCGTGTTACACCTTGGAATCTTTCCTATCAGTTCTCCCATAGACTTAAATGTAAAGCATGGGTATTTTTCATTGCCTCGAAAATGGCAGCGGTCTGTCTGTCTGAAACTTGGCCATGTGGATGTCCTCAGGAAATACTACAACTTCCTTGAGTTTTCTTCAGTTTGGATGGGAATTCAAGAAGGTACAGATCTGAGAAGAAAGTGTGTGTCTCTGTGTGTCATTTACTGAAACCAATGTGAAATAATAATGAAATTATGAAAGCATTATGAAAGAAAAACAAAAAAAAACAAAACAATACAAAACAACTCCATTACAAAAACAGTTTCTTTTAGAATTAATAACAAAAATGAAAGAAACCAAGTAAGGTCCCAGGTACAAGTTGTAGTCCATCTTGATCAGTGGTGAGAAACCTCGACTATAAATAAAGGAAGAAAATGAATGTAATAGCAGCCACTGGAGGCCTCCATTCAGATTGGGCCTCAGAGGGTTTGCTTATTTCATCTTCACCTCCCTGAAGGGGAGGTGAAATTGACAGCCTTCAGGGAGGCAAAGATGAAATAAACAAACCTTCTGAGAAGCGATCTCTGCCAGCTCTAGACAGGTGAAGCTGACTGAGCATTGGCTCTGTCTTCTTAAACTACCCTCATGTACATTTAAACTATGCTTCCCAGCTAACATTGCATCTCCCTTCACTTGAGCATCCTTGGGTAAGAAGTCTCATGTAGAGCGACTCTCAGTCCATTGGCCATCCAAAAATTGGTCAGACCAATCCCCTGTTATCCTCATCAAGGTTTCAACTTTTCCCTCAGTTTTCTCAATCTGGATTGGCTGTATGGAGAAAAAAAAATAACATCAGTATAACAGCACTTGCCCTTTCCTCCCACATGGCAACGGGGGAGGCAAGTCTTGGGGGCAATTCAGATTGGCAAAGAAGCATGAGGTAAAGGGTTAGTCCCTTTTTTTCTCAGACTGATAAACACATCTTATATTGACAGGTAATTGAACAGGATATTCTTTCAGGGAGATGAGATGAACACCTCAGGGCAGGTTTTCAGGGAACAGATTACTCTGAATTAGCATAGTCTAGGAACTTGCTCTAAAGTGGCATGTCTGGGCAGCATGAAAAAATGATTCTTAACAGCTGTAGATATCACCTCAGTGGGTCTTAATTGGTAGGAAATGGTTCTGTCGGGGAGGAAGTGACCCTCACACCTTAAAGAAGGGGAGGTGGACATTGTGAAGGAAAGGCGGCTTTAGCCTTTGGCTCACCTTGAGAGAGAAGCAGAGTCTGCTTGTGCTGATTGAAGCACCTTGTGGGGGCAAGACCTGGCCCTCTGCCTTATAACCTGCGGGAGCAGCTCTGTTGCCATATGAAGGTCCCTCTTTGCAACTATTACTAGAGCAGGCAAGAATGAGCTAGATGAACTAACTGCTCTGCAGCTGCACATATTCCAAGAAAGGAACACTGTTCACCTTCCTTTCTCAGGTAAGGAAAGGACCCCTCCATGTTTTTTATTTATTTAAAAGCATTTCTAGGCTAACCTTCCTACCCAAATAGGATCATCAAAGCTGCAGACAGCAAACATTTTAACAATAAAAACGCTTAAAATAAATTATATACCAGGCTTGTGCATAATGGAAAAAAATAAGCCGGAATTACATGGTGTACCTCAGTCATGCATGACTATGGACTGAGCGCCAAGCTACAAGTGATGAATGACACTTGCCTGGCAAGTGAACAGTCTCACGTGTATTCCTCCCTGTTCACTTGCCATTCACTTGCGCTCCATATTCCTCCCTGTTCACTTGCCATTCACTTGCGCTCCACTTGATCAAGTGGAGCGCAAGTGAATGGCAAGCGAACAGGGAGGAATACACGTGAGACTGTTCACTTGCCAGGCAAGTGTCATTCGTCACTTATAGCTTGGCTCTGAGGTGTGCCGTTTGTGGGATTTGCATAAGACTAGTTTGGAACTTGAGAAAGTCAGAGTGGACCAAGCTCATTGCCCCTGATGAAGTGCGTTCATGAAACATGAGGTTTAAATAGCCAGCCACTTGTTGGGCTGGGGGGTTGCGGTATTTCCTGTGCCCCCGATGCTCACAGTCCAGCCTGCAAAAGAGAAGATAACAGGATTGTAGACTGCAGCACGGTTTTCCTTGGAGACTTACCTTGATCACGGATGATTTCCCTTCAGCTCACCTAAAAGAGAAGAACAGATCACTTTATCTTTACATTTTTTATTTGATAGGTCATTAGCATTTTTGCACAGCCAATTTTTCTGTGATATTGCTTATGAACTGATAACATGTGTATCATTGATTGTTATAGACTGTACATTTCGGAATGTTGATTGAATTTTGTATGAATTTGTAGATTATTTATGAATATTTATATAAGCACAAAGGCACTTGGAAAGTTAGCACTTATAAACTCATATTGGAATTATTCTTTTTGCTTATTACTGGAACCTGTGGTACCCCTATTCCACCGGTTGTGTGTTGCCCACTCCTTGGACTAGAAATTACACACAGAACTCACTGGTTTGGCTTGTTAAAGCAGCTTCCAGAATGCCAAACCAAAACCACGAAACTAAATTGAAATGAGTCCCTCCCACCAAAAAGTCTCTGTGCTTCATTTTGTTTCATACCTTCAGCACTGGGCAGGCTTGCCTGGCAGGGCAGTGCAGCAGTCTATTTTCTTGAACAGCACCAATCAGATCCCAAGGGGAGAGAGACCTTACGTGGTTAATTAACACTGTTGGCCAGAAGAGGGAATGTGCATGAGTGCTTCTCCCCCCACCCATCAAGTCCTCGCAAAGAGAGACCTCTCCCTTCCTTGCTTATCAGCTTTGATAATGTTTGGAAATGAGAACAATATGAAGGAATATTTTATCATCTTTGGTGGGCTTGCAACAAAGTGAAAATATTTTGGTTACAATTACATATGTTAATGCAAAGAATTTTAAAGGTTAATTTACAGCTTAAACCAGAGTTATATTTATTGGGAATTATGGATAAAAAAATGGGGAAAGAGTATGGTATTTTAATTCTATATGTGTTAACAGAGGCACGGCTTTTATATGCTCAAGATGAAAGTGCAAGGATCTACCCTCATTGGAAGATTGGACTGGAAAGATGATGGACTTAGCTGAGATGGCCAAACTTACAGCGTTAATCAGAGACAAAACTTTCTCTATATTCATGGCAAATTGAAAACCCTTTATGGACTATCTGCAAGAGATGAAGAAAAATGAATTAATGATTTGTGCTTTTGATTTTTAAGAATAAGGATCTGGAGTAGCAAGAAGATGAGATATAGAAAACAGATATTAATTAGACCACGACCTGATTAATACTAAAGGTGGAAGTATTGTAGGCGTAAAAATGGATTAATAATATGCTTATTATGCTTTTTATTGTTGTTTTACTTTGTACGTAGGCCACTGTTGGCTTTTTGTAGTTGTGTTTTTGTTATGTTTTATTTTCCTTCTTTGCTTTATCTTTTAAATTTTCTGCAATAAAAATAAAGAAATAATTGTTTTAAAAAAGAAAATTTTTGGAAGGGACACTTCAATCATAGACTGCAATCTGAAAGACTCTTCCCTGGGAGTAAGCACTATTGAATCACATATATCTGAGTAGACCTGTTTAGGATTGTTCCCCCTGTCTTGTGAGCCATTTAACTACTCTGCCCTTTAAAAAACAATACCATCAAATCTCGCAGCAAAAGGAAAACTTATAAGGAAACATAGGTCTGTTTGGGGGGTGAGAGTCAGCCAATAATTCTGCCTGCCTGCACTTGGGCAATGGAGAAGATTGGCAGTAAGATTGTCCCAGTGCAAATTAGAAAGTCAGTCTTACTGTTCTTAAATATATCTCCCCTCAATTTGGGGAAGAAAATGTCTTCAGCAGCGGTAGGTGCCAATAGCAAAACATACACTATCGAAACTCCTAAAAACTCTCTTCGTAGAGGTTCCTTGTGGAAAACCAGCTCACTCTTTGAGGAGTGCTACTACCAGTGCAGCATTACACAGGAACACTTCTGTAGAAGAAGTCTGCAAGGCAGCAACAAGGTTGTCAGTCTTGACCTTATTAAGATGCTACAAATCAAATCTATATGATTCAGCAGACACTGACTGTAGTAGAAAAGTACTGCAGTGCATGATCGTGGACGAAGACCACATCCCACCCAGAAACTGGAAACTGCTTTGGGAGCACCCAAGATGTCCTCCACCTCAGAGGGAGAATGAACCTTTGGACACTTACCATGAAGGGTCCTTCTCCTCTGAGGAAAGGAGGACATCTTGCCCTCCCCAGGTCTCCGTCCTTCTCTACCCTGCTGCCTCATTCTTCTACCTCCTCCGAGTTATGCTTTATTTACAGTACATGTTAATGCAACAGGTGTTTTTTCTCTCAGTATTGACAGTTGCTGAATGATAAATTCAATGTTACTGCTTTGTGGAGTCACCTGAACTGAAGAGAGGGTGGTCACACAGGCTAGACAGGAAGAGGAAGAAAGTTAGTTCCTGCCTCCCTGATTGGATGGTGGGAATCACCCAGAGAAACGGTGAGCAGCAAAAGGAAGGATCCGGATTCGCCCCTCATTGTGGGAACAAATAACAAGGAAACAGGGCCGGCTCCAGAGTCGCCGGCACCTGAGGCAGCTTGCGTGTACACGCCTCTGTGCGTGTACACGCAAGCGCACACGTGTGCCAGGCTGCGTGATGATGTCACTGCATGTGACATCATCATGCAGGGCTGTGCGCATGTGGGGGGCCTTCCAGCCCTCCCGTTCAGTTGCTCTGTGGGCCAGGCGCAGCTGGCCACCCTGGCTGCGCCTGGCCTGCAGAGCAACTGAATGGGAGGCTGCCCGCTCAGCTACCCCATGCTGCTGCCACCAGCACTCACTCCTGGCTGGTGGCAGCGGCTGCAGCTCTGTGGCATGTGCCCCTGCCCATGGGCCGGCACCCCTCCGGAGCCTTAGCACCCTGAGGTGGCTGCTGGGCCAGCCTCAATGGGCGGGCTGGCCCGGCAAGGAAACATGAAACCAACAGGCAGCAGCAGAATGCAAAGGTAATAATTTATTGAGACCACAGAAAAAGAAAAAAGGGAACATGAAGCAGGATCGGGTTTTTGCAGTTGTTGCAATGCTCTCCTACTTGGAAACGCCCCACTGCCGCTTCTCTACCAACCATCACTTGCTTTCTACAGCTCTATGGGTGTGGGTGTTATTGTACTTGAGGAAAAAGGTAGCAGATCAATAGCTTAGACTAGTAGGAGGGCAGTTGATGCTGTTTTCAGTTAAGCGCAAAAACAGCGGCCCCCCAGCCTCTTTCCCCCACTCTCCTCAAAAAGAACAGTGTGCCTGTGGGGAGGGCGGACTAAAAATCTAATATAATAAATAATTAAATAATAGATAAATAAATAAATTTGTGCATAAGCAGCCAAAGTGCACACAATAGACCAAACCGGGGTGGGGGGGACCAGATCATTTCTGAGCCAGGACCAGTCCAGCCAGAACAAACTAGTGATGAAACAGGATTGTTTCGGTACCATCGAAAATGACACTGAAATGAAATTTCTATTATATTCACAATAATTCAATAAAAACATGCAAACAATCCTAACACTAAAACCCAGGGAGGGGGCCAATAACAGTTATTGGGGGTATGTCAAGCAGAACAAAAAAGTCTTCACCTTCTTGTGGAAGATAACAATCAAGGGGGACGGAAAATCTCCCTGGGGAGAAAGTTCCAAAATGTTGGCGCCCTGACCAAGAAGGCCTTTTCTCAGGTTGTCACTTGACCAACCTCAGGTGGCAGGAGAACCCAAAGCAGGGCCTGCAAAGATGATCAGAGTGGATGGATAGGTTCATATGAGAGAAGGCTGTCCC
Organism: Eublepharis macularius; assembly: GCF_028583425.1. NCBI lineage: Eukaryota > Metazoa > Chordata > Lepidosauria > Squamata > Eublepharidae > Eublepharis > Eublepharis macularius. The sequence goes on along the minus strand of NC_072792.1, from coordinate 19,785,605 downwards.
TTAAGGTACGTTGGCCCCAAACAATACAGAACTTTAAAAGTCAATACCAGCACCTAGAACGGGGCCTGGAAACAAATTGGTAACCAGTGGAGTGATATGGTCCTTATGACCATCTTCAAGCAGCAGCCTGGAGGAAGAATCCTGTACCAACTATAACTTCCAGACAGTCTTCAAGGGCAGCCCCACATTTTAGTGATGTGCATGTTTATATGTTTCTATTGAATTATTTTTTAAATATTTTATTTTAAATGGTGTTTTCATGTTGAATTTTTTTGTTTTTGCGGGTACCTTGTTTGGGTGGAAAAATGGCATGGGAATGCGCTAAATAAATAAGTAAATAAATAAATGTAAGCTACAGAGTTTGCATGGTGCTTGTAGTGCCGAAGCAAAACTACCAACTGGGGAGATTTGCTTAGCATTTAAGGGAGAGCAGCCAAAGCTCTCAACACTGCCTGACCTTTGTTTGAAGGTTTAGTGGTAGCCTCGGCTGATCTCAGCAGCACAGTGATTTGACAGAACTTGCAAGAAAAAGTATGCCCTTGGATAAAAATAGGAAATTCACTAAGGGTTAGAAGGAAAGAAAGAGAGGGTTTTTTTTAAGCTGATGTATGGATATCCACATTGCTAACGGTGAGCCACTGTTAAAATCTGCTCTTCAAAGGGCTAAAACCAAGTCATTAAAATAAGAGGTTAGTTTTTAATGAGAAGGTATACAGGATGGCCAATGTAATTAGACAGTGAGCTCTGGAGGATTTACGGGATTTAGATGCATTTTTGAAAGGGTGGAAACAGCTCAGCAAAGTGAAATTGGAAGGCACCCAGCTTAATATTTTGCACGACTACATCTGCAAGTTGTTTTAATATGTCTACGTGGAACCCTGCAAGGCACTGTAAAACTACAGTTCCTTCCTCATTGGCTGGCTTCATCAGAAACTTCTTACAGCAGATGATATTCTGCCCTTTAATCTTAGATTATCTGCACGTGGTCCCCATTCTCCTTACATCAGCAAAAGCTTTCCTTTGTTTCTTTATGGGCTAAGATTTCTGAAGTGTGTGTGTGTTTCTTTGTTAATTTGAGGCATCCCACGGATTTATTTGCTAACTTACCAGCAACTTAAGCAAGAGAAATTAATTGCAAGAGACAGACTAACCAAGCTTTCATGGTCGAACAAGACCGTCAATTTTAACATCCAAAGTGTCCAAGCACTACTATTTCTGTGTTTTCAGACCATGTAGTTTTGTTCATACTTAACTTTCAAAACACAGTGTGATCCTAAACACATTTAGTTATAATTCAATCCCGTTGTCTTCATTACATTGTCTTCATTTAGGACTGCAGCCTAAACCAACAGGATTTGTTTCCATGTAAATATGATTAGGATCAAAGTAGAAGCATGGAAACTCTTGCACAGCTCTGCAAATTCAAGAAAATAAAACTCAGCCGAACTACAGATATGGTTTAGAAAGGGTGACTGGAGAATGCTCGAGGCAGAAGCTTACAATGATATTTTGAACAAGACTTCAGGGGCATTGTTTCAATTGATTGTTTCTTTCTCTCATTCAGTCATTGAGCTTTCCTTTTGTCCCAAAGGCCCCTTACCTTTTATTTTCATTTCTCTCCCATGTCTAAATCTGGTGGCCTCCTTCTGGCACCCCTTTTATTTCTCTTCTTAGAGGAGGATTTTTGCATGTAAGCACTTACCTACCCTTTTTATTATTATTATAAGAAATAAAAGAGCTGAATGCATGTTTTAATACATTTTTAATGGCCATCACCGATTCCTCACTTTCTTGCCATTGTCTTGCTTTCCTATTATGTTAAAAGACTTTTATTTTTATCAATATCTATTGTGCCGTCCTGTTAAAATGACAAAGACTCCCACGCTGAGCAAATTGAAGGAGCCCTTCACTTCATCAAAGGGAGAGACTCATTCTGGTTGCCGGGGCTTTTTGGGTGGCGAGTGGTGGCGAGAGCTATTGTTTATATTCTACTGACACCCTCGCTCCTGTTAAATAATGTTCATGTATTATTAAGAGAATGTCCCTCTTTAGGATACAGATAACTTTCTGAAGAGAGCACTTCATTTCGAGTTCTTTTCAGATGAGACTCAGGTAGTTGCTGCCACCTACAGGCAACTATTATCCCTAAGATACGGCATGCTTCAGTGTTTCATATTGTTTCCAGCAGTGGTGTGTCTTAGAGAGGCGCCCCAAATTCTCTAATTTAGTGCTTGTTTCAAAAGTAGCACTCTTGACATCGCCAAACAAATTTACCATGATGACATTTCTCAGAGTTTCAGCACTGGTTAGTGCGTTTTTGTTCTCCAAGACTGTGACTCCTTCCTGCACCATTTTCCCTTCTTGTTGTTGTTTTGACACACATCCTCTACACACACACCGCTACTTTATCTGGTTGCTTTGCAGAGCAATCCAAGGCAGGGGTACTGCAGCTGAAACTGAGAGCCAAACTAAAAGTGACGTCTTACACAGGTTGGACACTAGTCGGCTTCCCTCAAGTTTTTATGGGAAATGTAGGCATCCTGGTCTTGCAGCCGTAATGGAGAGCCAAGCTGTAAAACCAGGGCACCTACATTTCCCATCAAAACTTGAGGGAAGCCGACTAGTGTCCAACCTGTGTAAGACACCACTTGTAGTTTGGCTCTTAGATGGATTCTGCACACATTGGATAGTGCACTTTCAATGCACTTTATCAATCATTTGAGGTGGATTTTTTGTTCCACACATGAAAAAAATCCATCCCAAATTATCTATAAAGAGGATGGGAAATGCATTATCCAACATGTGCAGAATCACTCATATTCAAGTCAATGGCTTTACACTGGAATAATTCCGCCAAGACTTTTTGTTGATGAACATCTGTGATACCATTGCATTAGATGAAGAATCATGACATTATCAACGAAATCATAGAGGTCACAAGCTCGGTGTGTCATTAAAATTCAAGCCTCTGAGGACAAATGAGGAGGAAGAAAATGGCACCCAAAATAATGGCATCGGAACAGAATGAGAGTGCTTGCAATAAAAATCAATGCTGCTCAAAACCAGGAAACACTTTTAGATATTCATGAAAAGAATCAGAAGAGAGGGTAAATATTTCCACCTCAGCTTACGCACAAATGTGATTTTTCTTTAAGTTTTTAAAAATAAGAAAGAAAGAAAGAAAGAAAGAAAGAAAGAAAGAAAGAAAGAAAGAAAGAAAGAAAGACAGACAGACAGACAGACAGACAGACAGACAGACAGACAGACAGACAGACCATGGTGGCAATTCTATACAAGGTCGCTAGATATCTAAAAATAAGTTTTTATGCAATTCTCATCTATATGAAAAATGCTCAAATGTTCCTAAGTTTCTAAGGTCCTCAATCTAATGAATTATGGCAAATGTTTAGGGTTCATTGGACACCAAAACAATGCATTTTGGCTTAACAGAAAGGTTGATCTGGGCTGCTTTCTAAGTTACAGTTTTAAAACACACAACTGGTTGAAAAGGTCTGAAAGCATGCTTAACAGAAGTAACGGCCCCAGACTTACCTGGACAGCCAGATTTGCAGCCTGCAGGGTGGCAGCGGGACACAAGCCATGTCCGGGCCTCCTGGGATTCTGTGGGCAGGCTTGGGGCCCAATCAAATTCAAACTTTCCAGCTGGCCAATTGGGGCTGGCTGAGAAGGGGGCAAGAGCAGGCACTGGACCTGGGGAGCGAGGTTTTCCCTCAGGTCCAGCAGCTTGGCTTAAATAGGGCTCACTTGTCCCTTCCTCCGCATTTGGAGGCAGTTAGCGAAAGGAGGAAGAGCTCCAGAGCTCCTTTTATCCATGCTCTCCCCCCCATCTTCCATGATTGGCCCTCACCACTCCTGGCCATGTGGCAAACCTCTGTTCAATTCTTTAAGCTTGACTGCCCGGCAGTTGTGCCCCCACCCACCAGCAAAGGGGGCAAACTAAGTTTCCACCAAGCCCCCTTCCAGGCTGAGGCCTGGGTCTGAGCCCCCCAGCAGGGTTTCAAATGCTGGGGGCCACTAGAGGTTCTCCCAGGAGCGTGGGTCATCTTTAGAAGCAGCCTCCAAGGCTCCTGCTGCCCCGGAGGGGGGGGGGGAGAACAGGCAGGCATTTACTTTACAGGGCTCCCTGGCTCATGATGGGATTGCAAGCTTGGCCCTGAAGCCTGGATCGGCCAGCTGGCCCCCACACACAGGGCATTGCTAGGGCAGTTGAGCTCCTCACTGCTAGAGTGGAGCAGTTAGGGAACTCTGGCCCTGGGGTGGTTTCTGCCACCCTGGAGCCTGTTGAAGTCCTAGATGCAAGGACCAGGATGACAGCCAGATGGAGGAGGACAGCCAGGGGTTGCGCAGCTGGCCAGTCCCTCAGTCCCAGTGATGAGGGATCAAGCAGTCCGGAGCAGCGACAGCCTCCAAAGAAGCAGTGGACCTTCTACAGGAAACATCGGCGTTCGTGTTAGTGGGATGAGGATTCAAGACAGCCAGGGAACCTCAGGTGAGTCCTCATCCTCTGATGAAGGGGGGCCATGGGAGGACTATTGGGACACAGCGGCCCGAGTTCCCAGTCTCCTGCTTGGGCTTTACGTCACTGAGTGGGCCAAAAAGAGGGGGCTGGAGAGCCAAGGGAGGTTTGGTCAGATGAGCAGCCCCTTGAGACATCCTTCCTACCGCCATTCTTCATGGATGATGAGGATCCCCCTGGGATTCACCTTGCAAGCAAAGTGAGGGAACGTATCTTGGACGGCTACTATGTAGACATCTTCTCCCTGATCAGGCTGGAGGCTGACAATAGGAGATGCACACCCTCTCAAAATGAGACAAAAAAGGGCCACCATCAGGCCAGTCTGGTCCTGCAGCACAGGATCCTTTATGGCGAAGTGAGACATACACTTAGCTTTCTGGCTCCTCCCTATTTACCCATCAGATTTTTGCCTGCTCAGGTTCAAATTCCAGAATAAGTGATTTGTAAACAAGGCCATGCCTATGGGGTGCTCTGTCGCCTGTGCTCCATTTGAGACTTTTAGCTCCTTTTAAGAATGGGTGGCAAAAGGCTGCATGGGTTCCCCTCATATCATGCACTATGTAGATGATTTTCTGATAGTGGGCCCCCTTGGCAGAGCCATCGACATGGACCTTTCAGGACCTGGCCAGGAACCTGGGGGTTCTGCTCGCAGTGGAGAAAACCAAAGGGCCAGCCTTTTATTTGGTCTACTTAGGCATTGAACTGGATTCCTCAGCCAGGCAGTCCCGCCTCCCTGCAGACAAATTAGGGCATTTGCGGGAGCTCATCACTTCTGCTCTTCCCATCAAAAATGCACCCTTAAGGAGCTGCAGTCTATTGTAGGGCACCTCAATTTTGCCAGCAGAGTAGTTTCCCCCGGGTGGGCTTTTTTTGCCTGGTTAGCATTTTCTCCTCGCCATCATATTTGTTTCACAAAAGCGATCAAGGAGGACCTTTGGGTTTGGCTGGGCTTCTGGGACAGGTTTAATGGGGTCTCCCTGTGGTAGGAGCTGTGGGATCTTGGGTCAGACTTCTAGGTACACTCTGATGCAGCCTGAGGTTTGGGGTTTACTTTGGTGGGCGCTGGTGTGTCCAGCAGTGGCCACAGTCTTGGGCTGGGTCTAGCATCCTCTGGGACCTCATGTTCTTAGAATTTTTCCCAGTCCTGATTGCTGTGGTGGTTTGGTGGGAGCACCTTCAGAACAAGCGGGTTCTCTTTTACAGCAACAACAAAGCTGTTGTCCAGGTGATCAATAGGCAGTCCTCTTGCTTTGAGTGGGTCATGCATCTAGTGCAGTGTTTCATGCTGGTCTGTCTCTGCTAATATTACCTTCACATCTCGTCATGTAGCAGGTGCAGATAATGGTAGAGCGGATGCCTTGTCTCAATTCCAGATGGAGAAATTCTTTAGCCGGGCACCAACTGCTCAGAGCACTCCAGACCCATTCCCAGAAGACCTGTGACAGAGTTCCATAATGCAGGAAGTACTTGGCTCAGTTGCCCCCGCCACCCTCCAGGCTTATTCTGCAGCTGCAGAGTCCTTTCTAGCCTTCGTAGCAAGGGTGTGGGGATTCTGCCTCTTGGCCCACCTTGCACCCCATTGTGCTGCACTACTTAGCCCACCTGAGGGAGTTGGACACGGCACCCAGCACGCCGAGAAGGGACCTTGCCACCATCTCATTCTTCAGCAAGGCCCACGGTTCCCCAGATCCCCATGACTGCTTCATAGCCCACTGGGTGATGGAGGGCTGGAGTTGGTTGTCCATTCCCTCTCTTGACCAGCGACGGCCAATCACCCTGGTCATTCTTCACAGCATATTATACTAGGTGCCCTCCATCTGTTGGTCTGCCGTTGAGACATGGCTTTTTCAAGTGGCCTTTTAATTAACCTTTTATGGGGCCCTTCACATTGGGGAGCTGGTCACTGGCTCACGAGCAGACACTGCAGGGTGGGCCTTGTGGTGCCAGGATGTCAGCTTCTCGCCTCAAGGCATGACTGTCACCATTCTGAGATCTAAGGCTGATCAGCTGGGGCACAGGGCCAGTATCCGCCTGTAGATTTCCTCTGACAGCTCCCTCTGCTCAGTCCAGGAGGTTGAAGCATATCTGGCCCTCCAACCTCGACACCATGGCCCCCTTTTGCTTCACTCTGATTCTCCCCCCCTCACCTAGTTCCAATTTGCTTCTGTGTTGAGGTCCAGCCTGGTGACTGCTGGCTTCCCCCTTGGGAACTTTGGCACTCACTCTTTCAGAATAGGGGCTGCCACTGTGGTGCTGGATCTGGGTCTCAGCCTCCCAGATTCAGGCCATCAGACACTGGAGGTCCAGGGCCTTTTGTGCCTACATGCATCCAGCCCAGGGTGAGATAGCTAATGGTTTCCTCTCCCATTAGTTTTTTCAGTTTGGTGCAGGAAGGTGTGCATTTGTGCTCACAGCATTGTTCACTGGGCCAGGAACTATGTGGCATTGTCAGGATGGGGCCAGCAGCTGGGACTGGATGATTATGTCAGGATTACCTGGATCAGCATTCAGAGTATGTTATGGTAGGCTTTGGTTCCATTGCTACTGCGCCAGGCTCAGCGCGAAGGACCACCGGACGCCATGGTTATCCATCTTGGGGAGAACAACCTTGGCAAGCATGAAGGACTGTACTTACAGAGTTCCATGTGTGTGGACTTGGATTATCTCTTGGGGATATTTCCTGGGACTCACCTGTTGTGGTTGGACTTGCTTCAAAAGCACAGTTGGCGTGGGGCATTGTGCCCGGAGGCGGTGGATGGGATCAGGCAGAGGCTGGCCAGGGCAATGGGTCAGTTTGCCTTGGACTTGAGGGGTTCCCTCATCATGCACTGGGACATTTCATTTTGGATTGGGGCCTTGTACTGGGCCTCAATCATTTGTCCAGCTGGGGGCAGGATATTTTGCTGCAGGATGTTCGTAATGGCCTTTTGGAATGGTTGCAGCTATAGGAAGGTTGGCGGGAGCTGTCTTGTGGCTTTTGTGGCGTTTTGGCATTGGGATTGGATCCCTTTGGGGGGAGATGGGGCCTGCGTGCTCTATCTCCCCGTTAAGGGGATTGCCATAAGGAACATTGGGGTGAGTTGCGGAGGGGCATGCCCAGCTTGGGGTCTGCCAGGGCAGACTCACTCTCAAGTGGCAGGGGATTCACACAAGGGTGTACACCCATGTGATATCCCATGGACTGCCATTCCTTGGTTTCCCACCCTCAGCTGGGGTCTGAGGGGGTGGAGGGTCCATCTATTGGCAGGTGGGTCAGTCGATGCTTGGGATCCAACCCCTATGCATTGCCAATGCTCCTTTCAGCTGTAGTTTCAATAAAGTTGTGGCCTTCTTGTCGCCAGTCACTTTTGTTGGGTGGTTTTCTTGCCCTGCCCTCCTCTGCTCTGCTGCCCTTCAGTGCTGGGCTGCAAATAATAATTTACTTCCAGATTTTGAATTTCACACATTTGACTCAACACTGGCCTTTTTCACACGCACTCTTAGGCTGGGTTTTCCAGGTATTCGATCTGCAAGGATTAGATCCACTTTGGGCCTCTGTAATTCTGCACTTGAGGGAGGTAAACCAAAGTGGTGTTCGTTTATTTTCTAGCACTAGAAAAACATCCCGTTTCTGCTGCAGGCTTTCTGAGGCAAAGACTAAATCACTTTCATCAGCGCAGTTTCCTTTTTGGGGGGGTTTATTTTTAAACAACAACATTACAATGTTGCGACACGTTACAAACAAACAAATAGGGCAAAAAAAGAATGGACTAAAAACTAGGAAACACAGAATGTACAAAATGTCATCCTACATTTCTTATGTTGGTCAGAAAATGATTTACTTCATGATGTCGAGGTTAGCTTGCACACAAAACACATAAGAATAATGACAACATTTTGGTGTGCTTATTTACTGAGGTGTTCTGGAGGGCAATTTTTAAAAAATTAAGCAGGATTCAGGACTCTCTGAAGAGCTATTCCATCTCCCATTGCAGTATCCCCCCCCCCCACACACACACAACAAGACGGAAAAGGGTTGCAATTTTTTTATTTAAAAAAAACTTGGAACATTTTTGTTTTTCAAAAAAATATTTAAAATCAGGGTGGAAACCCTAGATTTGTTGCTATTTAATGAATCAGGATGCAGGGCAATAAAGGGGAGGGCAAAAGGCCAGGGCCAAAGATGACCAAAGAAAGCATTCTGCATTTCAAAAAACCCCTGTTTTGACTTTGCTGGGGAAAAAAGAACATTGGGATATGTGTGCAGGGGGGAAAGCTGAAGAAAACCTAGGGGGAAATCAGTTTAGCAGCTGATGTAGCCTTTTTTGTTCAGAACACAGAAATCTAGAGACTGAACAGAGGTATTTTGACCATGCAGACAGAACTTAGAGAAGACATTGAAGCTGTAGGGGGCCAGAAATGCCCCTTCCCAAAAATGCAGAATGAACACCATCTACAATCACCAATGCATCTCTCGGAGCCTTTTCCTTCCTGCACAGCCCTATTATTATCCACTTCATACACTGCTGTATACTGATTAAAAGATGGTCCAGGCCTGCTTCATGGAAATTAATTATATTTCCTCGTTAATAAAAAGATTAGGTTAGCAGTCTTTTGCTGTAGATCTGTACAAATGTTTTTGTGGGGGTTTTTTGGGGCGGTTTGTTTCTTTAACTACCACATTTATGGTGCATTTCCCCCATGTCCCAATGTTCAGCTCCATGGCACAAAAGCCAGGATCTCTGCCATAAGTGCTGGAACAGAGTCAGGGAAGACAGCACTGGGGTGAATGTAGGTCTGAGGCAGAATACATTGCTTATATCATGGATCTGTCAACATAGATTTGGACTACAATCATGCACACTTTAACATTTATACATTTATTAGATTTTCTGTACTGTTCAGTGGAGGAGTTTATTTTGGAGCAGCATGCCCCATTGAACGCAAGGGGAATTTACTTGAGTGCAAACGCACAGCAGTACAGACAACTGAAAAGAGATGTGGAACATCTGTAACTCATTGAGAAAGGGAAAAGTAGAACCATCCTCGGCCTTATGATGAACTCTCTGATGTCTGTTCCACATGGCACTCTGGGTAGCAATAAACAGCTTCTGTACTTGAAGATGGAGATTTATTTTCCACAAGTAGCACATTATTTTCATGCTTGGCCTTCAAGGACTCTTCCTTTCAGCATCTAAAATGTTTCATCAAACAATGCTGCATATGTTAAAATGTAATCACTCTTATCAAGAATTCGTATCAAAAGAAGTACCATACTTTGCTTCCCGTGTATTTATTGACAAAAAAAAAGTCATCTTATATGCAGGAGTGGTCTGCATCAGGCATATTTGGGGTAAAATGTTTTCTGATCAGGCATTTCTGATCAGGCATAGAAATTTAGGTCATTTACACATGTCCTTAAACAGATGTCCCACTCACAGAACCATAGCTACAACTCCATTGCAAAACTTTTTTAGGCCTTTTGGCTTCCATTTTTTAGGTGCCTCTTCTGTGGCTGCAGAAAGTGTATTCCCAGAAAAGGCACCGAAGAAATGGAAGCCAAACAGCCCACAAACGTTTTGCAAATGAAGATGTCTAGATGCCTGGGGGAAAGCCGCTAGTGTTCAGTGAGTAGACTGTCTCTTTAAGGGTGTGTGGAAATGACCTTAGAAAGAGTAAGGGGAAGAATCAATTAAAAAAAGAGAGAGAGAGCAAATAGTAACAGCATTGGCTCCTAAGGAAGAGTTAATTCTTCTGACTGGTCTACACAATTTGCACCCTCCAAGCCAATTGAGCTTGACAGACATGCCTATCAGACCCAAATGTAAGGTCAACAAGTGATCCTATTATGTAGGACACAATAAGGAGGTGGGGAGAGTCAAAACAACTGTCTCGTAGCAAGAAGGTAACCTGAATATTATTCATGTCCTGAATCCAGACGTTTCTGAGAAGCAGCCTTGCCAGGTATCTGATAGCTGATAAAGAAGATGGTACGATTCCTGCCTTATAATGGACATCTATGAATAGGAATGGGCAAGTCTCAGCATTACAGAGGTAAACTGGTTGTAATGATCATTCCTTCTTCTCTGACAAGATGGCAAGAAAATTCTAACAGAATTCTCAGCTCTCTCAACAAACTACAACTCTCAGGATTGCTTGTGGGAAGCCATGACAGTTAAATGTAAAACCAATGCACGTGTGTTATACAGACATGAGTAGAATGCATGGACAGCTAAACAGGTAGATTTCTTCAGTTTTCGAGATCGCAAGAGGGATTTCAGCCATTTAAATGGCATGAATATATCCGCCATGACTTACATTTCTACCAAGCAGCTATTATTTTTCAGACTCACTCTGCAATGTAGAGAGATTGGCCTATGCCACAGCTTGTGTAAGGAGGCAGTGTATGTGATACACTCTGACTGATTCATGTTAGTAGCTGCCTGATTTGAAATGCACATTTGTCCATGTTGTAATCTTCAGAGGCATTTGGAATGTAATTGTCACCATATACCCCAAATGAAGACTCAAGACAACAGAATGTTGTTTAGCTAGCTCATTCAAATTGCTGATCTATGCCATCACTTATTAAAATAACTTACCTATTTCTATGGCAGGCTGTGTTACCCAAATAGAAGGTCTCCTTAATTAGTTGGGGGAATTAGCATTAAAGGAGACAAGCAAGAGGGGTAACTAAGAATCTCCACCAATGTTTATGGGGATTATTCCCTTAGAGAACTCTCAAATAAATCAGGCAGATGTTCAACAAGACATTTTTTTTATTAAAAGAGAAATAAAAATGGCAATAAAACAAATACACACAGTACACATACAAGGCTAACTAAGAGGATATTAGTGAGGAAAGGGGGAGAAAACAGTTTCTGGGAGAGCGATAATTACCAGTCTTGGAGAGCACAGGTCCGAGGAGGCAGCAAAATGTCCAGTGTTTCACAGAGAGAAGAAGAGGGAAGAGAAGGCCCAAACAAATTTGGGGGTAGTTAATGGTCTCCTTGTGAGTAAGAGAATTGTGGGGGGAATTAGGGGCAAGGAAGAAGGCTATGCGAAAGGGTAACAATGGGATCTTTCACCAATTTTTACAGAGTCCCTTCCCCAAGATAGCAGACGAGGCTGGTGCTTTTAAGTTCAAAGAATAATACTTTATTAAAAGAGGAAATGCACGCACACACACACAGGAGCAAATAATAAAATGGTTGCACACACACAGAGTCCTGGGAAGCTAGGCGGAAGGTGGAATAGAATGAGGGGAGGAGAAGTATATTTACAAATTCTGGAGAGTAAAGTAGTCTGCAAAAGAAGAGAGCTTCAAATGTCCAGAGTTCTTGGCCAGGAGAGACTATACAGCATTCTCCCCAAGGATACAACACTCAGATCTGGAGGCACAGCATGCACACTTTGAATGGGTCAAGGGTTCCTATCCTCATAGGGCAAAACCTGCCCTGAAGTAGGAGAGCCCTCCCAGCCGTTGGAACAAAGACCCTAATGGTCAGTTCCTGGGAGTAACAAAGGTTTGATTGTCTCTTGAGTGGTGTTGCCAGGGTGGGACAAAAGAGTAAGGTTTTGCTCTCCTGTTGAATCATAATGCTCCAGAGCTGAGTTGATGAATTTAGTTGGGAGATATACCTTTTCCCAGGAATAAATTACAAAAACCTATGGGTGCTAATTGATTTCTCCTCAATCTTGGACTGGGAATCTCATTACAGAAGGAGGGGAAAGGAATGTGCTAAGTAGGATGACACAATGAGACCTTTCTTGCTCTGGCTCCATCCGGAGCTGACAGGAAAGTAAACTAATCACCTCAGGTCACTCTGCATTTACATTCGGCATTCCATTCATGCCTGGATCTCCTGGGCGGGACTCAGCAACTGCTTGCTGGAATTCCCCTGTTTGAAAATCAAACTACAATTAATCCAGGGGCCTTGTGATGCTTATATCACAGGTAGCTTATTAAATAGCAACTAAACATGGTGGAGGCTGGGCCAACAGCTTACATATGTAGATGGGTCCCAGAACATACACACACAGAGCACATGGTGGGAAGTCTAATTATAAGGCAAAACGTTCCCTGAGTCAAGATATCTTGATCCAAAACAATGACTTCAAGGTTTGTCCAGAGGTAGAATAATAAGTGGGGAAAGGTATAGTCTGGTATAGACTATAGATGAGAATATCATTTGATAGCCTGGTAAGCACCAGATGGGAAGAGCTATCACGTAAGCTGAATAGCTTTGATTAGGGTAAATGGCTGAGGGGAGGTATAGGAAGGCATTGATTAGCTTGGACAGGGGTTTTCTCAGGAAACCTCATCATCTCTGCATGTCTCTGGGGCGTGGAAGGGTAGTTGGTCGGTTGGTTGGTCGGTCAGTTAACTGCCTCTGATTCATGTCAGAGCCAGTTTGGTGTAGTGGTTAAGAGCGCAGGACTCTAATCTGGAGAACCAGGTTTGATTCCCCACTCCTCCACTTGAAGCCAGCTGGGTGACCTTGGGCTAGTCCCAGCTCTTCCAAAGCTCTCTCAGCCCCACCCACCTCACAGGGTGTTTTGTTGTGCAGATAATGATGACCTACTTTGTAAACCACCCTGAGTGGATGTTAAGTCATCCTGAAGGGCGGTATATAAATTGAATGTTATTATATTATTAATATGTTTGGGTAATTTTCCAAGCTCCTGCTCAGTTGGCATTCACCGTGCCTTGCGCCAGGCAATGCCTTGGACTCATGGCATAAGAGGAAGGGTTTTATGATATTCCATCAATAAACTGCCCTCTCAGTGTGAAGAGGGGGTCTGACTGCTAACAACTGTGCTGTGCAGCCTTATCAGGCTTGTCTTTATTTGGGGAAATCCGCCCTGGCTCCAAACTTGGCCAGAAGTTATACCAGCTTTGTTTATCCCGAGTTGTAAATGAAATATGCTAAGAAGTGCCAATATTCTTCCCCTCTTCCAACATGCCTTACAGACAACTTAGAGGTTGCTTGAAGTTGCTCAGCCCCAAGAGTGTTCTCTCCCCATCCTCCCTATCATAGAATGAATGATGGCTTGAGCAGGACTTACCATTACATCCTGTGGAATTTTCCTTTTCTCTAAAAACCATGGGTTTTTTTTAATTTAACATCTAGCCTGAATAAGAATTCTGGTGAACTCAATGCTTTGCACACAGCTGTGTGTCATTTGGTTGTTCCTAATAAAAGGTATTCTGTGAGTTGTGTTCTTTTCTTTTTTTCTTTTTTGAGGGGTTTTACTTTTGGATTGACCCAGCTGCTAAGAACTTCTTGTCCCTAAGCAATTGGAGCTTCCAGTCTCTGAGATGGGACAGTGTATTCCCTGCACTAATATCCTGTTGCCTTCCATTGCTCCAAGTGGTAGCTCAATAGCATTGCGACTGTAATGGTGTAACTTCCATGAAAAACAGGAAAACCATGATGGCAGCTCTAGGAATCTCCAGAAACTCTATAGTTTTTTCAGAGTTTCCGGTGATTCCTAGAGCTACTGCTGTTCCTTCTGGGTTTTCTATAGAAGTGATGTTATCCTGTATGCACCACTGCCCCCACCATGCTCCACCCCCACTCCTATGAGCAACCCACCCTATTTGTGCCAATCTAGTTATTCAACCAGGCAAAACCCAGGCCTAATTATTCCACTACCTGGAAACATTATGAAGCTGGTGAAAAATGGTTCTGCCACTGATCAGTCATAGGGGAACAAAAGAATTTCTACCCCACTCCAAAGGAACTGGCTAATCCCATGATCTCCCAGATGAGAACCGATGGGTCAGCAGCACACAGCAAATACCCATGTAGGAGAGACAGAGCTTGCCTATAAAGCCTCCATACCCTCTCACCATTAGCTGACTCATTACCAGCCCTGCCTATCAAGTCCTGTGCCTCATTTGAAAGGTGAAGGGGCCAGAATAAATACCTCCCTGGCCTTAATGGCCATGAATACATTTCCCCCAAAAGTCCTTCTGTGGCTCAGAATGTGATGTGAAGTTCTTGACATATGTACTCACAGCAGGGCAGGTTTTCCCTGGAGGCATTTGTCCAAAAATTCTTCTTACTCTCACTGATATTCTAATGTATTGCTGTGAACTAAATATCCAGCTGCTCTGTAGATGCAGCTATTTAATATTAACCTATTACCCTTGCTGAAATGATCACTGACTGCTGTGAACCACGTGCCTAGAGTAGCTGCCCAAACAGCTTTTTGTTTGGTAAGGAATTTGCCAGTGTGGGCCAGTTCTCCCAACAGTTTCTTGCAAACTGTCTGTCTGTCCGTCTGTCCATCTATCCATTTTTTCTGCCCTCATGAGGGCCACTGAGGCAGCTGACAGATTAAAAACATGCATAATAAAAACACATCTAAAAATGATTAAAACAAAACCATATCATTAAAACAATTAAAACCAAAGCTGCACACATGCAAAAACATTAAAACAACAATTAAAAGAAAAGGTGCGAAGGAGGGATTTATGTGGTTGCTCCCTCCCTCCTGCAATCTAAAACCTTCGCTTCTTCCCAACTGTCTATATTCTGGAAACTGAATGGGCAACTGAATTTTCCAAGTGCTTCTCTACCATGGAAGATTCTGGAAATATATTTCCAATGGACAGTGGGAACAGACAGTGTAGTGCCGTGATGAGAGTGTTAGGCTAGGATGGGGGAGACATGGATGCAAAGTCCTACCTTAATTTGAAGCACATGGGTGATCTTTGGCCGGTTGCATTTTCTCAGCATAACCTACCTCATATTATGTCCCATCCTGACTACACCAGTCCTGAGAGTAATTTTCCTTCTCCTTTTCTTTCAAGCTCCTTTGGTCCAATGATCTTGAGCAGCAGATAAGGAGTCTATTTATTTAAGAAAAATATGGAGGAGAGATACTTGGCCAAAGCCAATGTGATCCACCAGCAAATAAGGAACTATATTTTTTGATACAGTAGGAGGGGTGTGTGTGTGTGTGTGTAGGGGTTCCCCTCAAGTCATAGCTGACTTATGGCGACCCCTGGTGGGGTTTTCATAGCAAGAGACTATCATAGGTGGTTTGCCATTGCCTGCCTCTGCAGCCCTGGTTTTCGCTGGAGGTCTCCCATCCAGGTACTAACCAAGGCCGACCCTGCTTCACTTCTGAGATCTGATAAGATCAGGCTCACCTGGGCAATCCAGGTCAGGGCACAGTAGGAGGTAGTTTTGTTAAAAGAGGAGCAATCCACAGTTCACAATGAAAATTGTAATGAGGACATTCCAATATCTTATGGGACAAAGGGTTGAATTTCTGAAAGTAACTCATATTTATAGAATGATTCTTTTGAGACCCCCCCCCCCCATTTCGTTACTTTAGGAAGGATATCTCTCTAGCCTGCTGACTGCCTCTTCTCATACACTTGCTTTGATCAGGTATTCCCTCTTGTCAATCAGAGATACTTTCTTTGCCCCAAGAGGCCTAGTTGCCTCAGAGCCTACTAACAGACCCTGGCTGAGGGAACTCAGCAGGCAAATGGAAAGTGCCTTACTGTTTTAAAGCTTCCCTTCTATTGGGGGCAATATCAGGATAAAATAGACCCCTGACTAGCCCTGGTGGGACTCCAGTGGGGGGGATTGGCAGGAGAGGGTTGGGAGGGGGTGTCTAACCCCCATCAGGATCAATACAGGGAGGGGAGGAATTTATTCTATTTGGACTGGAATGGGAAAATGTCCACCCCTGAGGAAAAGCATCAGTTGAGCTACTTTCTAGACAGAACTTAAACAAAGGAAGAGACTAGGGCAGCATAACTCAAATAAAGAAAGAGTGCTCACGTTACATCCAGAGATGTTAAGTCTGTATGGAATTTTATATGGCAAAGGAAACATGATTTAATGACAGCTCACACTGCCAATAGTTACAGTTTATGGAAGAAGATTAAAAGATGAGATATTCTGGCTCTGAAGTAGTCTATAATGTTGAAGAATAAATATATAAACAATGAATAGAGTGAGGGAAAGCAGCAGGCAGATGGAGCTGGTTTTCTGTTGTGGCGTTGAGAGAGGAAAAGATTTAGTGGGTCCGTTTGTCTAAGAGCTCAAGTTGCTGACACATGATACCATGTACACAGTTCTTCTTTCTACATTTGATCTCACAACAATCCTGTGAGGTAGACCAGGCAGAGAGAGAGTGGCTGGCCCGAGGTCATTCATTCCACCATGAAGTGGCTTTGAACCTGCGATCCCGAGTCTAACACTAACCGCTACATCACACTGGTTCTCTAGAGTGGAACATCTCCAGAAGTGGGGAGGAGAAAGAGAAACTTTCGGAATCACGAACAGGAAAGAAATAAGAACTCGAGCTCACAAACAAAATCATTCTGTCACAGAATTCAAGCCCTCAGGTATGCCTTTTCTCATCTCCTATAGCCACAGTGAAGCACCATTTACCTGATCCAGCAACTGAGCTTATTGTTCCTTTCAGTTCTTGCTAGTTTTGCCCTTGAGAACTAAAGTGTGTGTGTGTGTGTGTGGGGGGAGGCATTATTATAAAATACAGACCCCCCCTCTTTTCCCCAAAGATATTACCTCTGTTTAATTTGAAGTTCCAGATGATGCATACGATGATATTCTAAGATTTTATGAAAAGAGCCAACGCGTATCACAGTTCTGAAGATTATATATAAAGCATAACAGTGCAGAATCAATTAGAAGCTCTAGGGAAGTCCGGAAGAATAAAATATTCCTCCAAGGTGGTTCCAACATCCCGTGAGCCACAAATGTTTATCTGAGCAATTGGCTTATCACAGAATGGAATATAGCCTCCTGCTGGAAACCTGAGATTCGTCCTGTTATGCCTTTTATGGAAGACAGTGCCACAAGAAGTACGGAAGTGAAGAAATTCCTCTCTATGCAGGGCTGTGGAGAGGAGGAGATGTGAGATATAAAGCAGGGGCCCCAAGAGTTGGGTAAAGTACACTGACAATATTAACAGCATACTTATTCTAGTAACACACCTTATGAGTTGTTCTCTGAGGGGGAGGCTCTGAGGGAATCTTTATTTGGGGACTATTATATTTCTGTCCACTGCTATTTGCGTTCAGAGTATCTTACAGTGTATTTGCACCAGTTATTGGATGGCTTGAGAGACTTGGGCTACCAACAAAGTATGCACAGAACTCTTCTGATAAAGTTTTCACGCTTTTCTAAAACATGTTTAATATCCCTCAAGATTTTCTGGTGTATTGTTCAAGATGGAGCTTCCAAATTCAGTTCATTTTTAAAAAAGTTTTATGTACTAGTTGCCCGTCTCTTGGAATCTAACCAAGGGACCATGGAAATCGACCCTCCATGCCCTTACAGCTGCTAAAATACTACAATACGACAGCACTGGAAAGACAAATGCCCACTTCTGGTAAATCATCAGATTGAGGTTCTTAAAACTTATCAACGTTTGAACATATTGCATATAGATGGCAATTGCATATGGACTTATTTTTAGATATTTGAGGACCTTTTCGAGATGCTTATGTATAGATTTGCCACCACTGGTTTTGTCTTTGTTGCCCAGCACTGTTTTTCTTTTTCTTTTTTTCTTTTGTATCTTTTGTTTTGTTTTGCACAAATAGATACAAATTCAAAAATAAAATTTATTTATTTTTTTTGGTTGATCTTGATTGCTGCTGCAGGAACATGTCAAATTTTTTGTCCTGAAGGACACTCGTGAGCCTTATTTTTTTAAGTGTGTGTGTGTGTTAAATTCCTTTGAAATTTCTCAAAATTTTTGTCTGAGCAACGTTTTCAAATTCACTAGAGCTGCAATTCGGAAGGGTAGCAACTCTGCCGTTAATTTACCACCTGCTGTTCCAACAAAATTATTTGCATTTGGTTTGACTTGAAAGTCTCGTTTTACAGACAGTCTGACATGTGAGTTTTTGGAGTCCGTAGTTCTAGAGTCTCTCCTATTGTAGTCGGAAGCACCTTCCATGCCTGCAAAGTCGATTTGGGTTTCCTTTAAAACAAAGCAGCAAATATTCATAATGGGCCTGTCCAGCTGAAGCTTCCTGGCACTCTGAAAATCGCAATATCCAAAATTTGCCCTAAAGGCTAGAATAAGCATTTCCCATTTTTCAACAAAGAACAATAGTGACCTCTAGTGGCAGAGATCTGTTATTTCAAGCCTTGAGAGAACACTTCTCCGGCAAAGGCTGACAAATACATTGTGGTATAAGCACTGTGGATTGCAACCCTTCTTTGTCAGATGCATGAAAAGGTATGCTGAATTAGCATGTGAAAATGCATACGGGTACAGAGAAGTGGGGGGAAAGCAACTGTAAATAATTGGAAAGTGAAATGCAAGGAATAGAAGCAGATCAGCCACATTGCAGAGCTCCAAACGTAAAATCTGTGACCCATTCCTGACTGCAACCACTGGTGATACTAGCAATGCTAATTTAAAACAAAAGAGCAATAATTATGACTTTTTGTAGCAGAAACAGTTCTCTGTACTGATGGGCTCCAAACTCAAAAGAATAGGAGCCAAACTTGTGGTATGGGTACCAAAGGCAGAAGGAATTCCTGGAATACCTGGACAGGAGAAAGAGACTTGGCTGTAGCATAGAGGCATGCCTGGTCTCATTGCTATTTCTCCAGATCTCCCTGGCTCAGGAAACAACAGTCCATTCCAGATGTTGTTGGGATCCCACAAAAGCAACAGCTTTCTCCTGGCTGCCCTCAAGCTCAGCCACTCAGAAATGTACGGACCTGGAATATGTATGTTTCAATGTGCTGCTATGGCATATATGACCTTAAAGAGGCCAGTCAGTCCAGGATTTCTCAAATGCCCTTCTGAAGCAACGTGAGGCCTGGTCTGCATGTCCAGCCAAATGAAGTGGCAATATGCTGAAGAGACAGAGTAGACTGAACCTTTAAAGGTGGCAAGGTGGGCTTGTATTTTGAATGCTGCCCCACATAAAAGCTGGAAACCGAGCGATGGTTTGGACAATATAATCTCCACGGAGGATGTATGATGGCCACCCAAAGCAACCAAATAGCAAATAGAATCTGCATCAGATACCACCAACAGGTGTAGAGGCTGAACAAGGTTTTTTTTAAAAAAAATTCTAAGTCTAAGCAGGTCTGTTTCGAATCCTGCTCCCTAAAGTGTCGTTAGAATTGCATTGGAAGTTTGCTAGGAAAGTTTGGTGGCAAAAGGTGCTAACCAGAGTTTTAGGTTGTTGGCTTTATGTTGCTTTGGAACTTGTACCACCTGTGTGTATGTGAGTGCTTGATTCCTTTCTACTCAACCTATATAATATCAACATTTTTACAGTGACATCAATGAACACAGCTCTTTACATAAGCAAAACAACAATCTGAAACGGACAGTAGAGAAAACATAATGGCCAAATAAGTACAGAAAACATAATGGTTAAATAAGGGAAACCACGGATGAATTTGGGCAAATGAAGTTGTATTTCAGTTGGGTTATGGCTGGAAATGAAGACTAAGGGTTAAGGCAAGACCACATCAAAGAGGTAGGATGTGAGGAGCGATTCAGAAGGAAAGCGAGACAAGGCACTGCATGCACATCCAAGAAGGGAGTTCCACACATAGTGGGCAGCAGAAAATGGAGGACTGAAATCAATAATATAAATGGGAGTAAAAATAAATTAAAAAATGAGAAACATTTGTTCATGCTTATCCTAGGCTGCATCCACACATAATTGAGAATTGAGTTATCTTTGTACTATAGCAATTATTCATGACTAGAGGCCTGTTTGGAGATTACCTTTTACTCATTGTCGAATTGAGGATCACCCATATGTATCTCCTGTTGTGCGTCCAGCGTAAGCCATTCAGACAACCACACAACACACATTGCCCCAAACTATGAGCCATGGAGCTACCTGGCTGTGCAGGTGACACATGTGGTTCAGTTCACACAACTGCTGTCTGTGTGAGATAGCCCTACATCACAATGTGCATTTAGGAGGCACTTGCACATATTGTGATTGAACAGACAAGACAACAGATTTATTTTATTATTTATTTAAAACATTTATATGCCGCCTTTCCACTCAAAATAGAGTCCCTAAGGCAATGAACAACAGATGATTAAAACAGTTAAAACCCTTTAAAATGCATATATAAATACAATAAAAATATAGACAAATAAACAAACACACAGCCAGGGAAGATACCAATAAGACTTTACTGGGGGTACACCAAATGAAACAAAATAACAATAACAATAACAACAACATTTGATTTATATTTGATTTATATTCAGGACGTCTTAATGCCCACTCAGAGTGATTTACAAAGTATGTTATTATTATTCCCCACAACAACAATCACCCTATGAACTGGGTGGGGCTGAGAGAGCTCTGAGAAGCTGTGACTGACCCAAGGTCACCCCACTGGCTTCAAGAGGAGGAGTGAAGAATCAAACCCGGTTCTCCAGATTAGAATTCTGCTGCTCTTAACCACTACATCAAACTGGCTCGCTGGTGGAAGATAATGACAGAGGGAAACCAGACAGAGAGAGTTCCAAATTTCGGTGCCATGACTGAGAAAGCTGATGGTTGTTGTGGGTTTTCCGGGCTGTATTGCCGTGGTCTTGGCATTGTAGTTCCTGACGTTTCGCCAGCAGCTGTGGCTGGCATCTTCAGAGGTGTAGCACCAAAAGACAGAGATCTCTCAGTGTCTGAGAGAGATCTCTGTCTTTTGGTGCTACACCTCTGAAGATGCCAGCCACAGCTGCTGGCGAAATGTCAGGAACTACAATGCCAAGACCACGGCAATACAGCCCGGAAAACCCACAACAACCATCGTTCTCCGGCCGTGAAAGCCTTCGACAATACACTGAGAAAGCTGTTTCTCAGGAAGACGTCTAGCTAGCCTCAGATGGCAGGAGCAGCAAAGCGATGCCTCTGAATATGACTAGAGTTGACTGGTAGGTTCAAAAGGGATAAGATGCACAGTTCCTATGTTTGATCCTATGTTCACACAACATTCTGCACACATGAAGAAAGTCATTCCAGCATAAGTCATTCAGACAACCACGCAACACACATAGCCCCAAACTATGAGCCATGTAGCTACCTGGCTGTGCAGGTGTCACATGTGGTTCAGTTCACACAACTGCTGTCTGTGTGAGATAGCCCTACATCACAACATGCATTTAGGAGTTTTCAAGTAGGCACTTGTACATATTGTGATTGAATAGGCAAGACGAAAGGTTTATTTTATTTATTTATTTAAAACATTTATACGCCACCTTCCCACTCAAAATAGAGTCCTGAAGGCAGTGAACAACAGATGATTAAAACAGTAAAATACCCTTTAAAATGCATATATAAATACAATAAAAATATACAGCCACAGCCAGGGAAGATACCAATAAGACTTCACTGGAGGTATACCAAATGAAACAAAATAACAATAACAACAACAACATTCAATTTATATACTGCCGTTCAGGATGTCTTAATGCCCACTCATTATTTACAAAGTATGTTGTTATTATCCCCAAAACAATCACCCCGTGACGTGAGAGAGCTCTGAGAAGCTGTGATAGACTCAAGGTCATCCCGCTGGCTTCAAGAGGAGGAGTGGGGAATCAAACCTGGCTCTCCAGGTTAGAGTCCTGCTGCTCTTAACCACTACATCAAACTGGCTCGCTGGTGGAAGATAATGACAGAGGGAAACCAGACAGAGAGAGTTCCAAAGTTTTGGTGCCATGACTGAGAAAGCTGTTTCTCAGGAAGACGTCTAGCTAGCTTCAGATGTCAGGAGCAGCAAAGCAATGCCTCCAAATATGACTAGAGATGACTGGTAGGTTCAAAAGGGAGAAGAGGCACAGTTCTCATGTTCAATCGTTCACACACAACATTCTGCACACACGAAGAAAGTCACTGTATGAAAGTGCAGCATAACATCTGAACAGAGCTTGGATTTTCTTGTAGGGGCTCGGCGATTGAGATACGCAACAGCATAACAGTGTACCAGTAGTGCAATATGTAATGGTGCGTGGATACAAGCCCAGAGGCTTGGTTGTGTATTTACCTGCCTTGTTGATTGGCTTTCTTGACAAATAATATCATCTCATGGCCAAAGTTGATTCGGGAGGGTAAAATCTTAGGACCCAGGCCAATTTTCTCTACATTCTGCTACAAATTTACAACCAGATGCTGGACCACCATGTAATACAATTTTATAAGGAAGTGCCCACTGATGAGAAAGCACTTTAAGAAGAGTGCCACAAATTTGCTGCACAATAAACCTTAAAAGGCCCTTTCGCCTAAGTTATAGGTCTGCTTCATTCAATATCTATTAGTTTAAAAGCAACGGGGATATTGAAAATGCTTGTGATACTTGGTCTGTAACAATAAACAACGAAGATTAAGACTTAATAGCTCTTGCAAAGTTTTAAAGCATTATTTTTAAAACTTTGCCTGCTCTTTCCAGACAGCAGCATTATGGGCATCGTGCGTCTAAGTCTATGTATTTCAGAAATTTGCCGTCGTCGGAGAGAGAAAAAAGAATTGTACTCCTGCAGTAATAGTGAGATGACTCACGTAACAATACTTGTTTTAGAATTTACTCTGGGAGGGGGAGTACATTTTCAGCTGCTTGATAAGTAGCCAGACAGAGCCAGTTTGAAATATTTTATCACCCCAAGCAAGGGGCATCCATCACCTCCTGACCCAGTTGGTGGCAGTGCCAGGCTGAAGGTGATGCCAGTCACCTCCCACGCCATGGATGGACTTGAGACAGCCACACTCCTGTGGGGCATCAGTGCCCAGCTCTTTTTGCCATCCCCAGCAGTTCCAAGTGAGACTTGTCCAGAGAACTGCAGCCAGACTCACGAATACATGAAGCTACCTCATCCTGTCCCGTCACTGGTCTATCAAGGATGATGAGGGCTGATTCCGCACACGTTGGATAATGCACTTTCAATGCACTTCAGCTGTCGTTTGGAAGTGGATTTTTTGTTTCACACTCGAAAAATTCAGTTCCAAATGATCTCTAAAGTGGATTGGAAGTGCATTATCCAACGTGTGCGGAATCAGCCGTTGTCTACTCTGATTGTCGGTGGCTCTTCAGGGACTCAGGCAAAGGACTTTCATGTCACCTGCCTCCAGATTGTTTTAGTTGGGGATTGAACTTGGGGCCTTCTGCACACAAAGCAAGATGCCCTGCTGCACAGACACGGACCCTTCCCCGATCGTCCCATTTGTTCAGTGTAGGCTTGGTCAGCAGGGGTGATAATGTGGGAGGAACACAGTTAGATGAGATCTGTTGTTGGAGAGGTTGACACTGAAGTAATGGCTCTCAGGGTGCTAGGGCCAGCACTGCCACAATCTCTCCAGATTTAGAAGATATTTCGAAGCTCTTTTTTTTGTCTTAAAGCCAGGGTCACCATGTATAGAAGGCTAAGCAGCCTTTGGCTTCCATCTCTTCCTCCCCTATCACAACTGATTATTCTTAAGAGTGACTTGCATGGCAAACTCTTCCAACCCAAAGTCCTAGGACCAGGATGGAATCTTGGTGGTGGAACTGGAAGGCAGGCAGAGCTAGAGTTAGTCTGTTTGTTTGGGCTGATTCAGTATGGCATGTTTGATCAAATTCAGCAATGGAAGTCCAGCTCAAAAGTTGTATCGGGGGGGGGGGGGGTAGGAGGGGGGTATGCACACTTGTTGCTTGCACTCTAGCGACAGGGAAAAATAAGAAAAAAATTAAACGATTCAGCCCTTCTCCTTCCTGTTGCCATAGCATAGTGGTTAAGTGGCTGGGCTGCTAATCAACTCTTTGCTAGTTCGACTCCCACTACTGCCATGAGCTCTGCAGGTGCCTTGGATAAGCCACTCCTCTCAGGTCAGCTCTCCAGCTGTATTGTCGGGATAATAACAACACTGACTTTGTTCACTGCTCTAAGTGTGGCACTAATCTGTCTAGAAGGGCGGTATACAAACACACTGTCACTGCTGCTGCTGCTATTATTATACTTCCTAGTCAGTTACAGCCCCTGCAGCATTTTTTTTTCATTTTGACTGGTTTTGCACAGTGAGTGATTGTTATAGATTTCTCTCTTTAACAAGTAATAATAACAGCAGCAGCAGCAACAACAACATTTGATTTATATACCACCCTTCAGGACAACTTAATGCCCACTAAGGGCCAAGCTACAAGTGACGAATGACACTTGAACGGCAAGTGGATTGAGTGGAGGGCAAGTGAACAGGGAGGAATACACTTGCCGTTCAAGTGTCATTCGTCACTTGTAGCTTGGCCCTCAGAGTGGTTTACAAAGTATGTATTATTATCCTTACAACAACAATCACCCTGTGAGGTGGGTGGGGCTGAGAGAGCTCTGAGAGAGCCGTGACTAGCCCAAGGTCACCCAGCTGGCTTCAAGCAGAGGAGTGGGGAATCAAACCCGGTTCTCCAGATTAGATTCCCATGCTCTTAACCACTACACCAAAGTAAAAGTGGGAGATTGGACAGGTCATTCCATTTCCCTTTCCAACTAAAACCAATAACCCAGAGTTGAATGAAGAAGGAGAAGGAGTTGAATTAAAGGCAAGGGGAAGTTTGACGGTAAACACAAAAATCTAAGCACGTCAGTCCTCCCATGTGCAATACCGATCTGGAAAGATAAATGACACCCTGGACCTACTAAGGCCCCTCTCTCCCATTCTTTAACATTTTTTTAATCAGAAAAACTCAGAAAAGACAGAAGTCTTTGGGGCAGAATGAAGTTCCTCTGGGTGCTTCTTGACTCGTTATCTTTGGAGGATTTCTTCGGTCAATTGGTGGCACCTAAGCAAAGGGCAACAGCAGCAGAAGGCCATTGAATGGGCAACCTGGTCCATACCACACCTGCCTGGGTCCTCTTTGGTACAGCTCTCCATTAATAATTCTTTATTATTTCCAATTTTCACCCTAATCTGCCTAACACGACCCTTTGCACTAGCCCGGGACTCAGAGGCTGGAGGAGACCCCTCCTTCCTCCAATCCACACGTGCGTGGCTCATCTCGTTCTTTCCTTCTTCCATTGCTCACTTACCTGCCCACGTTTACCTCCCTCCTTCCCCTGTCCACTTGCTTGCTCACATTGCCGATCATTTGCCCTGCTTGTCTCATCTTCTCTCCTGCTTTGTAGTCTTTCTGCCTGCCCACAATTTTCCTGTTTCCATTCCCCCACCAATCCTGGCTTCTCTTCCTCCTCCCTCTTGCCAGCTTATCTTTTTGTCCTGCCCAGGCCTGTAAAATAGAGATGGAATGGCAGACTGACGAGAAAGGCCTGCTCAGGTCTCCATCAGCACCTTTTTATGGTGGCCATTGACTCATCCACCATGCCCAATCTCTTTTGCTTCCCCCACAGCATCTGCATTTTCTGCATGTACAAATGCTGCTGTTGCAATCCCCCCCCCCTTCAGCATTTTGAGTTTTTCAAACATTGGATATAAACAAAAGCCCTTTTCAGGAAATAGATATGACCCTGCATATGAGGAGACTGCTATATGTGATCCTCTCATGAGCACCATTTTGTCTGAAAGGTATAAAATGTGGGTTGTTGTTGTTAATTAGATTTGTAATCCACTCTCCCTGCCTGGCAGGCTCAGAGTGGCTAACATCTATAAAAACAATACAATATATAAATATCCCCAGTTAAAATAACCTTATATAGAATATGAAACAGCATCCAAGACTGGTAGCTGTACAACAACCTTCTCCAGCGGCACTATAGTGCAAACCGCACCTTATCATCCTGAGTCTTAGGTGGCAGATGATGACAAACCACTGGCAGGAACCAAGATGGGGAGAGACTCCCTCTCCCTAGTGGGAGGCTAAAGAGGAGGCCCATTCACCTCAACCACCAAAAGCGTGGTGGATCATCTCTGTCTTACAGGCCCAGCAGAATGATAATAAGTCTTGCAGGGCTGGAGTTGTTTCAGAGAGAGAGTTCCATCAGGTTGGGGCCAGGGCTGAGAAGGCCCAGGCTCTGGTTGAGGCAAGATGAACCTCCGTTGGGCTAGGGACCACCAGTAGTTTTTTTTCTGCTGAGCGCAATGCTCTCCAGGGAACATAGGGTGAGAGGTGGTCCCACAGATACGTTGGTCCCAGTCCGCAAAGAGCTTTAAAGGTCAGTATCAAAACCTTGAAACTGACCCAGAACTCCACTGGGAGCCAGTGCAAATTGCGCAGCACAGGTGTCATATGTGGAGTCCTGATCAAGAGGTGAGCCACTGCATTCTGGACTAGTTATAACTTCTGGAGCAGGCCCAAGGGCAGCCCAGCATAGAGCGAGTTACAGCAGTACAATCTGGAACACTGAAACAAGCATACCAGAATCCCCTTGGAGTTTGATCTCACATACTGGGAGGATTTCTTTAATGGCCTTTTAATTGTAAGCCTTTCCAAGCAGGGCTCTGAAGATGCACCGTAGAGCCAGTTTGGTGTTGTGATTAAGAGCAGCAGGACTCTAAACTGGAGAGCCAGGTTTGATTTCCCACCCCTCTGCTTGAAGCCGGCTGGGAGACTTTGGGTCAGTCAATGCTTCTTGGAGCTGTCTCAGTCCCACTCACCTCACAGAGTGATTATCGTGAGGATAATTATAACAACACACTTCGTAAACTGCTCTGAGTAGGTGCTAAGTTGTCCTGTACGGCTGTATATAAAATGCATGTTATTGTTGTTGTTGTTATTGTTATTGTTAAATAAATATGTACATATCAGCCATCAGATGCAGAGGTAGGCAGATTTCCCTCCCACATTTGCCTTGTTTTTATTTTCAAAAATTTCATTTGTTTTTGTTATATTCACTATTACATATGATCTTTCATGCCTTTTGTCACAGTCATGTGTAGACATGGGCATGATCCAAAAAAAAAATACCGATCAAGCTGTTCGTAGATCCACGCTGGTGATGACCCCAGATCACTGATTCACTCCGATCAAGTCCTGTTTCTGATCTGGGATCTGGGATCGGAGGGGCACCCCCCCACACACACTTAGAGCAGATGGGGGGGAAGTTTTTAACCCTGCGACGAGCCGCCTCCCCTCAGGGTGAGGACGTTTTCTTACACACACACACACACACACACACACACTTAGAGCAGAGGGGGGAAAAGTTTTTAACCTGGCGTTTTCTCACACACACACACACACACACACACACACACACTTATAGCAGAGGGGGGGAAAGTTTTTAACTCGTCCCTGGCTCTCCAAATAGAGAGAGAGAGAGAGAGAGAGAGAGAGAGAGAGAGAGAGAGAGAGACCCCGTCAACAAGTTTCAGCCAGCTTTTTAAAAAAAGCAGGGATAGAATCCTCCATCCCACTCGATTTTAAAAGCAAGCAGCCAGTCTTCCAAAAGCATATTTTAAACAGGAAGAAAGTAAAACCAGGATCCACACGGCTCCTTGCGGATCCTATGGTTTTTTAAATAGGAAAAACACAAATGAAACATCAAATCACATACCAACTTCTTGCAAAAAGCAGGCACTGGGCTGAGAAGCCAGGAGGAGAGAGATATCTCTTTTCAGTTAACTCTTTCAGCACTGAATGAACTCAGGAGAGGATCACAAAACAGCTTGATAGCTGCTCTCAAAGCAAGGGGTTTTTGAAAGAGTTAACACTGAGAAGAGAGCTCTTCTTAACTCTTTCAACGGCACTGAATGAACTCAGGATGAGAGAAAGCCAGGGTTTTTTGTTTTCTCTCTCTGTTAACCCCTGCCTCTCCCAATCACTTTGCTTATATTTTTCTCAGGAAGCCACCTTTTCACTCAACTGTTTGCTTTTCCTCGCTAGGGGAAATATTATCAAGTTTCAAACAGAGCTCAGGCATTCCCCTGCCTCCGTTGCCAGGGGAACAGATTGTTGGCGCCTGAATGTCTAGCTTCCCGGTCCTATCACGATCACCCTGGAGTCCCGACTGCTGGATCGTTTGCCGTGGAAGACAACGATCTACCAGGTCACAAATGGGAGATTGCCATTATTGTGGGGTTTTTTTAATCGTAATCCAGATCGTGCCCATCTCTAGTCATGTGAGCTCCAATTAGTTTCACATGAGTTTCCATTGGCTTCAATGGGTGGGATCCAGACTAACTTTTCCACTAATGGAAGGGGAGGGGTCATTTCCACCAATTCCCTCTTCCTGTTGCAGACCCCCCATTTGCCTCTCATGCCACATGCAGCATTTCAGGAAGATCAGTGGGCCACAGTGGGAGAAGGGAGGCAGAAGCACTGACAGAACTGCTTTGTGTATGTGGAAAGGTTAGACTGGATCCAACCCAATGGGAACAAGAACTTGCTTCTCTCCTCCTTTTCCAACTCTTACTGTGCAGTGGGTGGCTACTTGTGATATTGGTCTATCAAAGCAGGAAAGTATCTGGTGAGGACATTGGTGGGCAGAGCAGATGAGCATCTCAGCCTTTCCTTGTTTGGAAATAAACGCATGCCCTTGATAAGAAAGAGAGAAAGAGGCCAGAGTGGAAAAGGGCCTTCAGTGTTTAGATAAGGCTTTTATTCAAGGAGGAGTGAGGAATTTCCTAGTAACATAGAAAGTTTCAACTGGCAACAGATCCTCTAAGAACATCTGGGGCTGGGACAGAAACTGCTGGTGTGTGCAACAATTGAATTAATTAATCTCTGCATGATTCACTGATCTGGCTTGGTATCTTTCTCTGCAATCTGTCCCTGCTGGTGGCATCTCTCTCTCTCTCTCTCTCTCTCTCACTCACACACACACACACACACACACACACACACACACACACACACACACACACACACACACACACTTTTAACCTGACATTCCTTCATGGAGTACATGGCATTTCCCTCTCCTCTATTTCATACTCACAACAAATCTAACACAGAATAATTGGCTCAAGGCCACTAAACAAGTTTTGTGGTGGAGCAGGGATCTGAACCTGTTTTTCTACAGTCTTTCTTTCTTTGGACAAATTGGAGTGAGAGCAGAACCACAAGTGACAAAAGGCACAGATTGGACACTAGTCAGCTTCCCTCACGTTTTGATGGGAAATGTAGGCATCCTGGTCTTGCAGCTTGGCTCTCTGACTGCTGTCCAATGGACTTTTCAACTGCCACTTGTCCAACATTCCGCCAAGCTGCCTACATTTCCCATCAAAACTTGAGGGAAGCAGACAAGTGTCCAATCTGTGCCTTTTGTCACTTGTGGTTCTGCT
The DNA here is from genome assembly GCF_028583425.1 of Eublepharis macularius. Taxonomy (NCBI): domain Eukaryota; kingdom Metazoa; phylum Chordata; class Lepidosauria; order Squamata; family Eublepharidae; genus Eublepharis; species Eublepharis macularius. The sequence continues at coordinate 19,755,897 of NC_072792.1, read as the reverse complement.
CCTAGTCCAATATCATAACAATACGCCCACACCGGTTACACATGGTGTGTGGTGACTGACTCATTCAGTCCCTCCAGATGCAAAGGTGAACCTCTGCATGAGTCACTCCTCTTGGCTTGCCTTCTTTCAGTAAATGCTCAGATCACTTATTGATGAATAGCAGTATAAATATCCTTCAGATCATTTCCCAGAATCCTATGCAGAATCCTCAACAGGGGGGTGGGGGGAAGCTGATGTTAAAAGGGCTTCTGAAAGGTAAAAATTCCCCTGAAGCCACTAAGTTTGGTGTGATATTTTTATCCATGAATCTCGGACCTTGGTTGACTAATTAAAATTAAGACTTGACTTTTGTCTTGAATGGCAGAATCAGAATAATAATGGTGTACTCGGACTATATTTCACTGATAGTGCTCAGAAATAATGGGAAGCCTTGAAAGGTTAAGACATTTCCTCGGTTTTTACCACAGACCAGAGTTCACTAAAAATGTAAAAGTAGCAGAGACTACAGAAGGACGTTAAATATTTTGGAGGGGGCTGACCTTTGCTAGATAAAAGCAGGAAATTCTGAGGTAAAAGTTTTTCTCAAGCAAACTGCAAAGTCAGAACTGACAGGATAGGTTTGCGGTTTTACATTTGGTGAGCTCTTGATCTGAGAACACAAAAACATATGGAGTTGCCTTATCTCGAGAAAGACCATTGATCTATGAGGGTCAGTATTATCTACTTTGACTGGGAGTCACTCTCCAGGGGCTTAGGTAGAAGTCTGTCACATAACTTATTACCTGAAACTTTTAACTCAAAGCGTCAGGGATTGAATCTGGGGCCCTCTTCAATTTGCACGCAAAACAGAAATGCTACTTGTGAGCTGTGAATGCTTGAGTCTCTGCCAAACAGCTTCAAAGCAAGGGGGTAAGGAACAACTTGAAGTGTAGAGTGGCATGAAACCCTTCCTTCACCTTCCATTTTCTTTCTGCAACTTCCTCCCTTGGTTTCATTCAAGTACTTTTCTGGATGTGTGCTTGCCATACAACCAGGAAAAGAATCTGGGAGAAAGGGTTCTTGATGTGGTGGAGAGTGCCCTCAAGTCAGAGTTGACTTATGGCAACCCTGCTGAGGTTTTCATGGCTAGAGACTTACAGAGATGGTTTGCCATTGCTTGCCTCTACAACCCTGTTCTTCGTTGGAGGTCTCCCATCCAATTACTAACCAAGACCGACCCTGCTTAGCTTCTGAGATCTGACGAGTTCAGGCTCACCTGGGCCATTCAGGTCAGGGTGTCCTTGATATTTCTCTTAAAATGTTGTGCAACCCTTAACTGTATTGCAGGTAGGAAGTTCCAACAATAGTATCTCTTCTTTCTTAGACATATACCAAAGAAATTCAGACATTGACTAATCAAAACCTCCCACTCTTTATAACCATTCTAATCTGACCTGGAAAAATATTAGGCACCGTTCAAATTTGGCTTAGTGAGCAGAGTAAGCAGAAAGAGTGAAGAAAGGGTGATTGTGCAGATACATAATTGACAGGATCATTCACTGACCAGCAAAGTGATGTATAAATCTTTTCACCACATAGGATTGTGCCAGCAAGACCCTTTCACGCTTATGCCATTCATATAGATGTGTCACTAGCTTGGAAAAGGCTTTGATTTGATTTTGTCTGGTTCCAGTTTACTTGCTATTCTGTTCCCTACCAGGTTGCAGTGGCTGGGCACAGGGTTAAAACATTGTTGTTTATACAAACTGGCACAGCGGCAGGTACTACAGACTGAAAAGCGACGGAGAAACTTTGCACTTTAACCCCTCCCCCCAGGGAGGGATGGAAGAGCAATTAAGCAAGAGGTGAATCAAAGGGAATGAAGTGGGGGCCAAGGAAAGAAGAATGAATTGGAAGAAGAGAAGATCTGTTTGGGAAGGAGAAGAATGGTCTTTCCTGTGATGGCCCCTATGCCCTGTCATGGCTGACTTTTGGAGGTGTGAAAAGAAGCATAAATTCAAATATAGGAATACGGAGATGAAATATTGCTGAGAAAAAACACAAGACATTTGACACGACCCATTAAATGGGGCAGAAACTACCCAGTAGGAACATATCTACATCAAGAGATGGCACCCAGTAAAATTGTCTACAAAACCAGTTCCTTTACCAAAGCATTTCTCCAAACACTTTACTAAAACACAGCCTTATTACCTGAGTACAAAGCCCTCCTGAATAATTCAGTTTTGAATAGTTTGTTTCATGTGTTACCTTCTAGCGCTCTGTCAGACTTTTTAAGCCCTAAGAATCTAAGCTATGTCCATTGAGGGGAGGGTTACAACAAGACACCAACATTTAGCAGATTCATATACAAGACACATATCCATCAATCCAAATACAAAAAGCCACTAAATAAGTAATTAACGCCCCATATACCTTCAAGTTTCCCATTTATTTTCTGTAGTCATTATTTAATTTCTATGCTTTTTAATCCACTTACTCTATTCCTTATGTCATTTCTAATAATCTTTTCTTTTGTGTATATTATAGATAGATCACATTTCCCATCTTTTGCATTTTAGCCAGAGATATTAATCCCTTGGTCATTCCAGGAGTAGGAGATAGACATAGTAGAACAAAGGATATCAGCAAAACAATGGTATACATCAATATATAAAGGGAACATTTTTGTGCTAATTTTCCCTCTTTCTTACATTTGTTCTGGCCAAGCCTTCCAAACTTGTGTACTTGGGTTTTCATAATAATAAGGGTGGGGAGGCCAAATCAATATTTGGTTTAAAGACAAATTTATATTCTATAGGAAATATCTCTTTTCTCTATTTTGTTCCAGCCAAACTTATTTATTTGTGTTTTCATATTGATGAGGCTGGAATGGCCACATAACTATATGGGTAAAGCACAGTTTTACATTTTAGAAAGAGTAGCTCCTTCATCTGTTTTATCTTAACCATCTGCACTTGTTTACTTGGATTCTCATAATCGTGATGTTGAGAAGAGCAGATATTCGTTTAGCTTAACCACTCATTTACATTCTGGAGAGAAGGGCTATAATTTAAGAATAGTTAAAAAGCTCCAAGGGCCCAGTTATCACATTATCACTATTCCTTTGACAGTAGATATTCAAAATCTATTATAATGTAGAGCCTCTAAAACTTTCATTAAATCTGTATTGCATAACATTAAACATATAGAGGAAATCTAGGTCATAATCCGTGTTTCTCCTTCTTTCTTTCTTTCAAAATAAGAAGGGGAAAAGAGGACAGTAGTGAAAGCAAAAAACTCTATAACTCCATCAGTCCCTCCCTCTCTTGTCTCTTCAGAACACATACAGAATATATGGTGTTATAAAAGAAAAAAAAGGAAGGAGCCATAGAGATAAGGGGTTAGGTCTGCATTATTAAATCCTAATCTGAGTCTTATCCTTGTTTTTAGTTCTTTCTTCCTGTAAAATGGTACATCCAGTCGTTATTCCACTTGCACCACCGAAGGTGAATTTCCTTATCTTCCAACCAATTCTGACGAGGGTCGATAAAAATGTTGTTACTTCTCTGTTTATTTTTCTGCTTTAAAATCCGCTGCACTCTTTCCCCCCCTTTCAGTAGTAGAATGCTAGGTTCTCTCTTTGCAGATCTGCTTTGTGGCTCCGCCCCTTTCTTGCTACTGCCTTGTATCTTCAAGAAGACGTACTGGTACAATTGTCCATTTTGTAGATTATATTTTTTCTCATTTCGCTCTATTTTTCTTTCAGTTAGATCTGTCTCTTTAGAGATTTCTTCTGTATTGTCATTTTTTGTCTTACTTTTATCCATTTCTACCCCAAATGTCCTGTCTGCTTTAATTAATAGATCATTCATTAATTTAGAAATTTCTTGCAATTTAGAAAGTACTTCTTCTTCCCAGGAAGCCATTTCAAATTACTTAAAGGTGTTATGTCCAAACTCATCCAAGTAGTAAAAAGCTTTGTTTTGTTAATTATGTCCAAAGATTTATTGCTTTCCAGCCATCTGCTGAGAGAGTCTCTTTACAATCTCTCTCCGTCTCTCTCTCCTCCCAGCTTTGCCCTGGCAGCCGCCTCACAATCAGGCTAGTTAGCCCTCATAAAACCATAAAACAATCTCCTTACTTGATGGAAAGTGTTGTGGAATCTCTTGAGCTGTCTTCGAGTTGTTTTTTTTTTTAAAGAATTTTTATTGGATTAGAAACATATAATAACAATTATAATCACAATCTTTAATTTTTTCTAATTCTAACCCCCTCCCTTTCCCCCCCTTTTTATTGACTTCCAACAGTTTTCCAACCCCCTATCCACTTTCCCTCTGCTCCTTCATATTTATTTTATTTGTTTATTATAATATACTTTCAGATTCTTCTAAGCACTATTTCCACTTCCTTTCACATATAAATTGTCATATAAATTGTCATATAAATAAAATCCTCTTAATCTATCTTCTTCATTAAAACTACTAATAATATTCATTTTGATAACCTGTGTTTTATCTTACTCCTTCTATTCTCTTCAATATGGGACAAACAATTTGCCCCCCTTTATACATCAATTCCAATACTTCTATACACATACTTATTATACACACTTATTGTCATTTACTTAGGCTTCTGTTCTATATGTTGTTCTTTATCTATACATATACCATAAGTCTAACAATTAGACCTATCTTTGAATTTACGTATGTATGTATATATTCACTCTATGTTATACGGTTATCTTTCCAAAAAATATAGATTAGTTAATTTCTATCCCAATAATTCTCATAATATCAACGCTATTGCTACTTAATATAATACTTAAAAATCATATAAAGTTGCTTAGAATTTTTCCATTAACTCTCCACCCCCTCGGTATAGTCACTTCTCTCCTCTTGTGTACCTCAATAATTTTCAAACTGCCACAGTTCTCCTCCCACCTCCCATTTTTTCACCAGATATTGTTTCAGCTTTCCCCAGTCCGTGTTAAACTGCCCTGGATCAAGGTCTCTCAGTTTTCTTGTCATTTTGTCCATCTCCGCCATGTACAGCAATTTGTAAATCCAGTCCTCAGTAGTTGGCACTTCTTGTACTTTCCACTTCTGCGCATACAAAAGTCTGGCTGCTGCTGTCATATAGAATATCAATGTCCTATATTGTGCTGGGATGTCTTCCATTCCCAAGTTCAGTAGCAGGAGTTCTGGGTTCTTATTAACTTGAAATTGTAAAATCTCACTCATTACTCTTATTATTTCCCCCCAGTACTGCCTAGCTACCTCGCAAGTCCACCACATGTGATACATTGATCCCTCATGTTTTTTACATTTCCAGCATTTATTAGACATATTCGAGTTCCCTAGCGCAATCTTCTTTGGCGTCAGATACCAACGGTAAATCATTTTGTAAATATTCTCTTTAATATTGGTACATGTCGTGATATTCAATGTATGTTTCCACAAGTATTCCCACGCCTCCATTGTTATTTCTTTGTTAAAGTTTATAGCCCACTTCACCATTTGCACTTTGACTGTCTCATCTTCAGTATACCATTTTAACAACACTTTGTAAACCTTAGAAATTTCCTTTTGGTCTTCTTGTAAAATTACTTTCTCTAATTCTGAGTCTTCCATCCTTATCCCTCCCTTCGCACAGTCTGAGTAATAAAGATCTCTAACTTGTCTATATTGAAACCAGTCGTAGTTTGGAGACATCTCTTGTTGCGTTCTTATTCTTATTTTAGAGGATTCTATTTGAGTTATCTCCTTATACGTTAAACACTGTTGTTCATTATCGACCGTTCTTGGATCTATTACTTCATATGGAACCACCCAGGAGGGAATTCCTTCTTGTAGGTATTCTTTCTACTTCTTCCAAATTGTGAAGAGGCTTCTCCGAATATAGTGATGCAGAAACATAGAATCTGCTTTTACTTTATCATACCATAGGTATGCATGCCATCCAAATAATTTTTTGTATCCCTCTAAGGCCAGCAGTTTGCGATTTTTCAACATGATCCAATCCTTCAACCATACCAGACAGATTGCATCATAATAAAGTCTCAAGTTGGGCAGTTGCATTCCCCCTCTTTCTTTTGCATCCTGTAACACTTTCATTTTCACTCGAGGCTTCCTGCCTGCCCACACAAACTATGATATTTTCCTCTGCCATTTATCAAATTGCTTGGAGTCCCTAATGATTGGTATCGTCTGTAACAGAAACATAACTCTTGGTAACACGTTCATCTTGATTACTGCAATTCTTCCCAACCATGACAAGTTCAGCCTATTCCATTTGATCAAATCATGCTCTATTTGAGTCCATAATTTCTCATAGTTATTCTTAAATAGATCTATATTTTTTGCAGTCAATTCAATTCCCAAGTACTTCACCTTACTTGTTACCTCACAGTCTGTTATTTCCGTTAATAACTGTTGTTTTTGTTTAATCATATTCTTACATAAAATCTTTGATTTCTTTTTGTTTACATAGAAACCTGCCAAGTCTCCAAACTCTTTTATTTTTTCTATTACCTTAGGCATGTTTTCAATTGGATCTTCCACAATTAACATTATATCATCTGCAAACGCTCTGACCTTATAGGAAAAGTCTTTTGTCTTTATACCACGGATTGCATTATCTTCTCTAATCTGCATCATCAAAATTTCAAGAACCAAAATAAACAACAATGGGGATAGCGGGCAACCTTGTCTTGTACCCTTTCCAATAATCAGTTTTTTAGTCAGCTCGTCATTCACCACAATTGCTGCACTCTGGTCTCTATAAATTTCTCTCACTGCTCTTATGAACCTTTCCCCCATTTGTAGCTGTTCCATGGTGGCAAACATAAAGTCCCAGTTCAAATTGTCAAATGCTTTTTCAGCGTCTACAAAGAAGAAACCAACCTCCTTATCACATCGCCTGTCATAGTATTCTATAGCGTTTATGACTGTCCTTAGGTTGTCTCTAATTTGTCTATTTGGTAAAAAGCCTGCTTGTTCTTCTCCAATAACTTCGGCTAGCCACCCCTTTATTCTCTCCGCCAAGATCTTTGCAAATATCTTGTAGTCATTATTAAGTAAAGAGATAGGTCTGTAGTTTTTAACATTGGTCAAGTCCTGTCCTTCTTTGGGGATCAATGATATATTTGCTTCACTCCAGGTATCTGGGATCCTTTGGTCCCTCATAACACCATTGATCACCTCTTTTAAAAACGGTACCAGTTCATTGGCCATTACCTTGTAAAACTTAGCTGTGAGTCCATCAGGCCCTGGCGCTTTTCCCAAGTTTGTTGACTGTATTGCCTTCCTTATCTCTTCTTCTGTTACTTCACTGTTTAGTTTAACTCTCCACTCCTCAGACATTACTGGCAGCTTCATTTTCTCCAGATATGCGGCTATCGCATCTTTATTCACTTCTTTCTTATCATACAATTTAGCGTAAAATTTATAAAAGGCTCTGCTAATAGCGACCTGTTCCAGGTGTACTTTATTGTCATCACATATTTTATTTATTATCTTTTTCTCCTTTCTTTTCTTCAATTGCCATGCCAAAAATTTCCCAGGTTTGTTCGCCCCTTCAAACAACTTTTGATTCAGTCTTTTAAGATTCCATTCCAGTTCTTTATTATTCATGGCCGTCAACTGCTCCTGAAGGATTTTAATGTCCTGATATATTTTCTTTTTCCCTGATCTTTTCTTCAACTGGATTTCTTTGGCTTTTATTTTTTCCATAATCTCCTGTCTCTTCTCCTCTTTTTTCCTTCGAAGTCTTCCATTTAAGTCCATTAATACACCTCTGATTACTGCTTTGTACGTGTCCCATACCTTGTTGGTTGGTACTTCTTGATTCATGTTGTACTGTATGAAGAATTTAGTCTCCCTTCTCAACATTTCCATATTTTCTCCCTCTTGCAACAAATCCTCATTTATTCTCCATCCTTTTCTCTTAGTTCTTTTTCCAAATTTCCACATAATTGGGTTATGATCTGAGCCTACCATAGGCATTATTTCTACTTCCTTACTAAGTCCTTTGAGGCCCAGATCATATCAATACGCGATAAGGTAGAATGTCTTGCAGAGAAAAAGGTATACTGTCTGCTTGTGGGATTCTGCGTTCTCCACACATCTTCCAACGCTTCCTGTTGCATTAATCCAAAAAAAGTCTTTGGTAATAGTCCTCTTTTCTTTTGTGTAGTGGCTGATTTCTTGTCCTGTTCCAAATTCGTAACTCCATTGAAGTCTCCTGCAAGTATTATCTGATCATATGAAAGTTCATCTAGTTGCTTCTTTAAATCCTCAAAAAAGCACTCTTTAGCTCCATTAGGCGCATATATTCCAATCACCAACACTTTCTTTAAGTTCCAAATGCATTCCACTGCTATAAATCTGGCTTCCCCATCTCTAATTATCACCTTTGGTTGCAGCTCTTCTTTTATATATAGTACCACTCCCCTTTTTCTCTTTTTTGAGGCCGCTACAAATTCAATGCCCAATTTACTTACTTTAAGGTATTTTACATCCTGATTTCTAATATGAGTCTCTTGTAAGCAAACTATATCACATTTCTGTTTTAATAGCCAGTGGAAAATACTTTTTCGCTTATTAGGTGAGTTAAGTCCATTTACATTCCACGATAAAACTTTGCACTCCATATTCAAGGCCTTGTTGTTGGTAAGTCTTTTTCATTGTCCATCATGAACCTTTCCATTTCCAATTCAGATCTGATGCGCTTTCTTACCCCTCCAAATTCAAAAGATATCCCTTCCGGTAATTCCCATCTGTATCTTACTTTCATGTCTTTCAAAGTCTGGACTAACACTTTGGATTTTTTCCGGTCCAAGAGCACCGATCTGGGTAACTCCTTCATGATGATAATTGTCTTGCCATCAACTATCAATGGATCTTGAAATTGCTTAGTCACTATCATTTCCCTTACATTCCTTGTCGTAAATTGCACTATCACATCCCTTGGTACCTTTCTCTGGGTCGCAAATCTGGAATTTATTCGGTACACCACATCTAGGAAAGCCACAACCTCCTCCTCCTCCTTTTCCAGGTATTCAGCTAACACTTCAGTCACCTGTTCTTGTGCTGTCTTTCCTTCTACTTCCAACAAACCTCGAAACCTCAGCTGCTTTTCCATATATTTACTCTCCGCAACTGCCATTCTTCCCCTCATTACTCTCATGTCCGTTCGCTGCGTCTCTGTAAGGTTATCCATCGCCTTCTCCACATGGTTAACTTTTTGCTGCGCTGCCTGCAGGTCGGTTTGTATCGTCTCCATTCCCTTTTTTACTTCTGCCAGCTCATTTTTAACTGTCTCTTTGACATCTTTGACTTCTTTCACCAACTCCAATTTTGTTTCTTTAAGCTCCTTTAGCATTTCACAAATTTTTTTGTCCAAGTTCTCTATGGCTGCTTGCCACTCTTTCTTCGACATCGTGGGGCTTGATTTACCTCGCTCCCACGAGTCTGCACGTTTTCTTAGCTCCGTGGCGTCCAAATTGGTAGTCCTTTTAATTAATTTAAAAGTCCCGGTCCTTTAAATGAACAAAAATCGCTTCAAAAATCCAAAATGTCGGGCGTCTTTTCTCTATGGTTTCTCTGTACCTTTTTGTAATCCAAGATGTCCTACTTCCGCCCTTGCTGAAGCCAAAGCCCTTCCCTGTTCAAAAATGGCGATGCCCTTCTTCCTGTCTTCCAGTAGGGGCCGTCTCCTTCTGGCGACTCTATCACTATTACGTACTTCCTGTTTCCCGACTCTCCGCTGCAGCTCTCGCGATGGTAGAAGTTTTCCCACGGCCTGCTATCGATTCTCAACCACAGGTATGATAAACAAATGTCTCTTTTCTGAAATTACTTCTTTTTACTTAGTCCTTTTTGGAATCTATTTCTTGCCGGGTTTCCCCCTCCTTATAGTAAGTCTGTTGCAGTTTAAAAAGTCCTTTTAAAACTTCGTTACTTTTAACAATCCATCCCAATTCAGGAGATAGTGATCTTTACCTTTTCAAACGTCTTTCTGGGTTGTAATCACTGCTTCAATCTTAAGTTCTCTTTCCGTTTGTTTTCCCCCTGTTGAAGCTTGGGCACGAAGGTCTTATGCCAGCCGCACTGGCCCCGGGTCTGCCGCAGAGATCTATGCCGACCTGTCAAAGGGTGGGACCTCAAGGGTCGAGAGAGAATCCTTAGTGCAGAACCCCCCCTCGCCCGAGATCAATGCGCCCTGAGGTCTTTGAGCATTCTTTGCCTGTTCTCCGCCTGAGAGCAGGTGGCCGGGGGCTATTTGTGCCCCTCCGGCCGCTGAAACGGCAGCCCGGTCAGCTCTGCACTTAGAGCTGCATTAGACCTCCATGGATCCCAAACCGGAAGTTGTCTTCGAGTTGTTTTTATCTGTCTTGTTAGGAATCTGCTTTATTCGCTGTAGTTCATTTTGGCTTGTCGGACTTTTGGTTTTAGCAGCTTCGTAGCCATATTGGCTCTTTCGTTGGTCCTTGCTTTCAGACCTGGTGTTGGGGCTTCCTGGGGGCTGCTAGACCCCTTGGGCTCTTTCACCTTGTTCCAGCCTGCCTCCCCTCTCTGGGGGAGGGGGGGAATTGGGGGCCTGAATTTTCGAGTCCCAAGGAACCAGGGAGGTCACGGCAGAGAGCTCATAAAACTCAGCTGCCGTATGTTCACTGCTCCATTGCAGTATTTTGATGGGCGATGAACATTGTCATGTATGCCAGCATACCTGCCAATATTGTGTTCTACAGTTTGTGCTAAAGTTGTATTCTGTTATATCATCTGAGAGTGTATAAACTGCTAATGTGAAATGTACAGAAGAGCCAGTGGGGCCTCTCTGTTATCTGTTGAAAATATTTACATTCCCTTTTGTAGCAAGTTTCCTTGGATGCAAGCTGCGGGCAGCAAGCAATGTATCTTTTCTCAGAGACTGGGATGATTTCACTTTGTACTTGATCTAGCCTAAACTAATCAGTTCCCATGTAACTCCTTTGGGTTTTCATGCCAGAATGTTAACAGACTCAAAGGGCGAGAGATTTCCCCATAATTACTAGTACCCTGTTTTGAATAGCCACTTCTACTAATTGCTACCTTTGTGTGAACACCTTGGACTGTATGGATCTTCAACTGCAACACCTGTGTGTTAACTGTCGAGAACTTGAAGGGACCTAAATGCCAAGGACTGACAAACATTAAAAGATTTCTGTCATTTCACGGCATGGTAGATGTGCTGTTTGTGTGGAAAGCTTCGATCATTATTTGCTTTATTGTATAGATTCTAATGGCTTAAGAAAGCAATATCTGCTTGGGCTGTTGAGACAAATTCAAAATGAAAATGATCCATCAAAGCTGACATTTCTTCCATGATTTAAATAAGTATGTCACCTTCAAGGTTGCTAAATTTGTGGTAGGAGCACAGTGTTGAGGTGGAGGCTTCTCAGAATAAATCTTGCATGTTACAACAAATTTATTGTTAAGTTCCTGGTTGCCACCCTTCTCAACCTTGATTAGCTTTATTATGTAATTTAACTATGTTATTTAACAAAATATTTTGTGTGACCAACCTTTGGTATTTTATGCTAATGTGATTGTGATGAACTATTAGATCAAAGAATCATTCAATGATGATTCACGTAAAAATGTATTTATTTATTTTATTTGATTTATACCCTGCCCTCCCCATAGATGGGCTCAGCGCAGGTAACAACATTAAAAATACATTAAAATCATAAAAAACATAAAATCAACAATAATTTTTAAAAAATTAAAATTGTCTAGGAGCAGGCTATTTGGACTAATAATAATAATAACAATAATAACAACAATAATAATACACCTCTGAAGATGCCAGTCACAGCTGCTGGTGAAATGTCAGGAACTGCAATGCCAAAACCACAGCGATACAGCCCGGAAAATCCATAACAACCAATAATAATAATAATAATATATTTATATTATATATATTCAGGACAACTTAATGCCCACTCAGAGCAGTTTACAAAGTATGTCATTATCACCACAAGAATCACTCTGTGAGGTGGGTGGGGCTGAGAGAGCTCCAGAGAACTGTGACTAGCCCAAGATCACCCATCTGGCTTCAAGGGGAGGAGTGGGGAATCAAACTTGGCTCTCCAGATTAGAGTCCCGTGCTCTTAACCACTACACCAATATTCCTGTTATGGAGGAGGAAAGCCTCTTTGCATTCTGGAAAAAAGATGAAAAATACTGGCCTCTTTGAATGGTCCAGTGTTTCTATTTCTCTCTCTCTCTCTGAGCTACAACCCATCCTGGAAAACGATACCTCTCTTTCAGAAGCCCTGGGTGGAAGACCTTTCCTTGCCTACAGACAGCCCCCCAACCTTAAACAACTTCTAACTTACAATCATGAATCGGCCAGCAGAGTCACCAGCACAGGTACCAGGCCCTGCAACAGACCCAGATGCCAGCTCTGCCCCTATATCTACCCAGGGAATACAATTACAGGACCCAATGGCATCAACTACACTGTCTCTGGCTCTTACAGCTGCTCATCCTCCAATCTGATATATGCCCTCATGTGCCAACAATGTCCTTCTGCTCTGTACATTGGACAAACCAGCCAACCTCTATGCAAAAGAATAAATGGACACAAATCTGACATTAGAAATGGCAACATCCAGAAACCAGTGGGAGAACACTTCAATCTACCAGGACATTCCATCAAAGACTTAAAGGTCACTGTAGTTCAACAGAAACCTTTCAAAAACAAAATCCAACGGGAAGCTGCTGAATTGGAATTCATATGCAAATTTGACTCTGTCAAGCTGGGACTGAATAGGGACTATGAATGGTTATCTCATTATCACAGGTAACTGATTTCCTTTACAGAGGCGGGGTCAGGGGGAGTCCAGTGGCACCTGGCGTGGGCTTTCGAGAACCACGGTTCTCTTTGTCAGATGCATCTGGCGGGGAGGACTGTGGTTATCGAGGGCTTGTGCTGCAGTGCTGCTGAACTCTTTTTGATTTTGCTACTACAGACTAACACGGCAAACTCCTTTGAATCTTTACACAAGCAAACTGATCCCCACACCAAAAGGAGCTGTCTGCATCTCCATATCAAAGGAGTTGTTAACATCCCCCCTCTCCTCCCCCCCCTCCTCCTCTATATTTGGCCAGTTTCCTTCTGCCCTCTATGCATCTGACGAAGAGAACGTGATTCTCGAAAGCTTATGCTACAATAAAATTGGTTAGTCTTAAAGGTGCTACTGGACTCTTTTTGATTTTGCTACTACAGACTAACACAGCTAACTCCTCTGGATCTATGATTATAGGAAAGAGTCCAGTAGCACCTTTAAGACTAACCCACTTTACTGTAGCATAAGCTTTCGAGAACCATAGTTCTCTTTGTCAAATGAGAACTGTGCATCTGATGAAGAGAACTGTGATTCTCAAAAGCTTATGCTGCAGTAAAGTGGGTTAGTCTTAAAGGTGCTACTGGACTCCTTCCTATTTTGCTACTACAGACTAACACAGTTAACTCCTCTGGATCTGTAACATTATGTCAGCATGAAGGAATATATGCATATTGCCCACTATGTTTGAACAAAAAAAATCTCAGCCACTTCATAAGGGTAAATATGTTTTTTTCTTCAACTTTTTGAGGATTAAGTGACCACTGATAGACTTCTATAAAAATATTCCTTGATTCTTGATCTGTCCACCAGATGGCAATAGATATTTGTTTTGAAGTTCTTTTTAGCAGTGAAAGCTTGTTACATAATTTCACTTTATTCCACTGGACACCAAAGAATAAAATGGATATTTAGCTGGAGTCATAAGAGTTTATACCTGCAAACAATATGTGCTACCCATTTCTGACCCACAGAAAAAAATACCAAATGTGTCAGTCTTTAAAGGCACTACAACAACTCACATTCCTGTATGGGAGAAGAAGGAATTGGGCTTCGGAATTTTGTGTACTGCTTTCAGATCAATAAAATAATAAATTACAGACAATTTGACAAGATAGAGTTAAAGGCTCTGCTTTCATTGAAAGCTCGACTTACATCTTGAAAAAGTCCCCTGTTGTTAGACTGTTGAAAATGTTCCAATTCTATTTATTTTTTTAAAAATTGAAAGTGCTGTTAAACTCAGTTTCCACCTATTCTGCAGAGTTATTTGCATGCTGTTAAGAGGACTGAAAGCAATGCCAGTTAATCAGCATAAAGAATTTTATAACAAAATCATTACTTCGTAGAAATAAAACTTAGCTGCAACCGTTTTCAGCAATGCTGAAAAATGCTTCCAGTTTGCCAATGGGCTGGATCAAGAGAAATGGGAGTTTTGCTCACAGGTCTAATTGGTGCTAACTTTCCCCTCACTGATGCAGCCCTCTTTGCCACCCAGAAGCCACTTACATGTTATAGTACATCAGGAAAGGGTAAACTCTGAGCCTGCAGTGGGGAATGGGCAAATATTGCTTTGTGACCCTTAGAGGAAGCAGGGGGCAGTGGCAGAAGGGAGACTGCAGCAAAAATCCATTGGCACTTCTTGTGAAAATGTCTGTACATTCGTTTATATAACTCTCTCTTGTTCCGTTTCATTTTAATTACTTTGGTTGCCGTCACTGACTTTGTCGTATAGCCACATTGGATTATTTATTTATTAAAATATTTCTACTCTGCCTTTCCTCATGGTTCAAGGCAGCTTACAATAAAATATTAAAAAACATTTAGTTAAAATCAAACTAAAACTACAATTTCCCCCCTTAAAAGAGGCATGGCATTTACACACCCCTTCAAAAGTCATGGCAAACAGATGGATCTTGCAGCACCTTCTAAAGGTCTCCAAGGTGGGAGCCCCCCTCCCCTCTTCAGGGAGCCCATTCTACAAAGCAGGGGCTATAACAGAAAAAGTCCAAGCTCTGATTGGTGCCAGATGGGTCACCCTAAGACGTGCACCTAACTTTCTCCTTTCTTGAAACTAGAGGGTATTTCTGTCTCCTGAGTAGTCTAAAACAATTTTCCCTTTACATCAGACCTGGGTTCCTTCTCAGATCCAACCCCCCTCCTTTGAAACGGGGAAGGAATTAATCTTCTCCTCAGAAGATATAACCCCTCTTCTTTTTAGCTTGAAAGGGAGTCTCAAACCAATACCCAATCACTCTCACCCAAAACACACTTCTAGTTCTCTGGTGTCTGTGTAAAGCATACTTCAGCATATACTGACACACTTTGAATTCTTAGACAGAATTCTTCCTCAGGACAGTAATACTACAGTTAAGGCAAAGGAGTCTTCTTCCTTCACTCTAAAGGTGAACCTGTCTGACTTTTCTTGTCAGACTCCCTGACTCCAAATTCTGTCAGAAAACCAACTGTTTGCCTTCAGACGGATTCTAACTGACAGAAACTCCAGTCTTGAATAATAAAGAAAAAATCTACTCCTCAGTACTCATTTGATCATATAGTTTTTTTTTCCCCAGCTGGCACTGACCAATCAGAAAAGAGTGAGCAGCCTGTCACTCAAGCTCTCCATTCTAGGGAGTAGTTATCCATTCCACTTCTAACTCTAATTTTGCTGCATAGTGGAAACCTGCTGATAAGTGCAGTCCAACACAGCATAGCTATGTGATGTTATCCCTTTCACTACAGAAATGTGAAAATGTTTTATTGGGCACAAAGCTGAATATGTAGGGATTTGGCTCATACACATCGGTCCAGCTCTTGACATCCAGGCATTCCATATCCCATGCACAACAACCTAGACAAGTATGTTCCTCCTTCCCGTATAACTTAAGCTTCATGTGTAATTTTAAATGGGATGGAATTACTCACATAGCTAGGAGAACAAAATTGTGACAAAACAGCATCCAAAAGATAAAAAAACAAATGTTGCAAATAATGGCAGAGGATATTCCTTTAGGCTAATTCAATCCATTAAATATCTCTTCCCACGTCAAAATTGCTTTGGGAGGGAAGGTGGCATGGAACCTTGGATCCTGGAAGCCAGTAGGATCGGTACTTTGATGGAGAACCACCAAAGAAGACTCTGCAGGGGAAGGCAATGGCAACCCCCCTGCTTTTCATTTGACTTGAAAGCCCCTTACTCAGGTTGCCATAAGGTGGTTGTGTCTTGGTGGCACATACATATGTAAAAATTGCTCTCTTCGATCTGCAAACCAAAGAATATGCAATGCACCCTAATTATGCACCTTTTCCAGAAAGCAACCAATTGTGTGAGATGACAAACAAGGAGTGATTATTTTAAGTCTGCGGGTGATATTTAGTGAATCACCCCCTGGTGCGACCTGCAACTTCCACATTGCACCAGAAAATGATGTTTTTGTTTAGTAGAGGACTATTGTGCTAAACAAGTCCATTGTGTCCAAATTGCTGCTACTGCTTGCACACTGTGCAAGGTGTTTCATACGACATTTTCACCTTTTGCAAGAAAACTCTCATGAAGTCTTGCCCAGATGCAGATGTTAGCAAAATAGTAATAAGCAGCAATGTGCACAACTTTTTCTGGTGCGCAGCTTTTGATGAAATATTCTGTTAAGCACTTGAGAGTATTGCTAGATCCCAGTCTCCTGTTGGAAGGATATGTGTCCATGACAGCAAAAAAAAAATGCTTTTATCCAGCTACATTTAATTAAAAAGTTGCCCCCCTGTTTGCAGGTACCTGATCTGAACCCACAGATACCTGGTTCAGTAACTTTGAGGCTATATTATTGTAACATGCTCTGCATGGGTCTGTGTTATGATCTTCACTTTCTTTAGGGTGGATTTTGCTTTAATCTTTCCCTTCACACCCTCTGGGTAGTTAGCTGCCACCAGGAATATTAAATTCCAATATATTTTATTTAAGTTTTCCCTTTGGTAACGTGTTTATGCATCAGGCTCCTTCGTGGTTCTATGTGGCCCTGAGGATAGGAATGGGAGATTCCAATGACTGCTACTCTGGGATATAACAAAACAAAAGTTTATTTTTTAAGAAGTGTATTGGTTACATAAAAGTAGTTCTTAGTTCTTCTAGTTGCTTCATCCAAACTCATTCACACAGATCTCTTGTAAGGCTTCACACACAGTTAGCCTCTTTCTCTAGGCTCTGTATTTCTCTCACAGAGAACTCCTCAGACAGCACACAGCTAGCCTGTTTTCTTTTCACTCTCTCTCAATTCTTTCTCTCTCAGGCGCACACACAGTTTGCCTGCTTCAAATAGAGTGAATATATAGTCTCCCAGACACACTCAGTTCAGGCTTCCACTCAGGTTGCCTTTCCCTCACAAATACATGAACACACTCAGGCTGCACACAGCTCGCCTCTCTTGCCCTAACTGAATCTTTTTCTCTTCCTCAGTAACTGAAAACTGCCTTCACTCCGCCCACTCTCTGTCATCAAACAATCATATCACTCACTCATCTCTCTCTTTCACCCCCACTCTTCACCTATCTCACCAAACATTTAAAGACACATGCACCCATTTCTTGGAATCATTACAGTCTGCCTTTGAACAAGATGTGGAAACTGCAGCTGGTGAAAATGCAGCCACCAGTTTGCTACTGGATGAAGGCCAGAGTGTTGTTCAGACATGTAGGTATCACTTGCATTTGCACCAGAATTGACATTGTGATGCTGGGGGATGGGGTGTGTGCAATTTTTTCCTCTTCATCCCTACTCTACCCAAAGCTAAAGATCTGACCAGCCTAATTCCACCTGTGCTTTGTAGGATCCAACACATGGTCCAGTAGTGGGACAGCTAGGAGCTCCTTCTGTGCTGGGGACAAAACTCCTCACTATCCCTGAAGTCAAGCCTGAAAGGCATGGAATCGGCTTGTAGGTGTGGTCGGTGTGGCCCCATTTCTTTTTTTGTCTACACTATGCCAAAATGAATTAGGATCATAAGCGCTTGCATTGTCATTACCAATGCCGTCATTTGTGGCATCGCAATGCCAGCCCTTTCTTCCTTTTTTGGGGTGCATGCTCTAAATTGATGCACCACGGGAATGCTGGATCAACCTATTTCCTGGATTTCAGCGGCTTCGCCCCTCCTCCCCTCCCTTTGTTAATCATGATTTACTAAGTCACCTGTGCTCCTCTTTTTTCTTTTAAGGAACTCTACGTGTGATTGGCTGTGAGAATTGCCTATTGGCCACCCAATCAGTGGAAACAATTGTGGGGGATTCATTCATGTGCTTGAAGCGCTCGTGTGAACAAGGAAATGTTCCTTCCCAGAAACAAAGCAAAATAATATTTTTAAAAAGGAATTTTATTTTCTATTGATCATCTCATTGGAGCAGCGATGCAACGCTCGCAAAGCTCCATTCCTGCCTCCTTCTCTGTTGCCCCCAAGCATTTGTTTCTCCACCACAGGATAAAAAGAGAATAAAAAACTCAATATTAAAATCTTTATTTCGGATATCCAAATATTTAGCCCCCCCCCCGCCATACAATATTCCCAACCAAGCCAAAGCAAAAAGAATAAAAAGAGAACTTTAGCCTGCATGCTTTCAAACCAGTGATTCATTGATCCTGTGCTGGACTGAAAAGAAAAAATTAAAAGAGGAAAGAGGGGGGGAGAGAGATGGAAAGGAGGGGTGTGTGGCCAGTGGACCCCCCCCCCATTATGGAGTCTGCTATGGACTATGTCAGCTTCCTGCTTTGCTGTTCTAAGACTCTGCCAAGGACTCTGTTAGGGGCAGTGTTGCCCGTGCTTGCCTCCTGCCTCTCTGCTGTTATGGACTGTGTCACCAACACCTGTTTCTTGCCCCCTTGGACATGAACCCCACCTGGGCCCATGAACCTTGCCACTAGCAGCACAGTGCCATCAGGGAGGACCCTCCGCGAGCCTGGCCAGGCACCCCATGGTCAGTTCCCACTGGGAGCTCCTCGCAGGACGGTCACTGGGTCTGCCCCCACCACTGCTAGCCAGCCCACGAAGAGTGCCAGGGGAGAAGCCATGTTCCCAGGCAGCAGGGAGTCACCATGGACAGTTTGCTCTGAGGCTGCCATTCCAAGATCAAGCTCCTGTCACGTTCACGGAACCCAGCCTCGCCCTGATATGCATATCGCTGGAAGCCGCCCTGAGATGGAGGCTGCGTGCCAACTGTCCAGAACACCTAATGGACGCATATAAATGCAGCCATCGCATTCCAGGGGTGGATCCCATCAAGACAACTCCAGCTTCCTGACAGATCCAATCAACCCGCCTGGCACTCCCTCCCCTCCTTTGTCCCCTCTTCCTAAGGTGTCACAATCATACATTCAGACCCTAAAGTGGCCCAATAGCAACAGTTATAGACCCATCAAGATCTTGTTTTCCCTCCTGAGAACCACGTGAAAGGCCCCCACCTCAGGGTACATTTTTGGGTACTTAAGCAGGCTCTGCCTGCCATGAGGGGCACGTCATTCCTCTCCCAACCCTGACTAGGCATGCCATTCCTCTCCTGACCCCCAACCATCACTCTGTGTATCTAGTGCAGGCATTGGATATCACCCTGCTTTGCTGCTGTTGTCTCTGCTTCTCGCCATGATCAGGTGAAGTATCACCCCACTTCTTCGATCTCAAGTGGGTTCCCTGCTAATGCAAATGGCTCTATTTTTCCAACCTTTATTTCTTAGCCCTTGTGTGGTTCTTGCTTGTATGTGCTGATGTAGGCTTATACAACATCCTAGTAAACATGTTTTGTACTGATTAGTTGCCACCTCTTTTTTGCGTGAGCAATCCGGAAGATCGGACTCTGATATACATTGGTAAAGATTCACACTAACTTAAGCCAAACTGCTTGCTAATTTCCCCTTAAAATAGCAGTTCTGGTAACAGGTGGGGGTGGAAAGGAGGGGAGAAGGAGTGGCTGATAAATGCAGTAGGCTGGTAGGGGGCGGGAGAGGGGGAAAGAGGGCAGAACGCTACAGAATAAAGTGTGCACATAGAGGATAAGCTGACCACACAATGGGTTTTCAAAACATGTTGGGGAATAATCGCTCCCAGGAAAGCTGTGGAAAAGCTGCATAGTGACTGGAGTGACTACTCATGGCAGTAAATCAGGTGCAGATGTTCACAAAAAACAACAACACTGCAGTATGGGAACTGACGAAATTGGCAGAAGACCAGGGAAGCTTGAAGGAAGGAAGCAGCAAAAGGCATGCTTGTGCACGGAACATACTGTGAAAAGATGGCCATGGACAGATGCTCTTAAAGAGGCAGAACTGGTTAAAGTCTTTGGAAGAAGACATGTACCATCAGAGGAAGTCTCCTTAGGCAGGAGGAAGGCTTCAAACATGGCTGAGTGGAATATTAGGAAGCAATAAAATTCCATCCTCAAGAGGCTTTTACTCTTGCTGGGAAAATTCATGCATTATTTCCCCCCCTTAGTGTGAGCAAAAATGATACCAGAAGGGGGCCTTCAGTGGGACAAAGATTGTGGAGGAATGGATTAAATAACCCATCTTCTGACTTTAACATTTTTCCTTAAAAAAAATCAGTGGCAGCAGCTACATTTGGGAAAGCAAATGCTTTTAAAAGGGAACTAAATGTAGCTAACAGATAGTATCCATTTGTGGTGTACACAAAGGAAATTGTGCAGAAATACCACACAGGCCGGATTTGCAGTTTCAGCCTTCTCAATACAAGTATTTGGGAGATACTTTGCAAACAAATATTGCCATCCAACTTCAGGAGACACTGTGCAAGAGTCCAATTAACTTGTCTTTAACTAGGGATCTGTGAAATGACACAGAAATTATCTCCAGATTTTCTTGTGCTTCCAAAGCTACTCACATACATTGGTGCCTTTAAACAGTTAAAGGACTTTTATTTTTGTTTCATCAGTGAACGTATTTTTTTCACACTTTAATTACATCTTTGATAAGTCAGGATGTGATACCCAATGAGGAGGTCTCCTTGTGAGTTGGGGGAATTAGCGTGCAAGGAAGGCAGTGAGAGGGGGCTCTCCACCAGTGTATACGAGGAGCGTTCTGGCGAGGGAACTGTTTCAATGATCAGACAGATGTTTCAAGCAAAAAAGAAGACTTTTATTGAAAATAATAAAAATGAACGGCACACAGAACACACACATCACACACTCAGAGCTAACTGGAAAGTTTGACAGAGTTTAAGGGATTGGGTGATATTTACCATCCAGAAGAGGGTGTCTGGGAGAGAGAGCGTTGAGTGACCTGTGCGTCAAGGCAGAAGAGCTCGAATGGAGGTTTGAGGGTGGGTGCAGAATCCAAAAGCATGGTGGAGGGGCAGTCCAATTATAATGTGCATCCTACCCAGGGGCAAGATTGCATTTTATGCCCCCAAATAAAAGCTTAATGGTTGGTCCCAAGATGGGATAAAGCACTGAGAAACTGTCTCCGGGGTGGGACAATGACATGGGAAACCGTCTCTGGAGTTGGACAATGAACTAGGTGGGTGTGATTAAGTTTTCCCTGGTGGAACGAATAATGAGTGATGATCCACAAAGTATGGATGGGTGAGGCTATCAGCTCTCTGAGTTGCCTAAGAAAAGGAAAGTGGTTAAGGGGAGATCGATAGGGTGCGTCGCAGTGATTGATTCAGGAACTCCGGGAAGGCCCTATTCTATCAGGATCCTTAGGGCATCTCTGGGGCGTGGGATGGGGTTAACTGACCTCGCCTCTCATCTCACATACTAACAACATTCCATTTCCTGGCCAGGATCTGGCTTCCATGCTTCTGCCTGATTGTGCAGTACTTTTAGTGCTCAAAGCACTGTCAGAGAAGAGGCTTATTGCATAACTATATTCAGAAGCCTTCTAATATTGTGAGGGCAAATCTGACCGCTAACAGATGTACTTTTTACAAATCCTAAACCCATGTAGAATCCCTACACAAAATTAGGATCAGGGCTTTTTTTCTGGGAAAAGAGGTGGTGGAACTCAGTGGGTTGCCCTCAGAGAAAATGGTCACATGGCTGGTGGCCCTGCCCCCTGATTGCCAGACAGAGGGGAGTTTAGATTGCCCTCTGTGCCGCTCCAGCGGTGTGGAGGGCAATCTAAACTCCGCTCTGTCTGGAGATCAGGGGGCGGGACCACCAGCCATGTGACCATTTTCAAGAGGTTCCAGAACTCCATTTCACCGCGTTCCAGCTGAAAAAAAGACCTGATTTGGATCATAATCCAATGCAGTAAGGGAAATGGGACTCCTCCGTGGTCAACTGGAGGCAATGGATTTGAAGACTGCTGATTATTTATTATTTGATTTATACCCTGCCGTTCTTACCAGTGGAGACCCAAAGCAGCATACATTGCTCTCCTCTGTTTTATCCTCACAACAACCCTGTAATGTCTCTCACCAAGCTTCCATGCCAGATCGAGGATTCAAACTTGGGTCTCCCAGATCCTGGTTTGATATTCTAACCACTATACCACACTGGTCTTACATATTTTCTTGGTTTCAGTTTTGTACGTTTCCAGCTTTACATCTTCCAGACTTTCTGAATTAGGCAATAAACAAAATTAGTATGGTTGATAGTCTCATCTAAAGAAGCAGTAATAGGTTTTTCCAAGATTAATAGCATCGAGGTAATTTTATCATAGAACAGCTGCAAAATAATCATTAAACTTATTTGTCATAGTAATATTGTTTGTAGTTCTTGAAGTGGAATTTTCCACAATCTGTTTACGTAGGGGATTGTTCTCCTAGTTGACCAATAGCGGAATCTTAAACAACATTATCCTTTCTCCTACCCTGTGTAAACCCATTGAAGTCAATAGGTTTAGAAGGGTATAATTCTGCAGGCCTAATCTGTTCTGTTGTTTTCATGAAGGAGATTTCTATATATATTTAAAGTGGGTGACCAGTCGCTCGCTGGGGCCTGGAGTTCTCCTGCAACTACAACAGACCTCTATGATACAGATACCAGTTTCCCTGAAGAAAACTGCAACTTCAGAGGGTGGACTCCATGGTAAACCATACAGTCTAGGAGAAACTGAAGTCCCTACCCAGGCACTGCCCCCAAATCTCCAGGAACATTCCAAATCAGAGTTGGCAACCCTAATTTCATGGTCTGCTTCTATCTGAGTAGATAGAGATTCTGGAAATTTAGTATAGGATTTGAACAGCTATTCCAAGCATAATCAGGGAGTAAGGGTAGGTAAAGGTAGTCCCTTGTGCAAGCACCGAGTCATTACTGACCCATGGGGGGACGTCGCATCACGACGTTTTCTTGGCAGACTTTTAATGGGGTTGTTTGCCATTGCCTTCCCCAGTCATCTACACTTTACCCCCAGGAAACTGGGTACTCATTTTACTGACCTCGGAAGGATGGAAGGTTGAGTTGACCTTGAGCCGGCTACCTGAACATGGCTTCCACCGGGACTGAACTCAGGTCATGAGCAGAGCTTGGACTGCAGTACTGCAGCTTACCACTCTGCACCATGGGGCTCTAATCAGGGAGTAAGAGCCACTGAAATCAGTGAGGCTTACTTCACAAAAAAATATATGTTTAGGGTGGGATTGTAAACGTAACACCTAAATTTGGAAATTACCAGAACTATCCTCAATCTGGAGGGAAGGGTGTGTTTGATCGCTGCTTCTTTACTATCCTATGTGGGCTGTTTCTCACATCAAGATGGAGCTTGTAGGGAATTCTGCTCTAGCTGTCTTCCTCTTGTCACAACAGAACTTACCCAGTTGATCTTGTTTCTTCTGCTGACCTGGAGTTTCATCCGGGTCAGCTCTTGATCTTTCAAGACTAAAGCCTTGATCTTTCAAGGCTTTAAGTAGCTCTGCCATTGCTCTTACCATGCTCAGACTGCCAGTCAAACTCCCGTTGCCCTTCACACGAAGATGACTACCAAGGGGCATTGTCAGTAGTGGTGCTTATCCTGTGGAATGCCCTCCCGCTTGAAACTCCACCTGATGCCTTGGCCCTCCCTGTCTGGTTTTATGCTGATGTTATGCTTTGAGTTGCTGTTTTAATAAACTGATTTTATGGTTGGGATTTTAAATTTATTGGATTAGCATAGACAGGGAGCCCAGTTAATCTATAGCACCAAAAAGTGAGGTCTGACCCACAAAAATGTATGCTAGAATAAAATGTCTTAGTCTTTAAGGTGCTACTGCACTCCGAAATTATTTCAGTAGTTCTACTTTTGATCCTAGATTTTATTATCTATCATTTTATCTTTATATTGTTTGCCAGTTCAGGTATAGAGTGTGCAGGATAGAAATCTGTTAAATACATAAGTAACTGAAACTGTTACAGTCATACAAACAATCAAAAACATTTAAATAAGGAAAAATACTGTCAGACTATGGATGACAGCAGATAGATCCCCGGACCATTGCATCAAGACACAAGTTCTTTGTCAAATGGCTTTTATTCAGAAATCAGATCATTTCCATATACAGGTCCATAGTTAGAAGCAAGAAAGCCTCCAAGCAGTACAGCTTCCTTGAAAAGAACAGAGACTTGAGGAAAGTACAGGTCTAAATAGTCAAACATTTCCCTCCTCCCCAACCCACAAGTTTTGAGCAGGAAGAAGTCTGGGATTCTTTTCTGGAGTTTATAACATTAGCTAGACAAGACAGAAAGGCATAACAGAAACGGTAACATTTCAGACCTTGAAGGTCATTTCGGTGAGCTTCAAAGACAAGAGATTACACAACTGTGTTCTCAGTCTGTGAGGGAGAGAAACGAAAGTGATGCATATAGCATTTGCAATATGAAATCAAAACATGGTATTAGCACTTAGCACTAGAGATGGGCATGATCAGCATTACGATAGAAAAATACCCACAATAATGGCGTTCGGCACCAGCGGATCAGTGCCGTCCACGGCTACCAATCCAGCGTTCGGGGGGGGGGCTTCATCAGGACTTGATTCGGGCCATCGGGATCTGATCGGGGATGCAGACAATCAGGCACCAGTAATCTATTCCCGGGGCAACGGAGCCAGGGGAATGCCTGAGCTGTGTTTGCCCTCCTTCTGTTGCCCTGGAAACCCGAATGGAAGCCCAGCTTGCCTTGATCAGCAGGGCTTCCTTCCAACCACGGAGCAGCAACACACTCACCACCAGTTGGGAGAAGAGACCCAGGGGAGGGAGGGGGAAGGGGGTGTTCTGTAGCCATGGGCACTCGTTTTTTGCTTTTTTAAAAAACAGGGCTTTGTAGGAGGAATGGCTGTTTTTCTGTCTGTCACTCTCTGTTTTTAACTTGCTTTTAAAACACTGTATTTTGTGGGAAAACCTCATTCACGGCTCTGTGTGTGTGTTTAAAATATGCTTTTGGAAGACAGGCTGATTGCTTTTAAAATTGGGTAGGAAGGAATGGAGGATTCTGTCCCTGTTTTTTTTTAAAGCTGGCTGAAACATTTTGATGGGGTGTCTCTCTCTCTCTCTCTCTATTTGGAGAGGCAGGGACAGGTTAAAAACTCCCCCCCTCTGCTCTAAGTGTGTGTGTGTGTGTGTGTGTGTGTGTGTGAATGTTCCCTCCCTGAGGGCAGGCGGCTCGTCGGCGGGTTGATTAGAGTCACTGGCATGAATAAGATGGACCCAGGCGGCCGGTTCCGTGCAGGGACTGGCTTGGGGCGGATCTGTCGTTTGGGCCCTTTTACGACAGATCCATCTCGTTTCCCGACTGGGGGCTTTCTGGATTGACTTCTGCGGTTGGGGAAGCGGGGTCGTATTCCATAACTTCTTCCGCTTCCAGCCCTCTCTCTGAGGCGGGCCTTTGGGAAGCGCCGCGGCCTCTATTCGCTCGTGGCGCGGGAATCGGGCGTTGGAGAGTAGGAAACGGAGCAAGGGTTGGACGCCGTAGTTGAAGCGGAGGTCTTTGCACAGGCCGGTAGGGGCATTGTGCTGCAAAGTGACCTGCTTGTCCGCATTGCAAACACAGCCCTTGTTTGAAAAAGGAAACTTTACTGCAGAAAAGGTCCATTATAGTCCACTGTCCTGAATAGGAGACTCAGGATGGTACATGATCATTGTTACCAATGAAGGGCAAAGCATAAGGTACAGAGTAACAATACCCATCTGGATTAGCCTCCCCCCACAGTTCTCAAAACAACATCTCTCAGTCCTGGGAAGCTGCTCTCCTTCAAGGCCAATGCTTGGTGGAACGGTGTTAGACAAAACAGTCTCCTCCGGTGGGAATGCTGCCTGGGAACTGGTGCACCTGGGAAGAAAGCACTTAAACACTAGAAGCATTAGAAAATGGAGTCAGTACAGTTTAGATATACACTGTTTAGATATACTGTTTAGATATACAGTTTAGATATACACTGGACCTGACATTCGGACAATATGAATACCTTGTTATGCCTTTTGGATTGACGGGAGCCCCGTCTGTATTCATGTCCATGATAAACGAAGTTCTACATGAATTTCTGTACAAAGGGGTGGTGGTGTACCTTGATGATGTTTTAATTTATTCAGACACCGAGGAAGAACATATTCAAATGGTACAAAAGGTCCTGGCCACCTTGATGAATAATAAACTGCCCATCAAGTTGTCCAAATGTGAATTCCATAAAACCGAACTCACTTACCTCGGGTATTGCATCTCCCAAGAGGGTTTAAAAATGGATCCAGCCAAAATACAAGCGATCCAAGACTGGCAAACACCCACCACCCGTAAAGAACTGCAATCCTTCCTGGGTTTTGCCAACTTCTATAGAGACTTTATAGCAAATTTTGCCCAAATCACGCTCCCCTTAACAGAATTGCTGAAAACAAAAGATAAAGGGGACCAAGCTAAAAAACCCTCCTCCAAACTACAATGGACCTCCGATTGCCAAACTGCCTTCGAATGCCTAAAAAAGCAATTTGTAACGGAACCCATCCTCTCCCACCCTAATGAGACCTCCGGGTCTCCTGCAACCATTAGAAACACCGAACAGACCTTGGGAAATAATTTCTATGGACTTTATTACTGATCTACCTATTTCAAAAGGACATAATTGTATTTTAGTCGTGGTAGATCTGTTCTCCAAACAAGCTCATTTTATTCCCTGTACTGCTATACCCACCGCTCGAAAACTAGCCGATTTATTTTTAAAACACATCGTAAAATTACATTCTTTTCCGTCCAAGGTGATTTCGGATCGCGGCGGACAGTTCGTTGCCAACTTCTGGCGGGAGCTTTTGAGAATGTTGAATATTGAGCAAGGCATCAGCTCAAGCCACCACCCACAAACCGACGGACAATCCGAAAAAACAAACCAGATACTAGAACAGTTTCTTCGTTGCTACATTAATTTCCAACAAGATAATTGGGTGGACCTTCTCCCTCTAGCCGAATTCTCATATAACAACAGTGTACACGCTTCAACCGGAGAGGCCCCTTTCAAAATTGTCTATGGAACTCACTTCAATCCCTTCCCGTTGGACGCTCCCCCTCTCCATTCCTCTAAATTGCCAGATGTATCTTCGTGGTGGGGGGAGGCGGCGCAACAATGGACTCTTATTAAGAAACACCTTGAAAAAGCCAAACTGGATTACAAAAAATACGCAGACCGCCATCGTGTGGCCGAATGGGATTTACAACCTGGAGATCATGTGTATATTTCCACAAAGAACCTGAAACTAGCTCAGACAAGCCGCAAACTCGCTCTGAAATTCCTGGGACCTTTTCCTGTGCGCAAAATAATAAACAAAGTGACTGTTGCTGTAACTTTACCCAAAAACTTACGCCATGTTCATGATACGTTCCATGTCAGTCTTTTAAAGAGAGCTCCTACCGATGACAAGTGGCACGTCAAAGCTCCACCCATTCCAACTTTAATTGACGACCAAATACACTATGAGGTACAACAAATTTTGGACTCTAAACTCAAGCGAAATCAGCTTTTTTACCTCATTAGATGGAAGGACTTTGATTCTGGGTACGATGAGTGGGTGAATTCTGTACATGTTCATGCTCCTAGACTAACCAAAGCTTTCCATACTCGCTACCCATATAAACCCGGGGGGGATCTGTTTTAAGGGGGGCAGAATGTCAGGTCCAGTGTATATCTAAACTGTACTGACTCCATTTTCTAATGCTTCTAGTGTTTAAGTGCTTTCTTCCCAGGTGCACCAGTTCCCAGGCAGCATTCCCACCGGAGGAGACTGTTTTGTCTAACACCGTTCCACCAAGCATTGGCCTTGAAGGAGAGCAGCTTCCCAGGACTGAGAGATGTTGTTTTGAGAACTGTGGGGGGAGGCTAATCCAGATGGGTATTGTTACTCTGTACCTTATGCTTTGCCCTTCATTGGTAACAATGATCATGTACCATCCTGAGTCTCCTATTCAGGACAGTGGACTATAATGGACCTTTTCTGCAGTAAAGTTTCCTTTTTCAAACAATGGACTTGTGTTTGCTTCTAAAGGGAATCCTGTAGTGAGAGCCTTATTTAGCCACAGTCTGACAAATGGGACCTGGGAGCACAGAATACTCTGGACGCACTGGGGGCTCACAACAACCCTTCTGCTGGTGAAGACAAAGATAGAGAGGGATTGATGACCCCCCCCCCCTGGAGGGAATTTTGTAATATTGGTGCCACAACTGAGAAGACCCTCTTCTGGGTTTCTACCCGTCTTGCTGAGATGGTGGGGGTACCAAAGGCAGGGTCTCTGATAATGATTGTAATGGTCAGGTAGGTTCATATGGCCCCAAGACAAACATGGCTTTCATGGACAACACCAGACCTTGAATTGGTCCTTGAAGCAAATTGGGAGCCAGTTTAGGTAGAACAATAATAGAGTGATATGGTCCCTATGACCTATATAAAGGAAGAATGTGAACTAAAGGCACGCTGTACTATAGTGTAGCTTTATCTCATTACCTGTTTTTCAGTAGGTTATAAAATATGAAACGCCATTCTGAATAGGTTTTCTAAAAAAGAATTCATCATATTACAGACTCTCAAATACTATATGGCATCATTTGAAAAATATGCATGGTGCCATTTCTTATCACTGTAATTGCATTGCAAATAACTAGACTCCTCTTGTAGGAAATTACTCTTCACAGTGCTAATTAGCAGACTGATCAGGGATCACAGACCAGCTGGCCACAGAGAAGCACCTAATTAGATAAGCAGAATCCTTCCAATACTAAGGTTGGAACAATGTGGCAGGTCTTAATGTGAGTAGAAAAGAACAGTGACTTTGCTTGCCCTTGTTATTGTTACACCTACAATAGAGGCACAGTGGCAATGCTCAAAGGTTGCGGATGAAGTAATCCTAGCTGTTTGGATTTAGACCCATCTTTGTGAAAGATGCAGATTCCTTATTTTAATCAATCTAAAGCCGTCCAAATGTCTGAGCAAACACATATGACATATTCATCAGCTAACTCTTTTTAAACAGAAGTTCTGTATTACGAGAGTCAGTGGGGTATAGTGCTTAGGGTGCCAGATTAGGAGCTGTGAGACCCAAGTATGAATCCCTACTCTGCCTTGTAGGATTGCAGAGTAGTAGTAGTAAGAACAACAACATTCAATTTATATACTGCCCTTCAGGACAACTTTATGCCCACTCAGAGCGATTTACAAAGTATGTTATAATTATCCCCAAAACAATCACCCTGTGAGGTGGGTGTGGTTGAGAGAGCTCTGAGAGAGCTGTGACTGACCCAAGGTCACTCAGCTGGCATCAAGCGGTGGAGGAGTAGGGAATCAAACCCGGCTCTCCAGATTAGAGTCCTGCTGCTTTTAACCACTACACCAAACTCCCCCTGTAACCTAGGGAAAGTCACTGTCTCTCAGCCTAACCTTCCGCACAGGTGTTGTGAGAACCTGGGAGACCCGGGATTGTAGACCCACTTTGCTTGCGGGGTGATGTTGGACCAGTCACACACACTCAACAACAACATTCCTATTAGTTATAGAACTCCTTTCAGGTATAGAAAGCATTACACATAGATTATCTAGGTATCCCTTACAATGTAAGGCTGGACATTAATTTTATGGACACAGTGAGCTGACCCTAGAGATGTGGAAGGAGATATTGCCAAGCCTAAAAGTCATCTGACTTACCCAGCACTGCATCAGGTAAGCTGTATCCAAGGTAGACAAAAGCTTCCTGGGATGACTTCCATATATCGTGTCTGGCCTACCTGTTTTTTTAGAAAAATGTGTTTCCCAATTCCCTGGTAAACAGCATTCATCTCAGCCAATCTTAGTTCTGTGAGTGGTCAGGTGACTTCCTTTGGCCAATCACAATCTTTCTTGGTGGGGAGGGACATTTTAAACTGCAGCAGTCCATTACAGTGGCCATTTTGCTCTGCATGTGTGCAACACTTGCTGCTCCTTGAGTCTTAGGGCACACTCCTTGCTTGGACACCTTGCTAGACCCTGGCTGGACAGATTCTGCCTCTTTGGCACTTCTTTACTGGCTGATCTGATTAATTTATTATTACTATTAGCTAGCCTTTTCTCATAAAAATACAAGCACACATGAGCCGAACTAGATCAGATGAGTCATTCATCTTGTCTCGGATCCTCCTGTCTCACACAGAGGCCAACAAGTTGCTATGGAGGTACAATAACAGGGCATAGATGTTACCTGAATTGGTCTCTTTGTGAGTAAGAGAATTGTGAGGGAATTAGCAAGCAAGGCTATACGAGAGGTTGGTAACTACAGGATCTTTTTCATCAATTTTAATGGGGTCCCTTCCAATTATAGCAAACAAGACTGGTGCTTAAATGCAAAGAGCGAACTGTTATTGAAAAAGGGGAAATGCATGCACATACACACAGGGTAAATAGCAAAAACCGTTACACACAGAGAATCCTAGGAAGCTGGGCAGAAATTGGAATAGAGTGAGGGAGGGCAAAGTATATCTACCTATCCTGAGTAGTCCAGTCCATGGGGGAAGAGGGCAGCTTCAAACGCCAGCATTCTCAGCCAGGAGAGCAAGAGGCTTAGGGCAAACCTCAAGGGAACAGCGATTTGGATCCAGTAAGTGTGTATGGAGAGAGAGAGGCTTAGGGAAGAGACCCTAAAGGAACAGTGTTCTGGAAGCAGGGGTCCTGGAAGCATGCACAATTGGAATGGGGCCAGGGCACTACTCTTATAGGGTAAAACGTGCCCTGGGGTGGGGGAGCTCACCTAGCAGTTGGAACAAATACTCCAACTTTCAGTTCCTGGGAGTAACAAAAGGTTTGATTACCTTGATTGGTAGCTGCCGGGGTGTGTGAAAGAGAATGCAAAACTTGTCCTGGCTCCGCACAATAGGGCAGTTTGTTAACGAAGTCCACAGGAGCTAAGTTGATGAATTTAATTGGGGAATGTACCTTCCCAGAAATGAATTATCAATACTTATGAATGCTAGTTGATTTTCTCCTCAATCTTCTAGTTGATTTTCTCTTGTGAGTCTCTCTGCATTTACATGCAGCATTCAATTCATGCCCTGATCTCCTGGGCGGGACTTCACAACTGTTAGCTGGAATTCCCCTGTCTGCAATCCAAGCTGTCATTTTCAACCCAGGGGCCTGGTGATACTTAATATCACATGTAGCCATATTAAATGGCTATTAAAGATGGCGGAGGCTGGGCCGACTGCTTACATGGAGGCTGAGGCCTTCCCCTGATGTTGCCTCCTGGCATTGTTATTCAGAGGTTTACTAATTCTGGATATGGAGGTTTCCTTTAGTCACCATGGTTAGTAAACCCTAATAGAGCTATCTTCCATGTAGCTGTCTATGATGTAAGCCCCACCCAATCCTCCACTGTGAGGCAGATTTCCCCTCTAAAACTGTCAAGATTGCTTGCCGTGGCTGGGCAGCCTCTCATATTGTATCTCCAGGTATAATTTAAAGGTATTTTTGTCCCACACTTTAAAGCATTTATATTTTTGGGTTATTTCCCAGCCCAAACATTTGGTAGTGGAGAAGCAAGAGTCTACACCTTCTTTAAAACAGATCTCAGAAATGAAGCAGGAAGGATACTTGGGTGGGGGCCCACCAAGGAAGACTCAGCAGAGGAAGTCAATGGCAAACCACCTCTGCTTCTCACTTGCCTTATGGGATTGCCATAAGTCGGTTATTTCTTGATGGCACATACGTATGTACATGTTGTATAGTGTTTTCATTTGGGGAGGTGGTGGTGATAAATGCAGTTCTGCATGTTATCAGAAACTCTCAATAATCATCTATCATTTCCCTTCTTGTTCCACTCCATGCCTCTCTATACTCCCCGTAAACTGTTTATCACATACATCAATATTCAACACACAGATTTCTTATCAAACTGAACTCCTTGCTTGAATATCTACTTCAGTGGTATATTATACAACCTTGGAGACAAAAGGAATCTTATCAGGCTATCCAGTTCTCCTAAGCCCTGATTTTAATGCAGCTCTCCTACAGAGTTGTTTTTGCAGATAACCAGAAATCTAAGTATAAAATGTATGTATTTTTTCCCCTGAGATTACTATTTGGACTTCTTGATGGCACTGAGATAAGAATAGTCAGCATTTCAGTGGTTATGCTTTGCAGCCTTAAATATAGAGTTATAAATAAGATTATTCCGTCTGAACGAGGGAAATTACAGCAAGAAATTCTTACTGCTCAAGCAAGAAGACAGATTCCAGCTGTGTTTCTCCCCAGTACTACATTAGCCATGGAAAATATCTGACAAACACACACATTTAATTTTGGCCACGTTGTTTGTGTTGCCATGCTCAAACCTATTTGCATGCTGATCTCCAAGGGCTTCTTTCAAGTACCTTCACACAACATTGCCACAGTAGCTTCACATTGTACGGGAGTGATTTTTTGTTGTTGTTGACATTTATATCTCCTGCTGACACTGGTTATTATTTGGAATACTTCCCAGAATCAAGGGTTGGTTCTTTGTAGAGATAGGCTTAGAAAGTACTATATATATTTAGAACCCAGTTTGAAGTCTCTAAATGATTTCAGTGAAAACTAACTTCAGTAATTGTAGTTCACTGCAATGACTATTTTAGATATCAGCTTGCTTTTGTTCCATTATCTGCCTTTGTAATTTCATTGTAGCTTGCATGGGGAGTTGTAGGTCACGTCTGTCTACTAATTCAGTAATCATAGGCCAAGGGACTCCAATATGGTTCCTGTAGCTGCCATGGAGCTCACCAACACTGTTCCTGGCACCCACTAAGTATTTTCTGAAAGTGGGTGGGGCCAGATACGGAACTTGCCCAACTGCACTTCTGATTGGGCACTGGCGATTAGAGACGGGCACGAACAGCAATACAAACAAAAAAAGCCACGAACAGCCCAATCTGCTGTTCGCGAATAAGCTGTTCGTGAGGCCCCATTCTAAATGAACAGGTGGCCGTTGCAAGTCTCGTTCGTTGCTGTTCATCAAGCCAGACAGTCTGGCACCTGCAATCAATTCCCTTGGCAAGTTAGGTAGGGATTGTTTGAACTCTGTCTGAACTCCTGCTGTTACCCTGAAAACCCCAATCTAAGCCCAATTTAGCTTGATGGGCAGGTTCGTGAACAGGGCCATGTTCGTAGTTGTTTGTGAGGCCCTGTTCGTGGATGGCAATGAACAACAAACATCATGTTCATTTTTTTTCTGTTCGTGCCCATCTCTACTGGAGATCCAATTGGCTATGCAGATTAAAATAGCATTGCTTCAGTGGCAGCTGCCACCAAACCTTTGGTTTTATTCTCTCACACTCCTTTTCCCCAGTGTATTTTTAAAATTACTCCCTCCTTCTCTCCTGCATTTGGACTTCCTCTTGGTGTGTGGCTCTGCCTCCTGCAACAGCCATTTTGTGATTGGCTCCACCACCTGTGGCAGCTGTTTTCTGGTTGTTTGTGTAAGAATTTGAAAGGTCCCACAGGCTCAAGAAGTTTAGGGACCCCCGTCCTAGTGCAATTGGTTTGTTCATTAGGTGTCTTATGTTGTATGTCTGCATTGCTTTTTATTCTGTAACACCTTGAGTCTCAGTGAGAAATGGGGGCTATCAATAAAGTAAATAAATAAACACAATTTGAGGAGGTTGTTTGGTACTCACAATTTTAATCAGAAACCACTTTTTAAAAAATCATTTTTCATTTTTTAAAAATATTTATTTTACTATGATACTAATAGAAGCATCCTGAGCCGGAGGGATGAAACTTTGCAAGGGACGGCACTGTAAGAGTGACCATTATTCACTAATTTAAAAAGCTAAAGGAGACGGACAGTGTCACCCTATGCAGAGTTATTCCAGTCTGTATAAAAGATTGTACTGAATAATAGATAATAGTCCTCCCCCCTCCTTGAGTCCACCCCCATTTCCTATATCAATAAATTTATAACATGCATTTTTGTTAGGATTCTTTCAGATAAGACAAACACAAAACCTAAATTATTAAGACAGTATCTCACAAAGAAAACTATGCATGGAAACTAATAAATAAAAGAATTAAAGTATACGTGAGTACTCTGACAAAGTGCAACACAAAGCATACAATTTAAATCTCACATCTGAAATAGGTTTAACAATATCGGGACTATTGTCAACATAAAAACATTTTCCAATGTTTTTATCAGATTGTGAAGGCCCTTTCATTCATCATAAATAAAAAGTTAACTCCTCCATTAATACTTGGTAGTACTCTGTCTTGTTTCAGTATTCAACACAAAGGATTGTGGTTGTTTTCTATTTTCTAGCAAGTCCCAATCTTGCAGCAGAGATAAGGAAGAGTATAAGATTTGTATGCAACACGTTTTTTATTCTGCCCTTGAAAAATCCCTATTAATGATGTCTAGCTATCTAACGGATCTCCTCACAGATCTGAATTAAATCTTTGCACAATTACAGAATCTTCCATGTATGATACTATGTCCCCTGCAACTGACAACATCTCCAACAATCAGGGGAAGATAAAACAACATTTATTGTAAATTTAATGGTGTGATATTCCATCTACGTATTATTTTAAGGACATTTCCCTGTTCCTAGTAGCATTTGTAAAATGGAGTTCTAATCTTGGCCTCATAAAGAACTTTTATGTTAAGGTCATTGTCCTATAATTTTTATTTAAAAAAAGATGACCATCATAAAGATTAAAAATTGAATGATGATGAATCCTAGAGACCAAACTTTAAGTTCTTTGGAGTTGCATCCTACAGAAATTCCACTGGTGTAATCAGATTTCCCCCCCTACTTTCCTTTCTTATGATCCTTGAAAAGTATTATTAGGGCTTGTGGGATCTTCGTAGAAGAAAAGCTGCAGTGGCCAGGAGGCGGCAGTGAGAAGGGAATCAGGCAAGATCACCTCTTATTCATCCTTCATTACTAGAACATCCCATTGAAATGATTTATACCCCGCTTTTGCAAAATTAATTATCCAAGTCATCTATTTAATACAACACATAAAATCCATTAAGTAGAGTCTTTTATTTCTGGTTGGATTGGATATTCTTTGGTTAAATCAATTCTAGGCTCTGCAAGCTCTTACCCTTCCAGCATTAAAAGTTCTTTTTTCTTTCTGACTTCCGTTTCAAATTCACATCGCCTGTAACAATTTGTCATAGTGAGGAGAGGACATTCTAAAGTTTGTGATTCCACTCTTCTATTGGGGCGGGATTTGATTTTTTTTACTATTACCTTTCAAGCTAAAACAGAAAGAGAACAAGAGTTAGAGAAAAAGAGAAAGACTGCTTTTGTGGAATGTCAAAGTCTCTCTACACAAGAACTCTTACATGAGGATACTCAAGTGAAGGAAGACACAATGTTAGCCGGGAAGCATAGTTGCTTTGTCAGTTTCACCTCTCTAGAGCCCACAGAGATCGCTCCTCAGAGGGTTTGTTTATTTTTTCTTCGCCTCCTGGAAGGGGAGGTGAAATTGACAGAGCCTTCTGGAGGCAAAGAGGAAATGAACAAACCCTCTAAGGAGCCATCTCTCCCAGCTCTAGAGAGGTGAAACTGACAGAGCAAGTACCCTTCCAGGTTAATATTGCATTCCCCTTCACTTGAGAGTCCTTGTGTAAGAGGTCTCATTGGCTCATTATGTTGACATAATGAGCCAAGAAGCATGTGTGCATCTTGCTGTTTAGGTCTGTCTGTCATAACTGATGTAATAGATCTATTTGACAGGTCCTTGGATGATGCAAGAGTGAAGAAACAGCTTAGTCACCTCACCTGATGTACTGGGATTGGACACTGGGGTTGCTATGGATGTATATAAGCCAGCTGTGTCTGGTGTAAGTGTGGAGCTTGTTCCAGTAAGTGCTTGGCGAAGCACTTTGACACTGAGAACAAAGTATTGTATATAAGTCACTGTAAAATAAACTGTACATACACTTTTACTACTATAAGTGTGAGGAAGCCTTATTTATAGCTCAGCTACAGTTCAAACCACGCTGTGCCAACAGTACAGACACTCAGAGTTTCAGTGTAGTGTTAGGATTCAAGTTTTGGATTAGGGCCTGGGACTTTGATTTCTGTAATCCTGGGTCATCGTTGGACATCCTTTTGAAAAAGCAGTTAGTCTGGGTTGTATGTGCTGATTTTGCAGTGGCAGCATTCCACCCTCCTCTACCCCTGCTCCTCCATTTCTTTTGTTTTGTTCTATATATTCAAAAAGGACAACGCTCATTTGTTAAGAAAACCTTGGTCAGTTTCATTTCAGACTCTTAGATTATGCTCCTCCAAACTCAGGGCCAAGCTACACATGACGAATGACACTTGAACAGCAAGTGTATTTCTCCCTGTTCACTTGCCCTCCACTCAATCCACTTGCCATTCAAGTGTCATTCGTCATGTGTAGCTTGGCCCTCAGACATCAACAGTGCTTACCTGGTTTCCTGAAGATTAAAATCAAACAAGGATTTCACGGCCACTGCAACCCAAGCTTTGCTTCTTCTTCAGTGCAAAGGGTGAGTACTCTTAGATGGTTTGGAGGACTGCAACATGGTTCTGATTAATTCTGGAAGAGTGAGGTGGCATGTGAAAATAACTGAGAATTCTAAACTCAGCTTTTCAGTCCTGGCCCCAGCCTGGTGGAACACTCTGTCAATGGAGACCCGGGCCCAGTGGGACATGTTATCGTTCCACCGGGCCTGTAAGACAGAGTTGTTCTGCCAGGCGTTCGGTGGTTAAAGGGGGCAGTGCCATGTCGGACTCCCACCTTTGGGGTGAGGGGTTCTCCTCACCATTGCACCTTAATGTATTTGGTTAATTTATTTTATTATTGCTTATTGTATGTTGATTTTAGAATGATTGTTTTCTTGTTTTTATTGATTTTAACTGTTGTTTACTGCCCAGAGCC
Organism: Eublepharis macularius; assembly: GCF_028583425.1. Taxonomy (NCBI): domain Eukaryota; kingdom Metazoa; phylum Chordata; class Lepidosauria; order Squamata; family Eublepharidae; genus Eublepharis; species Eublepharis macularius. Next base: position 19,718,730 of record NC_072792.1, on the reverse strand, counting down.
CCTGAGGATGGGCAGTTTATAAATTGAAATGATGATGATGATGATGATGAGTTATGATAGTATGTCATGATTATCAAGTAGCTTAAGACAACTAACATACTTCCTGAAATATGTTATTAATCAAGTCAGAGTTCCTATCTTAGTTCTAGAAACATATAACAGCAACAGCAACAACAACAACAGCATTCAATTTATATACCATCCTCCAGGACAACTTAACACTCATCCAGAACAATTTACAAAGTGTGTTATTATTATCCTCACGACAATCACCCTGTGAGGTGGGAGGGGCTGAGAGAGCTCCTAGAAGCTGTGACTGACCCAAGGTCACCCAGCTGGCTTCAAGCGGAGGAGTGGGGAATCAAAGCCAGTTCTCCAGATTAGAGTCCTGCCACTCTTAATTACTACACCAAATTGGTATATTTATGTATTTATTTATTTATTTATTATTTCAATTTATAAATCGTCCATCCTCAGGGTGATAAACGTTATTTTTGACAGATATGTTGTGGTATCAAGGAAATTTCAAGTTACTTATATGCTTGTCACTGAAAGAACCTCAGCTAACATTTAACGACCATTATCCATGATAAACTAACCAACTCTCTCCTTGATACCTGACTTGTAGTTCCTGCAACCATTCAATATCTTTGTTTAGAATAAAGTAGGATGGGTTTGAAGATGGGTTTCCAAACAGGAACAGCACTTACATAGATCTATGCATAGCCTTTTTTGTATCTTCCAGATGGCTTTATAACAGCGTGCTTCAACCCTTGTGCATTAAAGCAAACAATAACTCAAGAGTAACACATTTCCAAGTAGCAAGAGGCCTTATGGGGCCAGTAGGTAGACCTATGATCTAGTTAGTCAGACATAGAGCTTGCTGTTTTGATAGGAAACAGCTTGAGGTAAATGGTCATTGGCATGGCTGCAAATAATTAAAAAGAAGCTTTTGGAAAATGGATGTTAGCTGAGTTTTACGGTGGATAGACATCAACTGTGTCTATCTTCAGCTGCAGAATCACCCCAACCGTCTTGCCAGGTAATCTGACGTGCCTTTAGGATACTGAAAAGAAACAAAAGTGGTAACAAAATTCCAGATAATAGATCCCCATTTTAACTTGCTACTGCATACAAAATGCTGGATGGCTGTTTGGTTTCCGTATGTATCGAGAAGTTGCTAGCGGCAAAACAAATGAGCCGTCCGTGTGATTTCCTCTGTCATTTCATTGTACCATGTCGTTCAGAACTTACCGCCTTCGCTGTGAGTTACTGTGCACTTACTGGTATGTTCACTGAGCCCCTGGTATGACTTCAAACTTGCTTTATGTCCATGCAGTAAGCCTGTCTTAAAATTAATCGAAGCTGTCACTGAAGAGACCATATACGCCTTCTAAAACATTAACCTACCAACACTTCTCTATATAAAGTCCAGCTATTCAATGAAATGTTGATGTGCCTATAATCAAACAACAGAATAGGTAAGTGCGGAACCCAACATCCCAGTGAACAAATCTAGGGTGAACACAGCCCTCCCATTTAACTCTGTGGATATTTCTGCTCACCTAAAACTTGTCTTGCATGTCTGGGACACTTACCCACTAGAATGAGTATGTAATTTCCACAATTACATGATTTTTTAAAAGTCCATGATAAATTAGAATCCTCAGAGCCATAGCGCATAGAATCATAGGGTTATGATTCCTCTAGGGTTATGATGACCTCTAGGGTCATCTAGTCCAACCTCCTAAACAAGGCAGGAAATTCACAACTATTCTCCCCCCGACTGCCTTAGAGCCAAGCTACAAGTGACAAATTACACTTGCCTGGCAAGTGAACAGACTCAGGGCCAAGCTACACATGACGAATGACACTTGAACGGCAAGTGTATTTCTCCCTGTTCACTTGCCCTCCACTCAATCCACTTGCCTTTCAAGTGTCATTCGTCATGTGTAGCTTGGCCCTCACATGTATTCCTCCCTGTTCACTTGCCATTCACTTGTGCTCCACTTGATCGAGTGGAGAGCAAGTGAATGGCAAGTGAACAGAGAGGAATACACGTGAGTCTGTTCACTTGCCAGGCAAGTGTAATTCATCACTTGTAGCTTGGCAACTAGTGACCCCTTGCTCCATGCCCAGAAGATGGCAAAACCCCTCCAGGATCCCTTGCCAAATTGATGTGTGGAAAATTGCTACCTGATCCTAAGGTGGTGATCGGCTTTACCCTGGGCATGTAAGAAACACTGACGTAACCAGTTGTGCCCTCTCTCTCATCATCTGCCCACATTCACAGATTCATTCATTGTTGATTCATACTTTTTTGTATGTCATGTACGAAACTTCATCTTCTGTGAAAAAGTTTTCTTTTGAATTTTTTTAACCTGTTTGAGAGCACTGACCTGGAGTCCACACTATTTCGCATGCAAATCTCATGATGGCGCAGCCATTTCACAGAGTGCGGAATAGGATTAGCCGCACGATATTATACACAACCAATTATCCCCTTTTGGTTCGGGGAGAGGTTTTTTGCAGATCAATGGTAACTGTATGGAAATGTGTTGTTATATTCAGGTCTGCTGCCATGAATATGTTATTTTCACCTTGGGAGACAAAAAAAGTGGATATTTGTTGTATCTTGACAGGAAATCCTATTTGTATGATTATTGAAAATGAATCCTATCCCTCCCCTGCCACCAGTACGGGAATCCACTGATGAAAAGGGACTCGATTTGCCTCATAGTTCTTTCTTAGCCAAACAAAACAGATGTTCTCAATGGACAAAGTTCAGTTATGATCATTAACAGGTCTAGAATGCAGTTTTATTAATTCAAAATGAATTATGGAAGTTCATTATGGTAGTGCAAATGGGCTAGACCATATTAAGTTAACAGATATCAGATTAAGACTATGAATCACTACGAGGCAGGGATAAAAAATAAAGATAGCAATGTGTTCCTTTATTTCTGTTTTCATTTGCTTAACCTTTTGTTCAACATATATTCAAATCTCATTAGTGTTACTGAAATTCTTTCGACCTTTCATTAATTGCATCATTTATTGAAAATATTGTCTACAATTTATCAATATAGGGTCATACTGTGGCATGCATCCAACAGAGCATTCCATGGGTGCAAGGATTTCCGCACATGGTGTGACTTTCACCTCCTGGTTCCCACTGCAGCTGAAGCCCCCATCAGTATGGGGGGAAGGCATTTGGAAATGTAGTTAGAGGCAGTAAGCAAGAAAGTCACATTGTATCAGTTGAAATCCTTCCATCTGCAAAAATAGTCCCTTGAATCCAACCCAATATTTCTAATTTTAATTTTTTTAAAATATATATTTTAACTCATATAAACAATGATACAAGCTAGAAGAAACCATAAAACCATGAAATACAGACAGAAAAAATCATACAATTAAAGTGTAGAAAGCAGTAATAGAAACAACACTTAACAATCTGTTACAAACCTGAGAATCACAATAAATCAACATCTAAACTTTGTTGCATTGAGGGGATGACATATTTAGCACACAGAAAATCCAGAACTGGTTTCCATGTTTTATCATCTTCTTACTATATAATTGAGTAAGCATGTTTCAGACAACTCACTTTATAACCTGGTGCGCCACCAGAGGGCGCTGACATGAAGGGAAGCCTAGGCAAGGCACCATGTCCCTCCAGAAAATGTGCCATGATGGGAAGCCCAGGCCAGGAGCAGGATGGGAGCAGATGGCAATGCCCATTTGCCGCATTCACTCAGCTGATATTAGGAATGGAGCAGGTGGCAATGCCCACCCACCCTCTCTTTAACACAGTTGGCTTTAGGAGCGGGAAAGGTGGCAATACCCTCTACCCACTTTAACCCAGCTGGCAATAGGAGCAAAGCAGGTGGCAATGCCCATCCCCTGCCTTAACCCAGCTGGTATTAAGAGTGGATCAGGTGGCAATGCCTAACCCCCACATTGACCCAGCTGGTATCAGCAGTGGGACAGGTGGCAATGCCTGCCCACCTTTGAACCAGTTAGGATCAGGAGTGCAGCAGTTGGCAATGCCCGCCCCCCACCTTAACCCAGCTGGTATTAGGAGCGGAGAAGGTGGCAATGCCCAGCCCCCGCCTTAACTCAGCAGGTATAAGGAGCGAAGTAGGTGTCAATGCCTACCTCCTGCCTTAACCCAGCTGGTATTAGAAGCGGAGAAGGTGGCAATGCCCTCTGCCCACCTTAACCCAGCTGGCAATAGGAGAAAAGAAGGTGGCAAAGCCCAGGCTGGGAGCAGGCTGGGAGCAGATGGCAATACCCACCTCCCACCTTCACCTAGCTGATATTAGGAGTGGAGTAGGTGGCAATGACCACCCCCACCTTAACACAGCTGGTATTACGACCGGAGCAGGTGGCAATGCCCACCCCACTGCATTAACTCAGCTGGTATTAGGAGCGGAGCAGGTGGTAATGCTTAATCCCCGTGTTAACCCAGCTGGTATAAGCAGTGGAACAAGTGGAAATGCCCACCCCCCTCTGAACCAGTTAGGATCAGGAGCACAGCAGTTGGCAATGTCCACTTCCCCACCTTAACCCAGCTGGTATTAGGAGTGGAGAAGGTGGCAATGCCCAGCCCCCGCCTTAACTCAGCAGGTATAAGGAGTGAAGCAGGTGTTAATGCCTACCTCCTGCCTTAACCCAGCTGGTATTAGGAGCAGAGCAGGTGGCAATGCCCATTCCCTGCCATAATCCAACTGGAATTAGGAGCAGGTGGTAAAGCCCAATCCTCTTTCAGCAAGCTGGGATCGGGAGCAAAGCAGGAGGCAATGCCTGCCCCCTGCCTTAATCCAGCTGGTATATGGAGCAGAGCAAATAGCAATGCCCACCCCATCCTTACCACAGCTGGTATTAGGGGTGGAGTATGTGGCAGTACCATCCCCCTGCCTTAATCCAGCAGGTATTAGGAGTGGAACAGATGGCAATGCCCGACCCTGCCTTAACCCAGCTGGTGTTAGGAGTGCAGCAGGTGGAATTTCCTCTCACACCTAAATAGAGCTGTTATTAGGAGCAGAGCAGGGGGCAATGACACCCCCACCTTAACCCAGCTGGTATTAGGAGCAGAGCAAATTGCAATGCCCTCCCCCTTTCACCCAGCCAGGATCAGAAGCAGAGCAGGTAGCCATGCCCACCACCCAACTTAACCCAGCTAGGATCAGGGGAAGAGCAGGTGACAATACCCAGCCCCTTCATCCAGCTTGGATCAGGAGTACATCAGATTGTAATACCCTCCCCCCTTCACCTGGCTGGGATCAGAAGTGGAGCAGGTGGCAATAACCTCACCCCGCCTTAACCCAGCTGGTATTAGGAGCGGAGCACTTGGCAATGCCAACCCCCTTCACTCAGCTGGGATCAGAGGCAGAGTAAGTGGATTTGCCCACCCACTGCCTTAACCCAGGAGGTATTAAGAGCAGAGCAGGTGGCAATGCCCATTGCCCACCTTAACCCGCCTGGGAACTGGAGCAGAGCAGTTGACAGTACTCATCCCCTTCACTCAGCTCGGATCAGGAGCAGATCAGATGGCAATACCCACTCTCCTTTACCCAACTGGGATCAGGAGTGGAGCAGGCGGCAGTGCCTGCATCCCCTTCTTCCAGCTGGCATCAGGAGCAGAGGAAGTGGTTAAGCCCACTGCCCACCTTCAACTGTCAGAATCAGGTGTGGAGCAGGAGGCAATACCTGTTCTTCCCTTCACCCAGTGTGGAGCAGGTGGCAGTGCCCACCCCCCTTCACTCAGGTGGGATCAGGCTCGGAGCAGGTGGTAATGCCTGCTCCCCTTCACCCAGCCATAGTCAGGCACAGAACAGGAGGCAATCCCCCCCCCTTTACTAGGCATATATCAGGCATGGAGCAGGTAGCAAAGCCCACCACCCCTTCACATGGCTGAGATCAGGCAGATCAGGCATGGAGCAGATGACAATGCCCAACCTCCTTTTTCACCAGCTATATTTAATGATGGAGGAGGAGCAAATGGCTGCCTGCCCACCCTCCCCTTTCTAGAGCCCGTTGTATTTTTCCCAGTAGTACTCAAATAAAGGAACTACAATTGGTACCAGAAAATGGTACCAGAAAATCATAATAAGATCACATATTCTGCAAGACTTCCTGCTTGTAATTCAAATTCAGTTCAGTCGGTCCCACACATCCTACTCCATTGTTCCCAGTATGTTGATATACATTCTAATCTTTTAGACCCAATTTTACTTAATTCGCTGGGCCATTTGCAGGCTTTAATGGTGTACCGTCTTCTGAATGATTCGTCATCCGAAATAACTGAAAAGGTAGCCCTATTTTTAAGTCTGGCAATCAAGGATCGATTGAAAAATGTCTGCTTTCACTCAAATTACCATTGTTACCATTATATTTGTTTACTGCCTGTATCGATAACCCGAGATATGCCAATAAAGGCTTTGTTGTTGTTGTTGGTGGTGGTGGTGTTACCAGAAAATCTGGGAGCAATATTTGATGGATAAGATTATGCATAATCCGTTTTTTGGGGACTTGCATATGGTAGTTCCCAATATTTCTCATCCAATGCAATGGATCCAATGCAAAGGTAGCTTAATGCCTCATACCAGCTAGGAGCTTTATATACAAGTCTGCAAATATGTGCCATACACTTGATTTTCTACCCAAAACCACAGCCAAAGTTACGCATTTACAGCCATCTTATAAACCCTTAAGCCCTGTCATTTGGTTATTCAAGTAGAAGAGAAGCGAGTCAGATTTCCAGTGCAATCCTACGCAGAGTCTCTCGTTGACTTTAATGGGCTTAGACTGGAATAACTCTGCGCACAATTGCACTGTCAGACCCTGTTGCTCTGCCTTCCCTTCCAACAAGCTGATTAGAACAATTTCTGCTTTTAAAAACATTAACTGTATTTTTTCAAGCTGCAGTTCTCATTACCATAGATGTCTATCCTATAGCATAAGATTAAAATGACATGCCGGGTGGGTGGGTGGGTGGGTACCACAGACTATGGCAAAAGGAATGACAGCGTTTCTGAATAATTGTAGAAGTTTTCTCAAGGGGCTTTAATAGTTGGGAAATGGTTCTGTCCAAGCAAACCATCTTGGCTACTGCTCAGGAAAACGGGATGCAGATAACAATATTGAGTTTTTCATGGGAATACATAGTCAAGGCAATCAATACAGGATTTAAAACTTTTTAAATAGTAAAGAGTCCAGTAGCACCTTTAAGACTAACCAACTTTATTGTAGCATAAGATTTTGAGAACTACAGATCTCTTTGTTAGATCTGACTAAGAGAGCTGTAGTTCTCGAAAGCTTATGGTACAATAACATTGATTAATCTTAAAGGTGCTACTGGTCTCTTTACTATTTTGCAACTACAGACTAACACGGCTAACTCCTCTGAAACTTTTTAAAAGGTCTGCATGGCCACCATATGAGACCAATGTTCTAGAATCCCTGTATGAGATCAATGTTCTACAATCAGTACAGAATCCCATAGGGCTTGATTTAGAAACTAAGGGCCAAGCTACAAGTGACGAATGACACTTGAACAGCAAGTGGATTGAGTGGAGGGCAAGTGAACAGGGAGAAATACACTTGCTGTTCAAGTGTCATTCATCACTTGTAGCTTGGCCCTATGACAGCATGCCCCAGGCCACTTTACCACCATGTTAGCTTGTCAGGGGAGCAAGTAGCTCTCCTGGTCTCTCAGCGGCATCACCACAGGTGGTTATGTGATGACACAGTGTCCATGTTTATAAAATATACTAGGGCACTGTGTTAAATCATCACCACCTGGAACAAGCATCTTGCCACAGGGAAACTGATACTCCAACAACAAACTCATGTCTTAATGCAATGGGTTTAGGAGGTACCCAGTATACTGTGCCCCCTTCCCCCAAGGGTTAAGCACAGCTCAGATCCTTTGGGGTCATGCACTAATTCAGTACTCTGGAAGCATGGCTCCACCCACCCTGCCCTTGCATAGAAAAACTCTCAGGGCCAAGCTACACATGACGAAAGACACTTGCCTGGCAAGTGGATTGAGTGGAGGGCAAGTGAACAGGGAGAAATACACTTGCCATTCAAGTGTCATTTGTCACTTGTAGCTTGGCCCTCAGTCTTGAGAACAAAAGAATCCAGCTAGTCTCACCCTCTTCCCCTTCAAAACTTCATGTAGAGTGGTAAATCTCCGAGTCCGATAACAATTGCCATTCCCTGAAATTTATACAGACATTGTGTTGTGATTCACTGATCCATTTTGTATATCAAACTACAGAAGCAGTACTTGCTTCCTTCGAAGACGCTCAGAACCACATATCAAACACAGTGTTTTAGCAGAACATTGTTATATTTACCATCAAAATTTTACATTAAGGGAATCTGCTGACCCTAACCCCCAGGTATCCAGACTTCTGTCTCCTTTTAACCCTTTGGCTCAATTGATCTCTCACCCCTTGATTTTCTGCTGCATATCCCAACTTCAAATCCTAGCCCAAATTAATCCAAATTGCCCTATATGGTAGTACTAAGACACGTACCATATAAGTAGTTAAAGGTAAAGGCAGTCCCCTGTGCAAGCACCAAGTCATTACTGGCCCATGGGGGGACATCGCATCACGACGTTTTCTTGGCAGACTTTTTTACAGGGTGGTTTGCCATTGCCTTCCCCAGCCATCTACACTTTTCCCCCAGGAAACTGGGTACTCATTTTACCGACCTCGGAAGGATGGAAGGCTGAATCAACTTTGAGCCGGCTACCTGAACCTGGCTTCTGCCAGGATCGAACTCAGGTCGTGAGCAGAGCTTGAGCTGCAGTAGTGCCGCTTACCACTCTGGGCCATATTAAGTAGCTTCATTTATATTATGTGTAGGTGATGGAAACATGGGATTCCATCAGGAGTTTTTCACCTGCATTTTGGCCCTTACTGTTTTGTTTAGAGGGTTTTTTGCCTTCTTTGCACCTGCATTTTGGCCTCTTCCCTGGCTCTTCTTAAGCATCCTCACAGGTGCTTTTCAGTTACTTATTTAGTTCCTTTTTTTGTTGCTCTTTTTCATGCCACTAGTATTTTTCTGCACTCTTTTCTCTTCCTTTTAATATGCACTTAAAGGGCCCTATACACCTTACATGCCCAAACACCAGGCACCTTTTTTGGCTTGTATGCACAGCTAGACACAAGCCCTTGCGTTTACCCTTCGGGAGTTATTTTCAGGACTTTCCACCATGGATCCATCACTCTTTGGGAAAGGTTGTATGTTTTACTTCTGCACCAACACCTACACCTACACTAGCACATTTAAGAACATCTGAAACTTCACTACAACTAGAAGATCTTTGTTATTTTGATGGCGATGAATATGATTTGTAACTGTTAATGATCTGGAGGGCGTACAAATGAACACAACTTTGTTTTGTTTGTGTTTTTCACTGTATTCTTTCTAATTTGTGCCCTCATGGTGATTCCATTATTTAGTAGTAGTAAAAGCCCATTACTGAAACTGAGTGTCAGGTCTTTAATTCCCCACAATTGCGTAAGAGTAAGAGCCCATTGCTCATACTCCCCCTCCCTCAGCTTGTCTTGGCATCAAGTTCCAGAGACAGTAAGATTCACAAGAGCCTGGTATACATAGGAATAGATCCTGGTCTATATGTTAACCCCTTTGATGCTGGTTTGCACTCTGAATGTGCTCAGAAGGACGTCTCCTAGGAATAGAGGGTAGACACGAGGAGCCATTTAGGTAACCGTTAGGGAGCGGAACAGTAGCCATCAACTTTGCAGAAGTTAGAGGATACTAGATACTGAGAGCCAGTTTGGTATAGTGGTTAAGAGCTCAGGACTCTAATCTGGAGAGTTGGGTTTGATTCCCCACTCCTCCACTTGAAGCCAGCTGGGTTACCTTGAGTCAGGGCCAAGCTACAAGTGACGAATGACACTTGAACGGCAAGTGTATTCCTCCCTGTTCACTTGCCCTCCACTCAATCCACTTGCCATTCAAGTGTCATTCGTCACTTGTAGCTTGGCCCTCAGTCACTCTCTCTGTCTGGTTTCCCTCTGTCATTATCTTCCACCAGTGAGCCAGTTTGATGTAGTGGTTAAGAGCAGCAGCATTCTAATCTGGAGAACCGGGTTTGATTCCCCACTCCTCTACTTGAAGCCAGCTGGGTGACCTTGGGCTAGTCACGGCTGTCTGGAGCTCTCTCAGCCCCACCCACCTCACTGGGTGTTTTGTTGTGGGGATAATAATGACACAGTTTGTGCACTGCTCTGAGTGGGCATTAAGTAGTTCTGAAGGGCGGTATATAAACAGAATGTTGTTGTTGTTGTTGTTAGATGATGATGAGACTGAAAAAGATTTGATTGCTCTGGTGGATGACCTGAGCTGGGAGATGGACAAGGGAGTGCAACCCTGTTAATTCTCCTGGATCTCTCACCAACATTTGATTCCATTCTTCTGGGCCGCTTTTCAGGGCTGGGGCTTGGAGGCATTGTTTTGTGGTGGTTTCGGTCCTACCTTGAAGATAGGTTTCAGAATGTGGTGCTGGAGGACGGCAGCTCCACCCCTTGGCCTCTTGCTGATGGAATTCCACAAGGGTCTATATTGTCCCCCATGCCTTTCAACATCTTTGTGAAGCCTATCAAAGTTTTGAGGGCTAAGATTGGTTGCAGAACATCCCTGCCCTCCCTTCCAGAATGGAAGCTCTTTGCTTGGCAGGCAGAGCTGCCTATTAAGTCTTTAAGGGCTGCAAAAGGTCTGCGGACGTGCCCTGCATTGCCTAGGGAATTGATAGATCGATGCCAGGATGTCTGGACTCATGGACAATGAACCAACCGGCCCAGACAGAGGAAAATTCATGAAAAAAGTGAGTCCATGACCTGTGTGTTCGCAAACCACGAACTGGGCTGAACTACGCAGAATTTTGATCCGTTTTCTGGACCGTGCCCATCTCTATGCCAGAGTGTTGACTGGATTGCAAGGACCATATCACCCCAGTCTTGTTCTTTCTGCACTGGCTCCCGATTTGCTTCTGATACCTAATTAAAGGTGCTGGTATTGACCTTTAAAGCTGTATATGGCCCAATGCAGGATGAGCCTAAAGCAACTCTGACAAATATTCATCCAGCCTCTTCTTGAAAACTGCCAGTGAAGGAGAGCTCACCACCTCCCTAGGCAGCTGAGTCCACCTTGGAACTACTCTGACCATGAAAAAGTTTTTCCTAATATCCAGCCGGTACCTTTCTGCATGTAATTTAAGCCCATTGCTTCGGGTCCTACCCTCTGCTGCTAACTGGAACAGCTCCTTGCCCTCCTCCAAATGACAGCCTTTCAAATACTTAAAGAGAGCAATTATGTCCCCCCCTCAATCTCCTCTTCTCCAAACTAAACATTCCCAAGGCCCTCAGCCTTTCCTCGTAGGGCTCAGTCTCCAGACCCCTGATCATCCTCGTTACTCTCTTCTGCACCCTCTCAATTTTGGCCACATCCTTTTTGAAGTGGGGCCTCCAGAACTGCACACAATACTCCAGGTGTGGCCTGACCAAGGCAGTATAGAGAGAGACTATGACCTCCTGCGATTTCGATGCAATGACCCTTTTGATACACCCCAAGACTGAGTTTGCCTTTTTTGCCACCACATCACCCTGACTGCTCATATTTAGTTTACAGTCCTCTCTTACCCCAAGATCCCTTTCACATATACTACTACCCAGAAGTGTATCCCCCATCCAGTATTTGTGTTTCACATTTTTGTGGCCCAGATGTAATACTGTGCACTTATCTATGTTGAATTGCATCCTGTTCTCAACCGCCCACTTCTCCAGAGTATTCAGGTCTTGTTGAACTCTATCTTCTTGGGTGTTTGCCACTCCTCCCAATTTGGTATCATCAGTAAATTTAACAAGTAGCCCATTTACCCCTTCATTCAGAACATTGATAAAAATATTAAAAAGTACCGGGCCCAAAACTAAGCCCTGCAGCACCCCACTGGACACTTCCCTCCCATCTGATGAAATGTCACTGACCACCACTCTTTGGGTGCGGTCCTCTAACCAGTTCCCTATCCACCGAACTGTTCTGTAGTCCAGCCTGCGGTCTTTCAGTTTACCCATTAGAATGTCATGGGGAACTTTATCAAAAGCTTTGCTGAAATCCAGGTAAATCATGTCAACAGAGTTCCCACGATCCAGTAATCTCATCACTTTGTCAGATACAGGTAGAATGTGAGTCCATTTGTCCTTCTATCTTGGAGAGTGGAGTGATTTCAGATGCTGAATGGTAATAGTATGTTAATGACAATAGCCAGTTAATGACAATGGCAGGTGTGATTGGATAGGCAGGGGTATGTAGAGGGATAGTAGATGTGAAGAAATCAGTGTTGGTAATGAGACAGGAAGCCCAAGTCCTGATTCAGTCCATTCAGGTGCATTCATTGTCTTGAGCATCGTTATCAGTTGCAATTCAGCAGTCTCACAGCATATGAACCTGTCAACTCCGGTCAGCTTTGGAGTCTTTGCTTCAGGTTCCCCTTACATTTGAGACCAGTAATGTAGCAATCCATGAAGGGGCTTTCTGGGTTGCAGAGCCAAAACTTTGGAAAATTTGCCTGTATCCTACTATCACTGTCTTCTGCCATTGAGTGATAGCAGTGCCTCTTTTGTTTTGTATGCCTTCATGGCCTTTTCCCTGATTTAAGTATGTATGTATGTTTGTTTGTTGATATGCTTTCTACTGTATTTATATATATATATATATATATATATATATATATATATATATATATATATATATATATATATATATATATATATATATATATATATATATATATATATATATATATATATATATATATATATATATATAAAGTGTGATCAACATTTTAATTATCTATTGTTTGCCACCTTCGGGACCCTGTTTTGGGTGGAAAGGTGACATAAATATTTTAATAAATATTGTTGAAGGCTTTCACGGCCGGAGAACGATGGTTGTTGTGGGTTTTCCGGGCTGTATTGCCATGGTCTTGGCATTGTAGTTCCTGACTCTTACAGGGTGACTCAGCTCAACCCCACCCCTCCTGAGTAGATACAAATGACCTGCCAACATCTTTTCCACACTGTGACACTGAGAGATCTCTGTCTTTTGGTGCTACACCTCTGAAGATGCCAGCCACAGCTGCTGGCGAATCGTCAGGAACTACAATGCCAAGACCACGGCAATACAGCCCGGAAAACCCACAACAACCATTTTAATAAATAAATACAGATATTGATGCTGGCCTGGCTCCGCCACTACCAACTAGTAGCAACACAAGCTGAGTTCCTGTCACCATATTCTCATTTTGTCCCCATCCTACCTGTCCTCACAAACCCACAGATCCACAAGCCTAAGGCCAGAACACCTTATGCCTGAGGAGCAGCTCCCAGCTCACATGATGATGTCACTTCCATGAGTGATGTCATCATGCGGGGTCAAAGGGTGCACTGGGTCAAAGGGGGGCCTTGTTGCCACAGCCACCATCTCTTGCCGCTGTCACCACTGCTGCCCGCTCTTGTGGTGCGGGATGACACCTCCTGCCTGGCAGCACACTGTGCTGCCCAGAAAAGGGGTGCCCCAGTGAGCTCGTCCCCCGACCAGCCAGGTAAGGGTGGGATCTGGGGATCCCTGCCCCTGGTGAGGGAATAGCAACCCTAGCCTTTGGCATACTTGCAAAAAGAGCTCTGAAGAAAATATGTTGCTTCTTGCAAGACCATGAGGAGAAGGAGAAGAAAAGGCACAGAAAGAGAAGCCAAAGTCAGAAATTTCCAGATCAGACAAAGAGAGGCATCTCACAAGTACACAGCTACACAGTACGGTTCTAGAAAAAGGGAAAATAAAGCATGCACATGCACATGCACGCACACACACACACACACCAGTGTCAAGGCATGCTGAGTTGCTTCTATTTTAACATTCCCTCTTGATTCTGTATCCTTTTGAGGTTCACAAAGGTCATTTTTTTCCACAGTCCTTGATACTTGTCCCTTCGTAACAATGTGGTAAATAGCTCAACATTTTCTCAGTGAGACAGTAATGCAGCTTGACAACTCTTTCTTGAGACCCTTATCTCCACACACCAATCATTGGAGTGCGGCCTCCCACAGGGGGTGATACTCTCTCTCTTGTTGTTCAATCTTTATATGCGCCCCTTCGCCCAGTTGGTGCAGAGTTTTGGACTGGGTTGTCATCAATATGCAGATGACACCCAGTTGTATCTGTTGATGGGTGGCCGACCTGACTCTGCCCCTGACACCCTGTTGAGAGCTCTGGAGGCCGTCTCTGAGTGGGTAGAACAGAGCAGGCTGAAGTTGAATCCCGTGAAGACGGAGGTCCTGAACTTGGGCCATGGACTGTCAGAAGCAGGGATCCTTCTCCCGACCTTTGGGGGGGGGGCACCACTTGTGCCTGTACCATCAGTTAGGAGTTTGGGCGTGATTCTGGATTCCTCCTTGTCTATGGAGGGCCAGATCACAGCTGTGGCTTGGGCGGCCTTTTTCCACCTTTGGCAGGCCTGGGAACTGGCACCCTACCTCTCGTCCCAGGACCTAATGACAGTGATCCATGCAACGGTCACCTCCAGGTTAGACTACTGTAACTCGTTCTATGCAGGGCTGCCCTTGGGCTTGATTCAGAAACTTCAATGGGTCCAGAATGCTGTTGCACATGTCCTAACTGGAGCTTCATATAGGACACACATTACGCCTATCTTGCAGCAGCTTCACTGGCTCCCAATAAAATTCTGGATCTGGTTCAAGGTGTTGGTTTTGACATATAAAGCCCTAAATGGACTGGGACCAGCATACCTAAGGGACTGTCTCTCCCTGTATGTGCCCCAGAGAGCACTTCATTCAACTGGAAAACATTTACTGGTGGTCCCTGGCCCTAGGGAGGCTTGGCTGGCCTCTACCAGGGCCAGGGCCTTTTTGGTCCTGGCCCCAACCTGGTGGAACTCTCTGTTTGAGGACACTCAGCCCACCAGGATCTTGTATCATTTAGGCGGGCCTGTAAGACAGAGATGTTCTGCCAGGCATATGCTGGAGGCTAATTTTTAGCCCATCATTGCCAAGCCTTCTACTAGTCTCCCTCTACAAGGGGTATGGAGAGTCCACTCCCACTGGTTGCCCCAAAAGGGGCACAGTATTTTATCTGTTTTTAAATTGATTTTAAGTTGAATTTTAAGCAATGTTGTACCTCACCCTGAGCCCGCTTGCGGGGAGGGCGGGTTAAAAATAAAAATAAATAAATAAATATAGGTGTCAGATAGAAGCTTCCAGATCAGAGAAAGAGGTGTCACACAACTATACAGTTACACACTCTGCTTCTAATAGAAGGAAAACATAGCAAACCCACCATCATCACCCTGTGTCCAGGCATGCTGAGTTACTTTTGTTCCAGCACAATGTACACAAAAACTGTGTGTGCATTCACTGTAATTTGTCAACAGGTCTACTGTCTGAGTATGACAGAATGGTCCATGAACCGTCATACACATCCAATACATGAGCAAGACAAACTCGTGTTTTTGAAGAAACGTAATGGACAAAAATAAAGTATGTTTATATATATATTTTTAAAATCGCAAATCAAAAGTTTTCAATCACTACTGTTCACAAATAACCTGAAGGCCAGGAATCAATCGCATTAACATCATTTCATGAATGCTCTCAAATAACAAATAAATTTGAGACCGTTGTAATCTGATCACACAGAATTCATGAGCAGGAAGGGAGGAAATTCAATGAATAAATTAGAATGATTCATTCTGCTCCTGTTAATACATACAGAATGCACAGACTTTTTGTTTCAATGATTAACAGCCAAATGTCATCCCCCAAATTTCTCCAGATTTGTGTCATCTCCGGGGAAACAGGTGTAATTACTGGTATGTGGCAAATGTCTCCGTGCTAAAAATGCCCCATGGCTACTTAAATTATCTAACAATAGGAGGGCTCAGCAAACACATCCATGAATATATTGGAAGATAATATTCCAAATGCTAAGTTGAAACTTCCATTGTATCCTCTATTTTGCATGATAATTATCTCGGGTTAGATAGACTTATAATTTAAAAATACAGTTTAATTTCTGTATTAGAATGAATAAGGAGACAGCAAAAAAATCAAAATGACATTTCAGTGGGCAAGTTTTGATTGTCCTTCTGTAATGTAATGAAACAGCTAACCCTGATTGGCTATGCTGGTGTGATGGTTTGGAATGGTCAGTTGCTCAGGGAACAAAAGCAGTTGGCAGTCCTTGAGTGAAGTGAAAGTTGTCAGTTTGGGTGGGATTAAACTTCACACAGGAGATGGCTGAGAACTGGAAAGAAGTCTTAGGAGATGAGGATTATCCAGGCCTTCTGCAGACCTGGTTGTTGCTGAACTTTTTAAACTTTTACTTGACCATTAGAAGTTGTGATGGGGCTTCCTCGCTTGCCTAAGCTGTTGCCTGTGGGTTCTGATTCTCCTTTCCTGGGTTCCATGATTAGCAAGACGACTTTGTGGAGATGATGATAAAGTTCCATACACACCTCAGGCATTCTGCTGCAGTCTCCATCTCTACTATAGCAATTGGTGGTGAGGCAAAGTGGCTAAAAAGTGGGGCAAGGATGATGGCCTGAAAAGGAACGAGTCCGGTTGAAGAAAAGATGGGCTGGAGTAAAACTCCATACAGGACTTGAGGTCAGGAGGAGCTATGTACTATTAGTAGAAAGGAAGCAGATATGCAAGGGACTTATCAAAAAGGAACATGAGATTGTTAAGATTAGGATCCAGAGCCATGCCTAGCTTTACTCTTGCTTCTGGCTGGAGAGCAAAGAAATAAGCTGGGATAGTATCTTTCTCTATGGGCTTCTGCCTCCCCAGTTATTTTAAAGTTTTCATTAGCTAGATGGTCCACTTAAAAAAAAAGTTTATTTTGCTTGCAGTAGGCAGGTCTAAGGTTCAGTTCCTTGCAACCGTCTCTTCTATGAACGTTTTGACTAGAGATGGGCACAAACAGCAATACAAACAAAAAAAAGCCACGAACAGCCCAATCTGCTGTTTGAGAACAAGCTGTTCGTGAGGCCCCATTCTAAATGAACAGGAGCTCGTTGCAAGCCTCGTTCATTGCTGTTCGTCAAGCCAGATAGTCTGGCACCTGCAATCAATTCCCTTGGCAATATAGGCAGGGATTGTCTGAACTCTGTCTGAACTCCTGCTGTTGCCCTGGAAACCCCAATCTAAGCTCAATTTAGCTTGATAGGCAGGTCTTCCTTCCAAGTGTGGAGCTCCAAATTTGTTACAAGAGAGCAAAGACCATGGCAGGTGGGGGGGTGGCTTCCAGCTCTGGCTAGTCTTTGCAGACAGTGGAGAGGGAGAGACAGCTGCTGTTGGCATTTTGATAGAGAGACAGGGAGAGTGCATTGGAGCTTGAATTTTCTTTGTGTGTGTTGGGATATGGATCTACCTCTTCAAGTTCCAGGGCTGCTGCCAGGCTCTCAGCCAAGCTATTATTTACTATTGGTACATTTCCTGCTGCCTGCTCAGGTAGGGTTTCTGGGAGTGGTGCAGTAGAGATCTACCCCTTCAAGTTCCAGGGCTGCTGCCAGGCTCTGGGGCCAAGCTATTATTTATTATTGGTACCTTTCCTGGTGCCTGCTCAGATCAGGTTTCTGGGAGTGGTGCAGTAGGGATCTTGACCATGTTTATGGTTGTTCGTGAGTCCCTGTTCATAGATGGCAATGAGCAACGAACATCATGTTCAGTTTTTTTCCTGTTCATGCCCAACTCTAGTTTTGACCATGCCATCTTGCCCAAGACAAGCATACTGTCACATGTACATGAGAAGCAAAAAGCAAGATTCAGCCGCTCCTAACCACCACCACCAGACTTTGCATAGAGCTTCAAGCAGACAGTTTCTATCATAAACTATAACTTTGCCTACGCTTCAGGTACATAGCCATGTTTGTGTGTAGTAGAAGAGCAAGGTTCGAGTCCAGTAGCACCTTAAAGACAAACTGGTTTTCCAAGTACACCTGGCCTTTAAGGTGCTACTGGACCCTAATTTTGCATAAGCTGTTTCCAGTTTTCCAGACATTCATGAATGATACCTTCATAGATACCTTAGCCACTTTAAGCACAAATTTCTTAACTTCTCTTTTCTCTTGCTTCCACAGACCTAGTAGAGGGTTTTTCATTAACTGTCTTGTGTCCAGTCCTTAACCACAACTTAGCAAATCACTATTGACAGCAGGACATTTTCTCTTTTCCTCAGTTGCATCCTTTGGCTTTCAGTTCTTTAGCCTCATTCTGACTTGTGACTGAGGTCCTTCTAGAGTTGTCAGCTCTGCACTGGGAAAGTCCTAGAAATTTGGGGGTGGAGCTTCAAGAGAGCAGGATTTGGGGAAGGGAGAGACCTCAGCTGGGTCTCAGCTATTTTCTCCAGGGGAATTGATCTTTGTCACTTGGAGATCAGTTGTACTGGGAGATCTCCCATTGCCTACTGCAGGCTGGGAATCCTAGGTCCGTCAACCTCTAAAACTTTGAGAAGTCCTCATTACAGCCTTCAGATCAGACTAGTATTGAGTTGGCACTTACTGGTGTTTAATCTCCTGCGATTTATACATGATTTTATGTCATGTTTTTATACTGATTGTATAATGTGCATGCTTTAACTTGTATGGAAGGTCATTTGAAAATATGCTGATTAAATAGCTAATATTTCAGCTTTCCAATTTTCAGCTGAGTGGCCTATATAAACTACATTGTCATTGCCAAGGCTAAATCTGGAGGCCTAGTGGGAGAAACAACCTCAGTCGACAGTTTTCACACTTGACACTGCTGTGAGGCTGCTAAACTACAGGAAACATTCCCCACATTGGCCTTCAAAGTTTCCAAAGTAATCCTGCCAATCGTGAAGTGTTGATTCTCCAAGAAGGCAACAATTCATCTTTTCTACCACTGGGTGGTGAAATCCAACAAGACAACATGGCTGAAACTTTGCCTTCTGGCAAATATGCACCATTTCAGAGCACAGCTGGGCATATATGGTTCCAGTTGCTTACTCCACATGCCAGGAGTCAGTAAAACTGAAGCTGAAAGTATCTAAAAAGAGAATCTGCTTGGAATTTATTCCACAAGAAAAGTTTTTTAGCTGATTTTGCAGCATGGCTATGGTGTCAGCCAAGAAATATGACTATTAAGGGAGGCTCTGAGATAAATTGAAAGAACTGGTTACTTAAAGGAGGATACATATGATTATAGTGGAGGAAATTGTAAATTCATGAGCACCCATGGGTACTATCTTACTTGGTAAAATTTATGTGAATATTGTGTTGTCCACAGGCAATGATAAGTGGCTTCTGAAAAGCTGACTTGCCATTCTGTCCAGTTTCCTTGTGCAGGGCTGTATTAATCTTGGCTACAGAGGAGTATTAATCCTTCTTATACGCATCTCAGCAAAAAGTGAGAAGTGTGTCACGCAGAACATGAATATGTGAAATAGATTGGCAGAAAATGTGGAAGCCGATCGACATAAACAAGGAAGAGCATGTTCAAAGAAAATGTAAATGGATCGCCTCGGAACATCAAGAGTTATTGTAGCGAGATCAAAAGTTAAGTCTGCAGATGAAATGAGTTTCCTCTCACTTGGTTTGCAAATAGACAAGGAAGAATGGTTTTACAAGCACTAGGTATCGTTTTCTGCATAATATTCTAATGCCAGCCTGCCCAGCAATTTAGTCCATTTCCTTGACAGTCTTGAAGATTCATTATTCTCTTTTATCTCACTAACCCTGGACTGACACTGGGCCGTCTCAGCTTTATAACGCAACTCTTGATTTTTAACAAAGCAATGACCCATGCTCTGGGTCCCACTAGGTCCCAAACAAATTTCAGGAGAATTAAAATATGCAGGGTTTTTTTTTTACTTCTGATTAAAAAATCTTGAAGGATATGAGCCACTCCCTTTTCCATAGGATTATATGTATTCTGATTTTAACAGCCCAGTCATTAACAGACTTAAACTGTTCAAAACCATTTGACATCAATACACTTAGAAAGGTATCACTTTGTTTACGATGGCGCTGTAAATTTCTTTTCTGTGTTTACATATATTTCTGTGCAGCAGCATCAGGGTCGCCATCTCTGGATTGGGGAATCCGTGGAGATATTGGGGGTGAAACCTGTGGAGGATGGTGTTTGTGAGGGGAAGGTATAATGCCACAGAGTCCATCCCCCAAAGCAACCATTTTCTCCGCTGATTTTTACCTGCTCTCCCCACAAGCAGGCTCAGGGCTTATTACAGCACTATAATAACAATAAGACACTTTATAATAAATACATAAAAGTAAAAACAGTCACATTTTTTAGTTAAAACCAAGTTACCCAGGATGATTCTCACCCCATCACTCAAGATGTTATGGGGTAGGGCAGGCAGATGATATACGACGTCAATAACAGGTGTACCACAGATCACAGTGGGGGGAGCAGTTGAACAGCTTGCCCAAGCCTCAGTCACAACCATAGGCCTGGCAGAACATCTCCATCTTACAGGCCCTGTGGAACTGTAACAAGTCCCGCAGGGCCCTGGTTTTGATGGAGGGGGAGGTCCACCAGGCCAGTGCCAGGGCCAAAAAGGCCTTGGCTCGAGGCTAGGCAAACATCCCTTGGACCAGGGACCACCCAAAGGTGTTTATCAGCAGAATCAAGTGCCCTCTGGGGAACGTATGGTGAGAGATGGTCCTGCAGGTATGTTGGTCCCAGTCCGCTAAGGGCTTTAAACATAACCAGTACCTTGAACTTGACCTGGAACTTGACGGGAAGCCAGGGCAGCTGACACAGAATAGGTCTTATATGCATCCTAACTAGAAATGGGCACGAACTGAAATAAGAACCAAAATTCAGCACGGACCAGGCCGGTTCGTGGTTCTCAAACCAGCGGTTCATCAGAGCCCATTTCTGATGAACCACCATGAACTTTAAGCTGGTTCATTTGGTTTGTTTTTTGGTTCGTCACTGCAGACAGCCTGGCTCTGATCAATCAGTTTCCTAGGCAACAGGGGATGGACTTCCTGCAGACCTTCTGCTGACCCGGAAGTGAACTTCTGTAGGCCCGGAAGTGGTGATTTGCTGGCCCAAAAGTCACATTTTCATGAACCAAAACGAACTGATTCATGAACTGGGGCAGGTTTGTGAAAGTTCATGGTTCGTAGTTCGTGAAATGTGACTAACCACGAACTACACCGTTCGGTTTTTTTCCAGTTCATGCTCATCTCTAATCCTAACTGGAGTTAGGAGAGTCTATTGTTAGTATCTTTCTTGTTTTAGGCACGTTAGGTAACAGTTTGGACTGTCCTTTTCAGCGGCCAATTCATGCCTCTGGAACAGCCTCCCAGGAGAGGTTGGGGGGATTCTACCCTCCTAGCTTTCCAGAGAACTTTGGAGCAGCTGAACCTGGGCATTGGGGGAATATCCTGCTGGTGAGGTCATCAGTTGTTCTTAATGTTGTTGTAATGCATTGTTTAATGATTGCTTTCATTGAATAGTTTTAGATTGTTTTTACCTGCCTTAGGTCCAGGGATACTGAAGAGAAAGGTGGATATATACAAATATTAAATAAATAAATAAATCGGCCTTATCAACAAGATTCTCATTTTTAAATGCACTCTTTGTATGCGTATGTGATTGATTTAAATGTCATAAGTACTACGATGATGTCGTAGTATTAATTTCGCAAAATGATTATTTTGATATTTAAGTTACCACTGATGTCCTGTAGAGGATGATGAGGATAATGAAGCTGAAGTCCATCACAGCAGCCTCTGCAACGTTCTTGGCAAAGATACAATAGCAGGAAAGTGCTTAGGAGAAGTACAGAACGCCACTCTATAATAAAGTCACAAATCATGGTAGTGCGCTGCTATTTTATGGAGATGGGTTTTGGCTGTAAAATCCTTGTGCTGTGGAGAGTAATGTATACGCCTCTGAGCTGGCTCAGTGGCTTTTGTTATGTTGCTGTATGACACATGTCATATTGAAATTAATTGAGCTGGTTTACGTGTGAGTATTCGTCCTGTAACTGATTTGTTGTAAGAAAGCAACATTTTTACTCGCCTACCTCTTGATTGCAGGGGTTTAAACCAGCTTTAATTCAAGTAACTCCATCTTTAATGGATTTGTTAGGGGACAAGCCAGCCCGCGTAAGAGCATTGACATGTCACTGGCTTCGGTGGTAGAGATAAAGGATGTGTCTAATTATCCTGTTGAAATTAACGGCTTCTTTTGCTGGAACATAGTGAACTTGCTGGACAGCAAGACAATAAAGAAGAAAGGACTACATTTTGACATCACTGACTCATTGTCATTAACATTAATTCAGTCTGGATGGTATTGGGTGGAGGAAGGAGAATCATTTTTGAAACTGACTCAGCAGTTCTCAAACTCAGTGCCGGGCCCATTCATGTGCCACAAGAGAAGTGCAACTATGCCCCAAGAAATAAATCAATTAAAACAACAAAAGGCTACTGGATCCGCACAGAAGATTAGCAGATCTACATGATGTGGCCTTGCTCAGGCTGTTCGTGGTATGGATAATTCTGCTGTGTTTCCACAATGAATGTAATTAGATCATTCAGTAAGTCCTATTTAGAGACATTGCAGAAGAGCCAAGTAAAGAACAGGGACATATGCTGGGAAACCACAGCAGGTTCTTTTGAGGGCAATTATTTCCTGCTCTGATATACTCTAAAAGAATTTTTTTGTGGTATTATTGTTGCTGTTGTTTATTTATAGTCCACTTTTCTCACTGAAATCCAATGTAGATTACATACTGCAAGTGAATAACAACAACAACATTTGATTTATATACTGCCCTTTGGGACAACTTAATGCCCACTCAGAGCAGTTTACAAAATGTGTCATTGTTATTATCGCAGCAATCACCCTGTGAGGTGATTGGGCTGAGAGAGCTCTGAGAGAGCTGTGACTGACCCACTGTCATCCACTGGCTTCAAGCGGAGGCGTGGGGAAGCAAACCCAGTTCTCCAGATTGAAGTCCTACTGCTCTTAACCACTACATCGAACTGGATCACAGTGAAACACAATATAGTCAACAGCTAGGGCATTCACAGAGCAAAAATGCAATATAATCAACAGTTAGGAAACACATACAATAGGGTATGGGTGCATCAAATTTGAAAACTAGCATAAAGCCAAGCACATAGATGAAATCTTTCTGAATTGACATGACATCTTTAGCAACATCAAACTACCCAGTAGGAGCATATCTACATCAGCAAACGGTACCAATATCCTAGTTTTTCATGCTGTCCCTTACCAAGGTATCTCCTTGAGCTATTTCTTATGACACAGCCCTATAATCCGAGTAGAAAGCCCTCCGGAATAATTCAGTTTTGCATAGTTTGCGGAAGCCAAGAAAGTGGGAACTTTCCTGACCTCCTCAGGTAGGCCATCCCGCAAGATGGAGGCTTCCACAGAGAAGTGCATGTCCTCCTCAGGTAGGCCATCATGTAAGATGGAGGCTTCCACAGAGAAGTGGATGGCCTCCTCAGGTAGGCCATCCCGCAAGATGGAGGCTTCCACAGAGAAGTGGATGGCCTCCTCAGGTAGGCCATCCCGCAAGATGGAGGCTTCCACAGAGAAGTGGATGGCCTCCTCAGGTAGGCCATCCCGCAAGATGGAGGCTTCCACAGAGAAGTGGATGGCCTCCTCAGGTAGGCCATCATGTAAGATGGAGGCTTCCACAGAGAAGTGGATGGCCTCCTCAGGTAGGCCATCCCACAAGATGGAGGCTTCCACAGAGAAGTTCAATTTAAACTCAGGGAGGGGGGAGTATTTCTTGGCTATAAGAAGTTAGTAATGCTGATGCACCTTTTGAGGTTAATGTAAATTGGTGAATTTGCACAATCACCAATGCAAGTTCCTCCCTTTATCAAAAATGGTGCATTCCTGCATTGCTTCTGACAACCCAGGTCGAGTGCATTTGCTTGCCACTGATGTCAGGAATGTAAGACAAGAGGTTTGGAGAGAAAACTGTATATTTGGAAGAAAGAGTGAACAGAAAAAGAGGCAATACATTTATTGGATGGGGAAATATGGGCTTTGATCATGACAATACGAGATTTTGTCCTTCTGACTGTCAATATGGGCAATCAAGAATGGGAAGTGATCAGAGATGTAATATTATATGATGATGCATGAACTCCCTATCAGCGCTGTATATTCCCCAAACATAGTTCCCAAACAGAGAATATGTACACTACCCAGTCAATTAGGTACCACCCATTAGTGCACATTCTCCAGTGTTATTGGGAGAAGTTGCCCTAAAACCCATTTGTGAACAGTCCTAAAGCACATATTCCACTCTTTCATGCAAGTACACAGTCAGTACTGTTGAAAGCATATTTATTCTCAATCCATGATAAACAACATGTACAAAACCACATTTCCCCTTCAGCTAGGGGACTCTCTTTGCACTTTCCACAGCCTCATTCAAATTTGCCTGTAAAAACTGTGAAACTAAGCTCTAACGTCCCTGTAGCAGATGTGGTTCACAGCCAGGGACTTTTTTTATCTAAAAGTTTCAGATGGCATTTGGCACAAAAACTAAAAGGTGTCACAGACACCACTGACAATATTTTCTATCCCTTTCAGCAACTTTTCCAACCAAAACAACAACAAAAAAATTCAAATATTAAGGGACACAGAATATATACGACCAAAATAGCAGGTGTTATGTTTCCTTTACAAAAACAAGCCTTCATCATAGCTGATCCTTTGCTTAGAACGGCTGGATGGTTTCTCTCAAGTTTTTCATGTAGGTTGAAATTGCCATAATGAGAAATCCAGATTTCTATAGTTTAAAGACAGAGTGTGATCTCAGGAGCTTTATTTCTTATCATGTCTATGGTATGCTGAGGATATATTTATAGTTTCTGTGCCAGTTTTAATTGTAAGTCCAGAACCACATCAGGTAGGCAATATAAATAGAAAACAATAGAATTTTCTATTGTTGGATTTCCACAAATGTTATTCATTGGTTTTACTTTCAGCAGTTTAAGATTTAGCAGCATAGTAAGAGCGCTTTGTTTACAATCCCAAAAATATTGCAAGATGGTTAATTTAAGATCATGGTAGAAAATGTATCAGCCTATTAATTTGCCATCGAACTGAACTAATTTACTTTGTGCTGGATCCAACCAGTTTTCAACTAATGAAAAAGGCTACGCTGAAAATCATGGTCCCTATATCTACAAAATCCATGAGGGACAAGGGAAAATTATGTGATAAGTTTGCTGGATCCAATCCATACTGGATAGCTGCTGTAGAATAGTGGTTAAGTGGTTGGCTGTGAATATGTTGGTTTGAACCACTCTATTGCCTGAGCTGAGGGACTGGCCTTGGTTAAGACATTCCTCTCAGCCCCAGCTCCCCAGCTGCATTGTGGGGATAATATCAACACTGACCTTGTTCACTGCTCTGAGTGGGCTACTAATCTATCTAGAAAAGTGGTAAATAAGTACAATTATGATTATTATTACTAGGACCTCAAAGGGCAGAATGACACAGGAACGCCTGAATGCTGGCCTTGAAAGTTACAAAGCATAAGGAATTTATTTATTTATTAAGGAATGCCCATGGAACATTTTTATATTGCCTGGAGAAATTGGATAGCCCAACTATACATTTACACATTCCCTCATACTGCTGTCTTTTCTATGGCTTACTTTAATGCACTACAAATTACTGATCTTCATGGTAGATTTTCCAACATTTCACGCAGTCAAAGGACTTACCTATGTGGGCTTGACCTGCTTGAAACTCTCATATACCTTTTCATGTAAATTCTATAATAGTTTAAGAGCCTCCTTGAGAACTGTTTTTCTTGTAACATTCCCCAGGTCTCATCATCTTCCCAACAGGATGGGGGAAACCAGCACTTACTTTTTTGCTGGTCCCATCGTGCTCTTCTCATTCCAGGAAGTGATGTCATTATGCAGGCACAGTGATGTCATTATGCAGGCAATTTGCAGTAGGCTGACATCCAGGAAGTGACATCATTGCACTGACCCAGGAGAGCACCTGGGAGGCCCATTCCCATACCTTTCCCCCCTGCTGGACAGGTAAGTGTGTCATGTCTGTACCCCTTCATCCATGTAATTGTTCTAGGTGGTGAACCATTGCTAATACTGTACCTTAATTTCATTTTGCAAATGCTCTAACCATCACTTTCGTTTCTCAAGCAGCCTGAGAACACAGCTGTCTTATCTCTTTCCTTTGAAGCTCACAGAAGTGACCTTGCACTGTCTGAAATATTACAGTTTACTCTTATGCCTTTTGTCCTGTCTATAAACTCTAGAAAAAATTCTCAGGCCCTTTCCCGCACAAACCTGTGGTCTAAGTGGGAGGGGGGAAATGATTGAGTATTTAGAGCTGTACTTTCTTCAAGTTTCTATTCCTATTAAGGAAGTGTGTACTGCTTAGATGCTTTTTGCCTCTGAATAATTCTATGGTAAATGATTGGATTTCTGAATAAAACCATTTAACGAAGAGCCTGGACTTCTTGTTACAATGGTACAGAGACATGTCTGCCATATCCTGTCACCCATAACCTGGCAAAGTGGTTGCAGGTAGTGGAGAGTAGAACCTGGGGGTCCCCCACCCCCACCGGGAATGGGATCCCTATCCCCTAACCATTCTGGTAATTTACTTAATCTCTTGTCTGGAAATGAAAATTATATTTCTTCGGCTATTGCCAAATATATTTTGGCTGTTGTAAACATTGGAGCTGCTGCTATTAACTCAATGTTAGGTGAACTATGAAGTTAAGCCTGTTGTTATTTTGCTTATCTTTCCCTACATTTGGAAATTTCTTTGTAAAGTTTTAAACTACGTCTGTATTATTACCATTAGCCATTATGTGCTAAAACATTATGTGTATTATTACCAAAAGCCATTATGTGCTATGTAGACTTTTTGAATAAATGAAATGACATCTACACATTATTCATTTGTGCCACGGGACACATTAATAAATGGCATAGAGTAAATGGATGGAGGGCCTGTGTGATCTACCGGCTAGCTTGTCAGAATGGGGAGGCTCTGGTAAAACTTCCCGCTAACTGTGAAGGTCTCTTGATGATCTTGAGCCAATCACACTTGCAGGGTATTAGACTGAAGGAGGGGGGAGGAATGGAAGAAATGAACAAAAATATACTATAAGCCTCTTAGAGGAAGGGCGAGGAAAATGATATATTAATGACAAAAGTGAGAGTTCAGGAAATGGACCCCTTGTGTGCTGATAGCCCCCTGAGATATAGGGCATTTTATTCACTAGGGCTTTGATGGGGTTTTGTCTACAGGCACTTGGGGAACCTGGTTGCTTAGGAGTTTATTTGTGCTGGCTTTTTTAAATTTGGAAGTGTAAGCCAACTTGAGCCATGCACAAAAGGTGGGATATAAAAGTTTTTGTGAACAAAGGAATTGATGAATGCTACAACACATCCACAGGTAACGGGCTCTAATTCTAAGCAGCACTATAAATTTTAAAAATAAAAGTGTTCGTAGAGGTTGGACAACATAAAAAACATAAAACCCTTCATCGAGGCTGGATCCAAAGCACCACCCACTGAGTGAACTTCCCTGCTTCTTTTTAAAGTTTGGTGTAGCGGTTAAGAGCGGCAGGTCCCTAATCTGGAGAGCCGAGTTTGAAGCCAGCTGGGTGACCTTGGCTCAATCACAGCTCTCTCAGCCCCACCCACCTCAGAAGGTGATTGTCGTGAGGATAATAATAACACACATTGTAAACCGCCCGAAGGGTGGTATATAAATCAAATGTTGTTGTTGTCATTATTAGGTAAACCACTGAAGTAATAAACAACTAGGGTGAGTAAGGGTTTGTGGAACTGGGGATTTGTAATGGAAAAGGGGAATTGTTCCCAAAGTGTTTAATGCCCTCATGTTGCCTAAACCAGCAGAATTTATCTTCCCTCTATATTTTTTCTTCCTACTTAGTTGCCAAGAAGATAACTCTGGAATAGACATGGACATGGGCCGGAAAAAAAACATGGCTCATCGGTCCGTGGTCCATCACATTTCACGGACCACGGACCATGAACTTTTCATGGACCCACCCCTGTTCGCAGACCATTTTATCGGTCCATCACTTCTAGGGGCCTTAGGACTGTCCCCTTTACACTCAGAGATGCCAAACTCGCAGCGAGTCTTCAGCAGGCTCTCCTCCAGCCACCCTCAAAGTTTGGCCAAGATTACATTTTGGAGGTCCAAGTCACAGACTCCCAAAGTGGCCGCCTCCGGGAAACTTCCAGTAGATAGAACAGGAGCTGCAAATGCGAATTGACTTGCATTGGCTTGCAGCAATTGACAGAGTCCTAGGCTAGCCCAATGCTGTGCAATCAAATAAGAATTGGAAGGGGGAAAAATGAGACAGAAGAGTGAGCCCTCAAGGAGCCCAAGAAGCTTGCACCCAGAGCCTTACTGCAGTGCTGAGACTGGGTTGGGGCAGAGCCCTAGGCTATCCTATGACCCCACAAGCAAATAAGAATTGAAATAAAAAATATTAAACAGAAGAGTGAGCCCTTAGCTGAGGAAACCCAATAAGCTTGCACCCAGAGCCTTGCTGCTGCACAAGCCCCAAGCCTCCCTCTCGCACAATCCCAAAAAACTCCTGCAACAAGCAGTTCCTCCCTTGGTAACCCTCTAGAAAGTGAAAGCATGGCTCAGCAGTGGGTGTTAGATAAACTGCTTGCTCTCATAGAGAATAATGAGAGTTCAATGTATTGTCGAAGGCTTTCACGGCCGGAGAACGATGGTTGTTGTGGGTTTTCCGGGCTGTATTGCCGTGGTCTTGGCATTGTAGTTCCTGACGTTTCGCCAGCAGCTGTGGCTGGCATCTTCAGAGGTGTAGCACCAAAAGACTTTTGGTGCTACACCTCTGAAGATGCCAGCCACAGCTGCTGGCGAAACGTCAGGAACTACAATGCCAAGACCACGGCAATACAGCCCGGAAAACCCACAACAACCAATAATGGGAGTTCTTTGGTTGGCAGCCAGAGCTGCCTATCAAAGTTTTCTGGGCTAAGATTGGTGTATTCCAAAGGCAGCAGAAGGTGTGCAGGTGACTCCCCTATGTTGCCTAGGGAATTGATTGCTTGGTGCCAGGATGTCTGGTTTCACAGACCAATGGACCGACGGATCAGTCCAAAAGTCATCACTACCGTGAAAAATGTGCGTCCCACGACACGCCCGTTCACAAATGCCGAACCAGGCTGGTCTGTGTCAAATTTTGGTCTGTTTTTTGGTCCGTGCCCACCTCTACTCTGGAAGCATCTAGGCAGCACAATCCCTCCTCAAGTCTCCGACCATTATTTGCCACTCTATTTGCAGAGTTAAGCACGTTAGCAATGAGCTTGAGAAGTCTGCTGTATAATGACTTGCAAGTCTGTGTGCCTTTTTATCTTTTTTTAAAGGGATTTGACTGGCATTCCACAGTGCACTTTCATCACCACCAGCTGAAGATGTCCACCATTGCCCTCAGGAGCCTGAAGTTGATTAATCAGAAAGACTGCAGCTCAGTGAGTAGAGTCCACCTCCTGTCAGTCTGGTGACAGTCAGGGTGAAGCTACCGACAGTTTGAAAGACAAGGAGGCCAATTCCCAGGAGGCAGTCACTTGAATTTCACACACCAGCACTGCATGTCAAGGAATGTCATTAAGAATCCTATTCAAATCATTAGCAGAGCATCTTTAAAAAGAAAGCAGTCCACCCCCCTTTTGCCCCCTGAAGTAAACTTTACTGTGCGGTTGATACGTAAAAGACAATAATAAAGGTGATATCGTCGTATTCTAGAGATGCTACATAGGAGTAAATGTGTCTTCTCATTATCTTAACAATTTATTGGAGAAGAAGGGCTGATAGAATGTGTGGATTCAGCACCTCCAGCTGATTTGGATAGCTCGGGGCTTTTCTTTCTCAGATTTAATTTTTTCTTTTTGAAAAAAAGGTGCTTTAATAACCTCCAATGCGGAATAGCGACTAAAATTTCTCAAAGGTACGTATTAATTAAATCCGTACTTTATCTCGAGGGTCCTAATCAAAGGAGAAGGTGGCATGACCTTTGCAAGAAGGGTGTACTGTAATATTTTGATCGGTTTGACAAATTTCTTGATGTTTCCTCTCTTTTTTCCTTGATTCTTTTCCTAATGAATTGCTGCTGAGCATGATACCAAATGACTGTCTAAACACATTAGGATTTGCTGAGTTAATGGGCCAAGCTACAAGTGATGAATGACACTTGAACGGCAAGTGTATTTCTCCCTGTTCACTTGCCCTCCACTTGCGCTCCACTCGATCCACT
Source organism: Eublepharis macularius (assembly GCF_028583425.1). Classification (NCBI taxonomy): domain Eukaryota; kingdom Metazoa; phylum Chordata; class Lepidosauria; order Squamata; family Eublepharidae; genus Eublepharis; species Eublepharis macularius. The sequence continues at coordinate 19,688,313 of NC_072792.1, read as the reverse complement.
TGCCGTTCAAGTGTCATTTGTCACTTGTAGCTTGGCCCAATGTTTGGTCTAGTAAATCAAGTTGTTTGGTTGCTTACTAATTGCCTGTTGATCCCTGGACAGTCAAGTGGGGGACGGCATATAAACCTTAGCTGGAGTCCAGTATGTTGAAGAAGCACCCATGGGAGTGCCAGAAAAAAAAGGGTGATTGTTGTACTTCAGCAGCTTTAGAGCTATATTCAAAACCATTGCCTGTCCTATTACTCCACCGCTGGTCATTCAGAGAGGAGTAGAATTAATAATTATAACAACAACAACAACACCCTTCAGGACAATTTAATGCCCACTCAGAGCAGTTTACAAAGTATTCTATTATTATAATCCCCACAACAACAATCCCCCTGTGAGGTGGGTGGGGCTGAGAGATCTCTGAGAGAGCTGTGACTGACCCAAGGTCACCCAGCTGTCTTCAAGTGGAGGAGTGAGGAATCAAACCTAGTTCTCCAAATTAGAGACCTGCCGCTCTTAACTACTCTTTTGATCATCAACAAAGCTACCACATACCATGTTACTGTCTGCCAGTCCCCTCGACAAGCTTTACTTCCCGTTTCATTCTCTCTGGATTCACAACGTTCCTCCCAAGCTTGTTAAAAGGTGTCTTACCATGACATCAGTCCTACCAGAAAGTGTGGGATATCTTCACTATGGAGAAAATAGCGGATTATCTTCACTCTACTGATAACCCACAGCTTCAATCAACATTCTTTATACAATGGATGCCTTTTTTGAACCATCTTCAGGCTACCTACCAACTGCCAAATGCACATATGAACACTTTCAGCTTTTTGGCAATATTATGAGTCTTATCTAGTATTGTACCTTCTCTAACAATAATGTATTTCTCAGTGTTAGCTGTTCTCTTATTGACTGTTCCAAGATTTACTGTTAATGTTTTTTGAATGTTATGTGCAAATTTTGTTTAAATTGTTATGTATTCCAGAAAAACAGGAAATGAAAAGTTCAGAAAAAATGTCAATACCAGGAAAAATATTTAAGGAGTCACTGAAAGCATCTAAGCATTGCACATTTGATTCCACTGCCTCTCTCTGTATGTTCTGCTGTGGCAGATTCACTCATCTGAACAGGGCTTCTGCAAGTGCCACCTTGCACATGGGCAAATTCAATAGTTGCCCATTCACTGTGACACCCACTTTATGGAATGGCCTACCTGAAGAGGTCAGGAAAGCTCCCTCTCTCCTGGCGTTCTGTAAATGATACAAAACTGAATTATTCAAAAAGGTTTTTAACTGATTGGAGGGCTGTACTTTGAGGAAGTGGGCAGTTTCCACATGGCTTACCTTCCCTTGGAACAACCCGGAACATCGCACAAAAAACATGGAAGATCACGTTTTCTCACACGAGATTTATATGACGTTGCGCAAATCTTGCATGAGAAAACGCGATCTTCCGTGTTTTTTGTGCGATGTTCCGGGTCCTTCCAAGGGAAGGTAAGCCGAGTGGAAATGGCCATTGTCTCAGAGGGATGCATCAGTAGAGGGGAAAGAACCATATACTTTACTACTGTGTGCAACTGTATGCTATCTGTTGCTTTGGATTTGATCCTACTGGCTAGTTCTACATTGGTTAATATGTTAGCCTTAGAATTGCTTATTCTCTGTTTCAGCACTTCCTCAACTCTGTATTGGATTTCTGCTGGTTTTAAATCTTTGCAAAGTTGCATTTTATGCATCCTATTACATTGTTTATTGAAATATCCTTGAAATTGACTCTGCTACCTCACCTTAACTTTCAGAGTCTCTCTACACGAAACCTCTTACACGAGGACACTCAAGTGTAGGGAGACACAATGTTAGCCGGGAAATGTAGTTTTAAAAGACAGAGCTGGAGATCACTCCTTAGAGGGGTTGTTAATTTCATCTTTGCCTCCCTGAAGGGGAGGAGAAATTGATAGAGCCTTTGGGGAGGTGAAGATGAAATTAACAAATCTTCTGAGGAGCAATCTCTTGCGGCACTGTCTTTTTAATCTACCGTCCTGTAGAGAGGTGAAATTGACAGGACCTTTGGCTCTGTCTTTTTAAACTATGCTTCCTGGTTAATGTTGTGTCTCCCTACACTTGAGTGTCATCATGTAAGAGGTCTTGTGTAGATAGACTCTCAGTGAGAAAGGCAGACTGTAAATAAGGTAAATAAATAAATAAGACAGGGGTCCAAACATCTGGGCAGAAAATCCAAACGTAATCCAAAAAGGAACTAACATGTTATGGATTTCAGTGCATGCTTCTAAAATTGCGCATTCGTGCATGGTTTGGCTCCAGCCAAAAGTATGCTTTGGGGAGAGATTCTGATCCCAGTTATAAGACACAGAGCCAAGTCCCAAAACAAAAAAAAAACAGTTTTATTTACAGGGTTTAAAAATAAAGGGTAAGAGAAAGGTACTCAAGGTTCTGGGAAAACTTCCAGACAAGGTAAAATAGTGGGAATATCAAGGCACCTGGGGTCAATTTTGTTGTCATCAGAAGAGGGAATACTGGGGAACAAAGCAAGTTGTCTAAACTGGATCATTTGGATGTCCAGTCCAAATATATGTAAGGCAAGTCCTTTCTTTGGGAAAGCTAATGTAGCATGTTTCTTTCTGTAGCTAATGATACATAGATTAGAGTTGCCAACTGTGGCTTGAGAAATTCCTGTAGATTTGGGAGTGCCTATGGAGAAGGGGGTTTGGGGAAGCATTTCACCTAGAACCGATGATATACTGTACATTAGACTCTGCCCTCTGAAGCCACCATTTTCTCCAGGAGGACTAGCCTTTGTTGGCTGGAGTCCTCTTTTAATTCCCAGAAAATTCTATGCCCGACCTAAAGGTTGGGAATAACCCTAACCCAGATTAATTACTGAAAGGCCTTGATTAACAAACTCACAGCCAGATATAGGGCAAGGTGTATGTTCTTCTGGAGAGAGCATATTTTACTCCAGTTAAGATAATAAAAGTTTAAGTGTGGTCCTACATAATCTATTAACATGCTAAGGGTCATCTATCACGGTCATACAATGAAGATCAAATTCTGTATTTAACTGGGGAAAGCCACAAATTCTAGATGAGAAACCATTTCTGAGCATTGACTATCATACAGTATAAAAACTAAATCTAAACAAAAGTGCTGTGGGTCAATCATCTGGGCGGTCAGAGATTGAGAAGTCATTCAGCTCTGGACACAAGTCTAATTCTCTCTGAAGGAATAGGTCAGAATTTCTGCTTTTTTGGGGGTCAGTTTGGATGTGAGAACCAGATAAAATTGCAGTCAGATTAGTTATCCATTTCTAGTTGACCAACAGGGCACATATGTCTCTAATTTTGATAAGTTACACTCTGAATGTACATTCCTAGTATGCAATGCACAATTACAACTGCAAATGTAAAACTGTGGCAGAAACAACCAGAAATATTTTTAACACATTTCCCATATAAAATGCCAACACTCATGTGCCAGCTCTGTAGTATTATGGCTATCCGTTTGTGCAACTGGACATTTAGGATTTTAAAATGCATATATGCGTACATAAGCTGTCCAAAAAGCAAGAATATATGGGACATTGTGGGCTTTACATGGACATCCAACAACGGAGGGCATAAACACAACAAACACTACGAAGAGCCAGTGTAGTGCAGTGGTTAGAGAATCAGACAAGGTTCTGGGAGATCCAGACCCAAATCCCCATTCCATCATGGAACCGAGGACCAGTCAAATCACTCCACCTTACCTCCCTTAGAGTTCTTGTGAAGATAACATGGAGGAGAAGAAAATGATGTTAGCCACTTTGGGTTCACAGTGAGAAGAAAGGTAGGGTATAAATAAATAAATAAAATGAGGGGTGGTTCATACATATCTATCAAAAATGGAAGCATGACTCAAAAGACTGTGGCATACCATGCCACTAAATATATTTATACATTTTAGATGCTTTTGGGATGACTGAATGTATTCTAGAGATTCTGATCTACAAATATGGTGTCCTTGAGCTATGTACTGGAACACCGGTAGACCAGAAGAAAATGTTAAATGGGTGAAAGTGGCTGTTGATAGCAATTTAATCTTGAATTTATCAAAGAGTAAGTGTTTGAACCTGACTGAAAATCTTCTTTCTATTATATTGAAATCTCTTTACATATATTAGCACTGAAATCTGAAAGGAAATCCCTGCTGTTCATCTCATAAGGATCAGATAGGGACCTTCAGGTGGCTTTTGCCCTTTACTTATACAATCTATGGGCAATGCAGCAGGATTGAGATAGAAAGCATTCTAAGAAGTTCTTCGACGAGACAAAAGCAAGCAAATGTGATGAATACTATGAGACAGAGGTCACCCCAATGATGGAAAAGCACCACAAAAGCACAAGGAAATCTCAGGAACAACAACAGCGGAAATGAGTATAAGGCGTAGCAAAGGAAAGCAACCAGAAATCATCAAGAGAAAAACCAAAGTCATTAGTCGTTCATGTGTAATACAATTTTTACAAAGAAAATTGAAAAGGTCATTGCATGGCTATTAAATGTACTCAACTTCAGAGTCTTTTCAGTCCTTGGATACAGTTTTGTTGATTAGATTAAGTCTGTATTCAAAAATGCTAAGAGCACTAAAAAACTATCACTTTGACCTTTCAAAATATCCCATGAACTAAATTTATTTCTATTTTCGTTTAGTTTTTAATAAAGTAAATGTATTAATCAGGGATAACATTCATACCGGGAGGGCAAGTGCATCCGTACTCTGTATCTCAGTCCCCTTGCAACTATATCTATTTTTCCTGGTTAGTATATAGTGTACACCACTTTCACAATGATTAAAGAAGACTATTGAATGTCCCCATCTAAGTTACGGATTTACATCAATATCTATCATTTGTTCCACAAATATTCCCTTCCTCAGAAGTCCGTATTTGATATTACCCTTAGGGCCAAGCTACAAGTGACGAATGACATTTGAACGGCAAGTGGATTGAGTGGAGAGCAAGTGAACAGGGAAGAATACACTTGCTGTTCAAGTGCCATTCGTCACTTGTAGTTTGGCCCTTAGTCAAAGATCCTTAAATTAAAAAAAAAGATCCCCATTTGCAATTCACTTGTATCTGATGAAGTTCAGAGATGATACATTTGAAAAGTTGAAGCCTTCTGAAAATTTCAAAACTGTTTGGTCAAGTCTGGACTGCCAAGTGTCCTATTTTCCGTTCACAGTGTTACTCTACAGTCACAATTTATCATTTTTTTTTCGATTATGCAATATATGTTGAAAAGAATGACTTGTTGGTGCTCCCCCTAGTCAGTGGGAAAAAGTGCCCAAAATGAAGACTTTGGTACTATGTGCTTTCAGAGGACCTACTATGAGCAAATTTTCATTTAAGTTATATGGCACGACTTCCACTCTGTATCCATGCACCATTGTGCACGAACAAGGGTATTTATCCTAGGGCTCATACAGTCCAACAACACTGCATTATGCACTACATGCGTAATGCTTGGGTATGCAGCATGCTTGTTCATTGCTGCCATGGAAGGTCCCATCTGCGCTCCCATAGCAAGCAAACAAAGAAAGAGAGAAGGCCCCCACAAACTCAACCTAAACAAACAGTACATACTACAACGGCCAAGTTAAAAACCTTTAAAAAATATATTTAGAATAAGTGTTTATTTTACAGTGTACACAGTACTCAAAAACATAGGGTCTGAACAGCAGGCTACACACGTGTGCTTAAAATAGGTACAACATACTCCAAAAACAGTTGATGATACTGTCAAATTACCAACACTAAACCAGACCATATGTGTTTTGGCCCCAGATCCTTCCTCAGTGGTCAGTTGTACAATTTTTGTAATAAGCAAGCAAAGCACACGCATCTAGAAGCCAATAAGTAAAAAATGCTCCTGATGTTCTTATCTGGAAATGCAAAGGGAGAAAGGAGGAAGATTTTTTTTAAAGAAAAAATATAATGATGGCAACAACTACCCTGTAAAAATTTTTTTTGGCAAAAACAGAACCAATTTTACTTCTTATATTGTATGGTATAATATAGATTATTGCAGCAGGCCATGGATAACTTCACATGCTGACTGCACTTACACAGAGCTCTTCATTTGGTGTTATAATCTATGGAGCAAAAATTACAAATGAGCGAAATATTGCATGAAGAAACCTTTAAACCCCAAAGGCATTCCAATCTCCAAACAAAGCTTGTGCTTAGTTTCCTATGTTTCTGGATGTGTATCATCAATTTGTAGTTGCAATCAAATGGCACTTTTACCCCATAAAGTTCAGCTATATAATAAAATTAAAAGGTGATGCAATGTCTCCCATGTGATATGGAAATCTGGTCCCAAGGGAAGAGAGGGGAGGGGGAAGAAGGAGGGAGGGGAGAGAGAAGAGGGGAAAAAAATATTGATGCTTCTAGAAATGGGTACGGACACTTGCCCAAGTTGAGCATGAACACAGTTTATGCTCCTTCCCTCCTCTTCTTGATTCCCTCATGCATGAAATACAATTTAAACCTTTCTGGTTTGGGAAAGCTTCCATCAAATTCCAGTTCATCAAGATATCAGAATCATTCTGAATTTGTGCCTGGGCAAATTCAAATGGTTTCTTCCTGACAAATTGGGATTTTAAATTAAGATTAAACCCAAGGTTTAGAATCCCATCTTGTAAGGAATGTAGCAAAGATGGAGCGTATTCACCAAGTGGACATTTGCTGATTCCCTTTTCCCTTTTCTCCCCTACAGGATCAAAAAATATTGTGGACTGGTGTGAAATGAAATGGAGAAGCTGTATCCAAAAAATCGGAAGGGCACCCCTGTCTGGTATGAAATTCTCTATGAAGAAAGTGGTGTAGCAGTTGCAGAAACTGTTGTGTAGTGGTTAGAGTCCTAGATTAGGAATGAGTCCGAATTCCCCCCTTCCTCTGTTCTGAAGTTAACTAACAGTGTAATCCTAAACAGAGTTACTTCAGTCTAAACCCATTGCCTTAAGCCCAGTGTGTGTGGGGTGTGTGTGTGTGATTGTGTGTGTGTGTGTGGGGGGTGTCTCTCTAGGAGTTCTCTCACAGGGTGATTGTTGTGGGGATAATAATGACACACTTTGTAAACCCTTCTGACTGGGTGTTATGTTGTCCTGAAGGGTGGTATTTAATCAAATGCTGTAACGATAACAATAACGATGACGATGACGATGACGATGACGATGACGATGACGATGACGATGACGATGACGATAATCTATTTATATACCACCCTTCAGGACAACTTAACATCCACTCAAAGTGTGTCAATATTATCCCCACAACAATATCACCCTGTGAGGTGGGTGGGGCTGAGAGAGTTCTCAGAGAGCCATGACTGACCGAAGGTCACCCAGCTGGCTTCATGTGGAGGAGTGGGGAATCAAACCCGGTTCTCCAAATTAGAGTCCCACGCTCTTAACCACTACACCAAACTGTCTCTCTGCTTGATGAAACCAAATCTTCTCTGTTTGCTTGCTCCATTTGGAGACCAACGTGATTAACTCAACCACATTCTAACTTGATTTGTTTGTTTATTTAACTTATGTTTAGATCTCTTTTGACACTATTTGTAGCTAAACAGATTTTTCAGTCTAAGCAGTAGCCCTGAACTGTCATAATGCTTGAGATTTGATGTAATTACTGAAATAATAAAGAGAACAACAGACTGTGCTCTTGTTTCCCAATTAGTGTAATTGCTGTTCTTTAGGAAAAAAAATAACTAAGATGAATTGTCTTTCAGAAGCTCAAAGAAGCTTGAACCTGTCATGGCTTTCAAAATGAATATAATGGATGTTGTCTTTAATTAGGTAGAAAGTCTTCATTTTCCATTGTTGCTAGACCCTGTGTTAGAATTCTTTGACAGTCCTCCATTCAGTTTACCCCTTTTAAAAGTGACACACAAACTATTTTGTTAAGTTTCCAGTGGGAAATTCTGAGCAGACAGCTGACAGAAATGCATGTGAGAAATGCATGGAATGATCATATGACTTTGAAGCACATGGAAATATGTCAACTGTGATATAACAGCAGTAGTATGACATAGTCGTATAGTCATATTTACACAGATCCCTTTGCAGGACGTTAGGCAAGGGAAGTGGAGAAAGAGGACCCTGAAACTGTGGCTGTTAAGACTGAAACCTTGCTCTTTGTGGCTTCTCTCGTAGATATAAGGAACGCGGCAACCAGATACCGGGCCTTCTCAGAACCAATACCTCATGTTAGGAATTCCCTCCTCTTTGAGACTTACCCGACACATATCTTTTTAGTGTTTAGGTGCTAGGTTGAAACATCTCTGCTCATTGAGGCTTTTAGGTGGCGTTTTAGCCCATCTTTTAGCTGGTTTCTTTATGCCATTGTATGGCATTGATCTTTTAATGGTTTTATTGGCTGTTGATAATTGAGGTTGACCCTTAGTTTCGTGGGGGGACGGGGACGGTTAAAGATAATAAAATAGTTTTGATTTGTTGTTTTAATCGTACCTTAATTGTTTTATCTTTTATTGCTGGCTGCCTCAAGCAGGTCTCTGGAAGGAAAGTTTGCACCTATGTTAACTACATTAATAAGACTGGAGGTGCCCTATTCCCTCTGCCTCCACTCAGCATAGTTCCCCATCTTCTTTTAAGCTCTGTGTTCCATTTCAAGACAAGGGGAACAGATAATGACAACGGCCAGCAAAAGGCAGAAGGAAGGGCTCCTAGTTCTTGGATTGCAGTCCAGCATAAAATGCAATGTCCAGAACTGCAACCATGCTGTAAACATCTTTCCCTTGTTAGTTCCTTGGAATCAATGCATGGTCAGATGGAAAAGCATTCCAACATCCCGAGGACTCTTGCAAAATAGCAGAGGTCTTTTTCATTGTAGGCTAAGTTTTTAAACGGTGACATGGGACAGGTTGAGAGCTGTGGTGCAACCCTGGACTTCATCATGAGTGTAGTCTGCAATCCAAACACAGGGTGAAGAACGGCAGCTTCAGGCATGACAAGGTCATTTGGCGAGTGGCCCTTTCAAAGTGCAACTTCCCCCTTATTTAAGCATCATCTTAGCTCATGACCTGGAGAGGTTATAATGGGCTGAAGTTTCCCTTCTGGCATTTCACAATCCCTTCACACAGTTCCAATGTATAGCAAAGCCTTTGCTCTGCCACTAGCTCTGTCTTTTTAAACTACCTTTCCAGGCTAACATTTATAGGGACTCTGATTTACTGGAGAAGGCTATATTGTGAAGAGGGCTCTGGGTTCTCGGGTTAGTGTATAGCAAGCTTGAGACATTATTCATAGCCAGGATGTGAGGAAGCTCTAGAGGCTTCAGACAAAACTTCTTGAAAAAAGGTGCTCCTTGGAGTGTTCTAGAACTTTGGCTACTCCTGCATGAGAGTGTTCAAGGAAATTCCTTCTAGACAAGGGCCCTCTGCTTTGATATAAAGCTACATCATTCATTGAGGACTCTGGCAGTCAAGTCAGAGGATCCTTTGAGGTGCACAAATATACCAGTCCCAGTGAGAGGGGGGCTTGCACACCTCAGTGGAATGACAAGATCAGTGCTTTTCCATGGGGCTTTATGGACACAGATGTTTTAGATGAAGAGGAAATGTGTGCCATGGCAGAAATGGTTTAGCATGCTTGTTCATAGCACTCATAGAACATGTGTAGTGTGGGAGAGTGTGAAATTTTGTTTTTACTGTACATTTCATTGGTTTCAGAGTGATAAAAAAAACGTGTTCTTAGAAAGATTCCCCATATACTCCTTAAGCAACAGAACATCACAGACTCAAAGAAGTTTTTGTAATACAGCGTATGGAACTGGCAAACACAAGAACAAAATCCCCAGGTGCACACTAAACCTGTGCATGTGTGTGTATGTTGAAGTCTTGCTCCTCATGTTTATTCGGCCAAGATTTTTCTAATAAAGAGGCAACCTACCATATTTGTGTCTTGATTACAAGGAATAGTAAGTGGATTTTCCCAGTTCAGGTTATTTATTGTTTTGGAAGTAGCAGAATTTCAACAACAACAAAAAAAAAGAGGGGGGAATTGGAACATGCTCAGTTTGCCAGTTTTCACTTCCTTCAGTATATTTGTATCCCTTCTCCACATCTGATTTGTTGAGCTATGCCTACATGCACATTGGGGTAACACTGCAAAAAGAGAGATCACATTATGCTGCAGAACATCTGCAAAAAAGAACGTTTTTGAAATAGAGTTCTCTATCTAATCACGTCAAGATTGTTTTTGCAGTTCTTCCTCAAAGCACACGTGCATCAGTGAAGGGAAACGTGACCGCACTAAAAGTAAATTACCTGTGCAAAAAACCTGTGGGATTAAAAAAATGAACAACTCCAAACGGATCACTTCCACTTCACAAACAGCAACAATTCAGTGCTGCGAAATCTGGTGAATTTTTTTGAAAGCTTCCATAGAGTTACCAAACGTATCTGAGACTTGTCTTATTTAACCAGCAGAGTTCTGATAGAATGGTGGAGCCAGAAAGGGCAATTCCTTGATTCAAGGAACTTGCTACTAGAGATGGGAACGAACTGGAAAAAACCCGAACCATGTGGTTCATGATTTGTAAAATTTCACAAACCCCAAACCACGGACTTTCACGAACCTGCCCCTGGTTCACAAACTGGTTCATTTGGTTTGTGAAAACATCACATCCAGGTCAGAAAATCATCACTTCTGGGTCAGTAGAAGGCCACTCCCGGGTCAGCAGAAGGTCTGTAGGAAGTCCATCCCATGTTGCCTAGGAAACTGATTGATGGGCACCAGGCCGAGTGACAAACAAAAAAATGAACCAAACGAACCAGTCTAAATTCTTGGCTGTTCGTCAGAAATAGGATCTGATGAACCGCTGGTTTGCGAACCACGAACAGGCCTGGTTCGTGCTTAATTTTGGTTTGTATTTTGGTTCGTGCCCATCTCTATTTGCTACTCAAACTTTGGACTGTATTGTCACGCCATCTACCTTCAAGAACATTCAAGGCATGTCAGAAAGAGTTTCAAATTAAGGATTTCTCTTTCAGAAACTCCACTGTTCTTCAAGCTTGTCTTAAAAAATGACCAGTGCTAATTGGTGTGGCTTGAATTTAAATGTAGATTTGTGATAATGGCTTCTGAAGATGATACATTTGAGGAGATTGTCAGGCTCAAAAAGGCTTCCATTTGTATTAGGGGAAATGGAACCTTGGTATGGGTGCTGTATGCCAGCGGTCCCCAACCTTTTTGGCACCAGGGACCAGCTTCATAGAAGACAATTTTTCCATGGATCGGGGGTGGGGGGTGGGACAGGATGGTTTTGGGATGATACAGTTGCGCACTTTATTTCTATTATTACATTATATAATCAAATAATTATAAAACTCACCACAATGCAGAATCACTGGGAGCCCTGAGCTTGTTTTCCTGCAACTAGATGGTCCCATCTGGGGGTGATAGGACACAGTGACACCCAAAGTGTGTTGCTTATGTCCAGTCTACTCCGTGATCTCGTTTTGGTTGCTGTCAGCTGCAGCACACAGAGCTGCCGAGCAGCCGCACCTCCACGAGGTCTATATTTCTTTAGCGCAACTGTGTGGGCAGCTTCTCCACTCTCCAGCAGTGACCATGCCACCGGAGGAGAGGAAGAGGCAGGCAGAGGCAGACTGGGACAGATGGCAGGCGATGCTCAGGGCGGCTGGCTGCCCAGTGGGCCCAGTAGTGACCAGAGGAGGCAGAGGCAGACTGGGGCAGGGAGCAGGTGGTGCTCAGGCCAGCTGGCTGCCCGGCCAGACTGGCAGTGACCTGGCACACAAAGGTGCGAGGGCAGGGCAGAGCAGCAGCAGCAGCTCCAGCAAGTGCAGCCACACCGACCATAGCACGAGGCAGTAACTGTGTGTGTGCCGGCTGGGAGTGGGAGGAGAGACCCAGAGACATGATGAGAGTCAGCCAGCCAAGCAAGGTGATATTTCTAATGAAAAGTGCAGGGCCGGCCAGGCGAGACATAACCGCCCCTCCCAAGACGGTGAACGCCTACCTTGCCTGCTTCCTGGAGTTGGCTCTGTGCTTGCCCACCATTCACCTCCTGTGCGCCCCGGTTGCTAACAGGCCATGGATCGGTACCGATATGTGGCCCGGGGGTTGGGGACCCCTGCAAGTGTATGCCTTCCACTCCTTTGAAATCATTGTTGATGAGATTGGTAAGAGCCGTAAAACAAACAACGTCCCAGCATATTTCACAACAAGTGTTTTTCGCTCACTTTTTCTAATCCTGCCAGTTTGGTCCACAGAGTCTTCTTCAAAGTGTCACCCTCTTTGTGCATTCATAAGGAGGTCCAACAGATTGGCCCCGGCTGAAGGGCTGTGGGAGGAGGTGTCACACACTTCTTTCCACAGTGCCACCAGTTGGATCTTAGCTGAACACCTTCGGCAGCAGAAGTAGAAAGTAAAGCAATCATCACCCATCTTGGATCTGGTTGGAGTGCTGCAGGAAATTACACTGGAATTTCCTCTATTGTGCCACTGACCACAGCTGAGCAAGTTGTCAGTTAGTTTATTCAGCTTAACAGCCCATAGGCTATACACTAAACAAAGTTTAAGAATTAAAAATAACAGTCTGAGCAACTGGACGTTGCAGTGCAGTTGTCCAGGACTGCATCCCACTGGGAACATTCCCAGTGAGTTAAAAAACAACAACTGACGTTGTCAATGCCGAGTGCTCGAATTGTGCTGTTTCCTCCTTTAGGCCTCCAGAAAAGTGATAGACTCTATCACAGCTGGCAATTCCTACCAATTTATCAGTAGGGTTGTCAGATGCTCCCTCCCCAAAAAATTAGCAGGTGTTGGGGGACAGCAGACACACACCTCTCTTCCTTCAGGCATGCACCCACATATTAGCACACTCACACACCTTTGTCCCAGGATGATGACGATGATGACGATAATAATAATATTTGATTTATATACCGCCCTTCAAGACAACTTAACACCCACTCAGAGTGGTTTACAAAGTATATTATTATTATCCCTACAACAACAATCACCCTGTGAGGTGGGTGGGGCTGAGAGAGCTCCGAGAGAGCTGTCCCACGGTCACCCAGCTGGCTTCAAGCAGAGGAGTGGGGAATCAAACCTGGCTCTCCAGATTAGAGTCCTGCCGCTCTTAACCACCACACCAAATTGGAAGTGTCGCACCCGGATTGATTCTTTAGAGCTATGTTTTGGGCTGATTCCTAAAGAATGGCCCCCGGTGTGATGCTGTCTCTTCCAGTCTCCCCAGAAGTTCCATCAGCCAGGGACACAGGCATGTTCATGTCTATTTCTCCAGCCTCCTTGCCAGATTCCCACCAATGATCAGCAAACTCAGGGGGAACTACTTCCCCCTGCCTATTTCCAGTGATCAGCGAGAAGAGGCCATTGCCACCAACAGGAACCTGGCAAGTCTACTGATCAACAGGGACACCCTTGCTGTAGTTCATAAGTGCCACTGCATCCTCTGTTCTGGTCAAGAGGTGAAGGGAAATCAGTAGTTATTATCAGTTACACTGACAGTAATTCAAGGAAACATTCAGAAGTATTTAAAGATGCTGACAGGTATGCAGAACTATCAAGAATCTACCTAGAATATGCCATTAGGGTTAACCCTACTTGAGTCTCTTGTGAACCCTGAGAACATTCTGAACTGAATTAATCTCCAGGGTTATGTTGTGCCATTTGCAGTAACATGACACAAACGAGCAACGAGGAAGAGAAGAGGATGGAGCTGGCAGGCAGAAGTGCTGGTTCTTGATTGCCTCCCACTTTTACAAGACTCGAGTCGCTTTGCGATGCATGCCTGATAAGTTTGCAAAGGGGGAAAAGTCAGCACAGAGGATTTCAATCTGAAATTATGTCAATCTAACAGGCAGCAAACAAATTACCCACCTCATGCCTTGTACAATACAAGGTTCGCATCACAATGAGTCAGAAGAGTTTCAGGAAGATCCATGGCATTTTAGTGGGAGGGTCTGCAAATGTCGAATACCGTTGTTATCCTCACTGTTTTTGATAGAAGAGGCAGTGAGAACAGCCATGGTCAACAACATCCTACAGACAACGCTCCAGATATACAAACTAGGGTTGACAACCCCTAGGAGGGGCATGGAGTTCGCCAAGGATTAAAAATTGATCTCCAGAGTATAGAGATTAGTTTCCATGGAGAAAATGGCATCTGAGGAGGGGGTCACTACAGCATCACATCCCTGCCGAACTCTCTCCCCAAACTCCGCACTTCCTGCATGCAAATCTCCAGGAATTTCTCAAGCCAGAGCGGCAGCCGTAGTTCCAACAGTCTTTCTCATGACAGGCAAAGCCAAGGGTCTTCATGTGATGGAGGCAGCAGTATCTGAACGGGTTCTTCTTGCAGGCACAAAAGTGAGGCCTCCTATCATAAATGCCATCTAATTGGGCTTGCTGGGATGAGACATTCCTTTATCAGTGAGTCTAGTCAGTTGTTTGAGTGATGGAAAAGGGTAGGCTTTCTACACACACACACACACCACCTGCTGCACCCCAGCCAGTGTGGAGAAGGCACGAGGGTGGGGAAAAAGCTCATGCATGTGCTTTTACACTCCCCTGTCTCACCGGTGATAGGAGAATCCCAGTGCATGCTGAAACGGAGTAAGTGAAAACTATCCCTTTGATGGCAGTTCTTGCTCAGCTTGTCTTCAGTGAGTGTAACTCCTTCTTTCCTTATGTTGGAAAATGGGCATGACGGAGAAGGGACAAGTCACTGTGAACTCCTCCATCATGCTCATTTTCCAATGTGAGGAGGGAAGGAGCTGCCATGTGTGTATGCTGAAGATGAGCTGAGTGAAAACTACCTACAAAGAGACAGTTTTCACTCCCTCCGTTTCAGTGCACGTTGAGATTTGAGGGGCGCGGAAGCGTGCACGCAAGGTTAGAACCCCACTGTCCCCCACCCACCAGCCCCCTGACTTGCACCCTGACAACCCTAGGAAATGGTATATCCTTGCTGCTGGGCTACGTGAAAAAGATGGTGCAGTCCCAGCTAGAAAAACCCAAAGGCCCAAGCTTCAATCACCACCCATCTCATCAATCTGAATACCTGTTTTTGCATATTTGAAGGCAAGGACATGTGATTATTAAGCATTGGACATCTTCCTTAAAACTTTATATTGGTCTCCCTTGACCTCTTGCACATCCCCAATAATAACAATGGTCCCAAGCCAAGCTATAAATGTCTAAGCCCTTGGTAAAGTTCTTCATGTCATGAATTGGGTCTCTGTGCCACTGATCTAAGGTCCAAGGATGGTTAGTGGAGAACCCTCTCTCCCATTCAAAGACCTTGCTGTAGATTTTTCCTCTGGGCCTACTTTTCCCAGCTGCCCTCCAAGCCCTAGATAGGCCTGGTGGAAATGGAGGGAAAAGGTAAACCACTCATTGTTAAAGAAGCAGAACTGTGACTGAAAGCATATAAAACCCTGCACAGGGACAGACATTGTTCATTCCCTAAAACTGGACTGCAGAGGGAGGGAGCCGATCCCTTACCTCAGCATGGAGGGAGGGAGCTGATTAGAGATGGGCACGAACTGAAATATGAACCAAAATTAAGCATGAACCAGGTTGGTTTGTGGTTCGTGAACCATGGTTCATCAGATCCCATTCCTGATGAACCGCCATGAACTTTTAGGCTGGTTCGTTTGGTTCATTTTTTGGTTCGTCACTCCAGACAGCCTGGGGCCAATCAATCAGTTTCCTAGGCAACAGGGGATGGACTTCCTGCAGACCTTCTGCTGACCTGGAAGTGAACATCTGCTGGCCCGGAAGTGACCTTCTGCTGACTCGGAAGTGACGTTTTCATGAACCAAATGAACCGGTTCGCGAACCAGGGGCAGGTTCATGAAAGTTCGTGGTTCGTGAAATTTTACGAACCATGAACCACATGGCTCAGGTTTTTTCCAGTTCATGCCCATCTCTAGAGCTGATCCCTTACCTGAGCATGGAGGTGAGACTTGATGGAATAGATGACTCAATATGCCTTGTACATTGGGGGTGCTGGATGTCTCTCTGTGTGCATGGGTAACTTTCTTGATAGTAATCGGCTTCTCTTTGTCTAAGGTGGGAGCACGTCTTGACTCCTCCTCTGACTTGATGTCTCTTGAGATCTGGCAATTATCCTAAACTCAAAAGAATCTATGGTTTTAATATGTGGCTTACTATCAAGATGGTAATTGAGCGGTCGACCTTTATCACAAGCAGTGAATTTTAGTTATAAAATGTTGTTGTTGGTTGTATACAGTGCTATTTTCAAGTGATATTTTTGTTTCTACTGTATGTGTTGTGTATGTGCATGCGCATGCACCATCAAGTCACAACAGACTTATGGAGATGCCAGCAAGTGGCTATCAAGACAGGTGAGAAGCAGAACATGCCAAAAGTGATAGATAAGATCAAGGAGTTTGGTGACTTGGCAGGTTTCTTCATTAATAAAAAGAAGTCAAAGATACTATGTAAAAACATGATTAAGCAGAAACAACAATTGTTAATGGAAACAACGGACTGTGAAGTAACTAGTAAGGTGAAATATTTGGGAGTTGAGCTGACTGCAAAAAATATAGATTTGTTCAAGAATAATTATGAAAAATTATGGACTCAGATAGAGAGAGACTTGATCAAATGGAATAGACTGAATTTGTCATGGTTGGGCAGGATTGCAGCAGTTAAGATGAATGTGTTACCAAGAGTAATGTTTTTGTTACAGACAATACCAATCATCAGAGACTCTAAACAATTTGAAAAATGGCAGAGGAAAATATCAGATTTTGTTTGGGCAGGCAAGAAGCCTCGAGTGAAAGTAAAAGTTCTACAAGATGCAAAGGAGAGAGGCGGAATGCAACTGCCCAATCTGAGACTTTACCATGATGCAATCTGCCTAGTTTGGCTAAAAGACTGGATGATATTAAAGAATAAGAAACTATTAGCCCTAGAGGGATATAAAAAATTTTTTGGATGGCACGCATACCTATGGCATGACAAAGTAAAGGTCAACTCGATGTTCCTGCATCATTTTGTAAGGAGAAGTCTATATACAATCTGGAAGAAGTACAGAACTTACCTACAAGAAGGAACCCCCTTGTGGGTGGTTCCATATGAGGTGATAGATCCGAGAGCTGTGGATAATGAACAACAATGTTTAACGTACAAAGAAATAACTAAGATTGAAGTATCTAAACTTAGAATAAAGACGCAAGAGGAACTATCACCTAACTATGATTGGTTCCAGTATAGACAGATTAGAGACTTATACAACTCGGACTTTGCAAAAGGGGGCATACGAACAGAGAACTCGGAACTAGAGCAGACCCTTCTTAAAGAAGACAAGAAAAGAATATCCAAGGTATACCAAGTACTGTTGAAATGGTATACTGAGGATGAGATAGTTAAAACACAGATGGTGAAATGGGCTATAAACTTTAATAAAGAAATAACAATGGAGGCATGGGAATACTTGTGGAAAACTACAATGAAGACAACGACATGTATTAATATTAAAGAGAACATTTTCAAAATGATCTATCGTTGGTACATGACACCAAAGAAGATTGCGCTAGGGAATTTGAATACTTCTAATAAATGCTGGAAATGTAAGAAACATGAGGGCTCCCTCTATCATATGTGGTGGTCGTGTGAGGTAGCTAGGCAGTTCTGGGGGGAAATAATAAGAGAAATGAGTGAAATTTTACAGTTTCAAATAAATAAGAACCCAGAACTCCTGCTGCTAAACTTGGGAATGGAGGGAATTCCAGCCCATCATAGGACGTTGATTTTTTATATGACTGCAGCAGCTAGACTTTTGTACGCGCAGAAATGGAAAGTACAAGAAGTGCCAACTATTGAAGATTGGATCTACAAATTGCTGTATATGGCTGAAATGGACAAGATGACAAGAAAACTGAGAGATCTGGACTCAGGGCAGTTTAACACAGACTGGGAGAAGCTGAAACAATATCTGGAGAAGAAATGGGAGGTGGGAGGAAAACTGTGGCAGTTTGAGAACTACTGAAGTATAATAAAAGTATAAAAGAGAGGGGTGACTTTGCCGGGGGAGGAAGAGAAATGTGAATTTATAAGCAGTTAGATTAATTGATTGAGATATATATAGATATGTATAGGTTAACTGATAGAACATTGATAGAGAATAATTAATGATAAGGTTTAAACATGAGGATTGAGTAAATAACAATATTTTCTTTCTTTGATAAGATTTATATGCACCAAACTGAATGTACAGAAGAGTTAAATTGATTGATTATGCGAGGAGTTATATAGAATTACCATAAAAAGTTGAAATGAGTAATATATAGAGAACAAATCAAATTGTTTGATTTAAATGTGGGAAATTTTTATGGTTTATGATATACAGGTTTATATAGAAATATTCAAAACTGGAAAATGGGATAAATTGTTTATCTAAAGACGTATAGTTTGGGTGTATAATAAGTAAAGGAGTTAAAGATGTACTGCTTAATATAATGGAGAATGTATATCTGTTTTAGACAGAGGAATTTAATAGAAGTAAGGGAAAAGGGACAGAGGGTGGGAAAGCTGTTGGAAGTCAACAAAAGGGGGGGAAAGGGAGGGGGTTAGAAACGAAAAATTAGGGGAAAATTGACGGTAATGTAAAAATAAAAATGTTCTAACCCAATAAAAAATTTTTCAAAAAAAAAAAAAAAGACAGGTGAGAAGCAGAGATGGTTTGCCCATGCTTTCTTCTGCAAAGCCTTCCTTGTAGGTCACCCATTCAAGTACTGACCCTGCTTAGCTTCCCAGATGTCATGAGACTGGGCTATACCATGCCACCTCCCCTCCCTATTTCTACTACTTTCAGGGACTGAAAGTTTTATTTCTAAGTTCAAACCAGATCTCCACCCAATATTAGCAAGCTTCTTCTTCCTACCTATCATCTCCAGTGTTAACCTAATGAGTGGCTGAAGGGGACATAGTCCCTTCCTGAGAAAAATGGAGTCATTTGGTACATCTCTTCCCTTTTTGTTTTGCTAAACTTTTCCTGACCATATCAGAGCCTAGAGATTTCTCTCAAAACACAGATCCAGAGGAGTCTACAGACAGCCCCCCAACCTTAAATGACTTCTCACCTACAACCATGAATTGGCTAGCAGAGTCACCAGCACAGGTACCAGACCCTGCAACAGACCCAGATGCCAGCTCTGCCCTCATATCTACTCAGGAAATACAATTACAGGACCCAATGGCATCGAATACACTATCTCTGGCTCTTACAGCTGCTCATCCTCCAACATGATATATGCCCTCATGTGCCAACAATGTCCATCTCCTCTGTACATTGGACAAACCAGCCAACCTCTGTACAGAAAAATAAATGGACACAAATCTGACATTAAAAATGGCAACATCCAGAATCCAGTGGGAGAACACTTCAATCTATCAGGACATTCCATCAAGGACTTAAAGGTCACTGTAGTGCAACAGAAGCCTTTCAAAATCAGAATCCAACGGGAAGCTGCTGAATTGGAATTCGTATGTAAATTTGACTAAGTCAGACTTGGATTGAATAGAGACTATGAATGGTTATCTCATTATCAGAAGTAACTGATTTCATTATCAGAAGCAAACTGATCCCATTATCAGAAGCTACTGATTGCATCTACTCCCCTCTCTCCTCTCCACCTATATATCTGGCCAGTTTCTTCTTACCCTCCATGCATCTGATGAAGAGAACTGTGATTCTCGAAAACTTATGCTACAATAAAGTTGGTTAGTCTTAAAGGTGCTACTGGACTCTTCTCAAAACACAGAAACATCCACACACCTCCATCTATCCAGAATCTCATCCCGTCCAGCAAAAGCTCCCTACCTGGAGCCAGATTCTGCATTATCTAAGGGTAGACGTAATGGTAGAGGTGCCTAGTGAGTGCAGCAAAAACGTGAATACATGTGCTAAGGAACAAATATCCATGCAGAGCCTGACATTCTCTTCAGCAAACGCAAGCCCTTTTTTTAAAGAACTCCCCTCAGGAGAGGAAGGAGTAGAGAGAGAATTTTATTCTATCAAGGCTAAGATGCCAAGAGATCCAGGGAGCGTGTCCTGTACTCACGGCTGCAAGATGGAGAAGAGAGGAGTGAGGAGAGGAAGGTGAAGATGGAAGGAAGGGAATTCCTCAGAGCAGCAAACTGCATTTCAAAGGGATAACACTAGAACAGAAAGAGAAACAATGGAAAAATCCTGACCCATCTATCTCTCTGAATTTATACAGTCCCCTCTGTAACCTGAGAAAAGGTTAGCAAAAGGTCCTTCACTTTTAACAAGATTCCGTTTCACTTGACATGACCACGGGAAAATCTTCACCCGCTGAATTATCTTAGACTAAGCTGAATGTCCTTTCTCTGTCCTCTGGGAGCTGATTGGATGGAATCCTGATGAACCCCTCCTGTAACTTTTGTCCCCCACAATGAGATGTGACGTGTATTGATCAAAGATAGCTAAGATCACCTGGAAAGATGAATGTAAAGTATAAAGCCTGTCTGATTTTCCATGTATGGACAAGTTAACCCCCATGTGTGCTGAATCTTCATGTTCAGCACTTTTCTCCATGTGTGTGGCCATTAGAGGCAAGCATGAACCAAAATACGAACTGAAACTCATCACAAACTGGACTGATTCATGGTTTGCGAACCGGTGGTTCCTGGGAGTGCATTTCTCATGAACCATGATGAATTTTAGCCCTGTTCATTTGGTTCGTATTTCAGTTTGTCACTGCAGACAGTCTGGCGCCAATCAATCATTTCCCTAGGCAATGGGGGGATGGGCTTTCTGCAGACCTTCTGCTGATCCAGAAGTGATGTTTTCACAAACTGAACAAACCAGTTCGCGAACGGGGGCAATTTCGTGAATGTTCATGGTTCATGAAATGTGATGAACCACAAACTACATGGTTCGGAATTTTCCCAGTTTGTGCCCATCTCTAGTGGCCATTCATTCACAGTTAAAGGGAAAAGATTGGGGTGGACTAAAGACTAGCCAAGCCCAGATTGGGGGATCTGTTAGCTCCCAGAAGATTCTTTCTTCCATGAGAATCTCCTTCCTAAGAAAGTGTCCCAAATCCTTTTAGCACTTCCTGCTGTGTTAGCATGGAAATAAACATTAAACTTACACGAGAATGCAGCAGCTCTGTCTCAGTTTGCCCATTAACTAGGCTGGGCTGACCCTGGCCTATTATAACCTTATGACAATTGTCATTC
Source organism: Eublepharis macularius (assembly GCF_028583425.1). Lineage (NCBI taxonomy): Eukaryota > Metazoa > Chordata > Lepidosauria > Squamata > Eublepharidae > Eublepharis > Eublepharis macularius. Next base: position 19,667,013 of record NC_072792.1, on the reverse strand, counting down.
AAAATTATGCTTTCCCCACACCCATTCAATATCCACTTACAATCTTGATTTATATTTCCTGCAAACACATTGATTTCATCCTTGAAACTCCTTTTGTTTGGCTCATTTTGTTTGCCTGACTTTTGAATTAGATATCTGTTATTTTAATTCATCTTTCTTAAACCAAATATCTATTCATGAATTCATCATCCCTTAACACACCCATAAAATGCATCTGTGTGGAAATATCTACTCATCCTTGTAACACCTATTTGAATATCAAAGATATTGAGCTACTACTGTTACTGTAAAGGAGGTTGAGGTTGCTAAGTATAGCGTGAAAAGCAATGGCTTTTTTGAGAAACCTGCTTTGCATTTAAAAAAAAAACTGACATGGACTTTAACCAAGAAAATTAACATTTTAAAATATTGGTAACTTGTAAGAAAATAAGAACTGCTGTCTTGAGTAAACAAGATTGAATAGTTGTCTTTAAAGACAGGAAAACAGAAACACGCCAAAAGCAGCTCACAGGGAGCTTGCTACCTGGCTTTTCCTGCCAGGCTCCTTTTAACTATTCAACCTGGCAGAAACATACAGTTGCTAAGTGCCAAGTTCCCCATTTCCCTGCCTGCAGCAGCAGCTGCTCAATTTGTTGCTCAGAATTTCTCCTTTCCAGGTGACATTGGGAGTGCAACTGGAGAGACTTCATTATTGATGAAATCAGTTGGTGGATTATTGTTGGAAGGGAGCCAGGGTACAAAGAAGAGACAGCACAGATAAAGGAGGAGCAGGAATAAAAATTATGGGTTCTTGTAGTACCTTTTTCTTGCTGGAGCTCTTTGAGATTGTTTCCACAGTTCATGATTTAGATGGAAGAAGAGGTAACAGTGGTAACTCAGGCCTTCAAATGGAGGTATGGTGTAAGCCCCCATTCACTACCCCACTGTGAAGGGAATTTTCCTTCCAAAACCAACAAGGTTGTTTGTTGGGACTAAGAAAGTAACTTAGAATTCCTTTTGTTCCACTCTTAAATGCATATATCTCAGGCCAAAATTAAGTAGGGGGAAAGCAGAAGCCCACATCTTCTTCAAAATGAAATGGCACTAGAGGCTAAGTAAAGTTCAAAAAGATAACAGCAGGTTCATTCAACAGGCAGGGTTGGTATGTAGATAGGCAGGAAAAGGAACGCTGAGGTAAATTTTGTTTGTTGAACAGAATACTTCACAAGCATTAGGCACAATAGGCTTCTTAAAGCATAGTTTCAAATATTTACAGATCTTAGATGTGAGAGATTGGTAGTTACAGACTTAAGTTACTTAAAGCAAAGTTCCTCCAGAGATTTCAGCGCACAGCTTAGATGTACAGACTTCCACACACAGCACTCTTTTCCTTTTACTCCAGACCCAGGGTATCCCGCAGGGCCAAAAAACCCTTTCCAGATACCGAGCAGGAATTATTCTTCTACTGAAGTCATAACCCTGTTCTTTTGGCTGAAGGGGAGTCTCCTTACTACCCACTTTCTCTGCCAACCATATGCTCCCAGTTCTATCTTGTCTGAGTAAAATTAGCGCTGGCTTTCCCACTTTAGTTCATCATCTAAAAGCTTTTCATCAATCTTAAGTTGTCCTAGTTAAGGTAAACTTTTTCCTTCTTTTTTCCTCAGAGAATTTTCAGTCTGACCCTCCTTGGTCAGATTACAAGCTTCAACTCTCCCTGACAATCCTGTCAGCACCAACTTGTTACCTTCTCACTGGCCAATCACAGACAGGGGGAGCAGCACATCAATCATCCTCCCTTCAAGCAGTTGTTTTTAACCCTTTGCCTTCCATTCTCTGGGTGCAGCATTTGGTAATCCTTGCATTTAATGCTCATTCTGTCACAGAAGGCGACCACCAAACAGTGAAACCGTTCCCTTATTTTAAATAGCGTTAGAGAACTGGTTTGAAGACTTGCCCCGATGACCACTGTACAAGATATTTGAGTTGCATTTTATGTTAAAAGTTGTTTTAAGTCATTCCTCTTTCTAGTAATCTTTATCTGTGGACCCAGATAAATCCCTACTTTTGAGGGATTGATTCCCCCATCCCCGGAACCTTGGTACCCTGACTTTGATGGCCCACACCAGCCCGATCTAGTAATCGCTGGTTAGTACTTGGAGGGGAGACGACCAAGGAAATCCAGGGTTGCTATGCAGAGGACAGCGAGTTTGGTATAGTGGTTAAGAGTGGCAGGACTCTAATCTGGAGAACCAGATTTGATTCCCTACTCCTCCGCTTGAAGCCAGCTGGGTGACCTTGAATCTTGGAGTGCTCTCAGCCCCACCCACCTCACAGGGTGATTGTCCTGAAGATAATAATAGCGCACTTTGTAAACCCTCTGAATGGGGTTAAGTTGTCCTGAAAATCAGTGTATAAATCAAATATTATTATTATAAGCAATGGCAAACCATCTCTAAATGTCGATGTCACTTTAAACACACACAACCCCATTTTTTCCAAGATCCATGTGTTTGAAAGCCAGAATCTGGCCGTTGGTCCATCAAGATCAGTATTGTCTACTTAGATTGACAGCAGGTCTCTGGGGTCTCAGGCCAAGAGCCTTTTACATCATCTACTGCCTGATCCTTTTCAACTGGAGATGCTGGGCACTGAACTTGGAACCTTCTGTGTGCAAAACCAGTGTTCTCTCACTGAGTCATGGCAGCTCAGTGTGGATTCAATGCACCTCTCTTTTGTGGGAAACCTTAACAGTTAAATGGTATAAAAATGATACATGTTTATGTTTAGATATGCTCTGATTGCTGCTCATGGGTGGGAAACTCAGTAAGAGTATGCAAAAAAAATAGATAAATCTAGTTCAGTTTGTTTCTGTTGAGTTAAGTTATAACAATACCCCTTGCATCAATTTGGTTTGGATGGAATGAGTGTGATTCTCCAGCATGGTGTTCGTCCCCTTGCTTTATTTAGGTTCTGAAACAGAATCTAAGCAATTCCAGGGATGACATTTGACCACATGAAGCATAAGTAGCTCATAGGAGCACAAATTCAAGTCAATAGGTAGTACATAAGGCAACATAAATCTATGGTCCTTAACTCATTAGTGAAGCACCTGAGAGCCGCTCCCTACAATAAGAATGCTTTTTTGAATAATTTGGTTTTGCATCATTTGCAGAAAGCTAGGAGAGTGGAGGCTTTCCTGACCTCCTCAGGCAGGCTGTTCCACAGGGTAGAGGCCACCACAGAGGAAGCCCGTGTACAGACTGCTTTGATTTTTTCCCACAGGAAACAATGGGGTAGCTGGGGGCACTTTCTTAAGGGGTACATAGAATTGCCCCTGAGGTCCAATATCCCTGAACCTTGGGAGGGAGGTTTTTTTTTTTTTAGGACAGTCAGGAGTAGGTCCACTGAAAACTTGGGTAGATTTTTATTGAAAAAGGTCACCTCCATCTACCTGGATACCCCTCGGATACTTTCCCCCAAAGGGAATAATGGAGGGTGGCTAAAGGCACCTACTTTGGGGGGGACCATAAAATTGGCCCTCGGGATCCAATCTTCCTGAAACTTAGGAAGTCTTTAGTGGACAGTCAGGAATAGATTCCCTCCAGATTTGGTGACCTTTGTTGAACAATGACTCCTCCAGTCCACCGGATAACCCCCTATGGCCGAATTTACCAAATTTTACTGAATTAATTTGGGGAAACAACCCAGAATACCAAATCAGTACTCAGTAATGACACTGACTTATTAACACTCTGGGTGTGGCACTGATCTCTCCAGGAGAGGACAAGGTTATTATTGTTGTTGTTTTGATTCAGAATAGCCGGATTCCAGTGAATCATCCAAAATTCGGTATTTTAAACCAAATTCTAAACTGAACTGCACATCCCTACAATTAGCTGAACCTGATCCCACACTTTGGATTGGCTTTTGCTGCAGCCAAAATTTATTGGTTGCAACAACATATAGTCCTCTAAGCATATCAATAAAACACTATATTGATTTCCATCAACTGTATAGTGAATATATTTTCTGAAATTCATCTCCACCTTTGCTTGCAATTCACCTTGAGGAAGAACACTATGGCTATTGGTTTTGCTAATGTACAAGGACTATCCACTTCTGATTTTCATCCTATAAAGGATCTATGAATTCTGATGAGGAATGGATTTGCCTAAATGCTGGCTTTTGTTATCTCCAAAAATGGGACTTTCATTGGTTCTTTATACGAGCACCTTTGTGAAAATCTCTGCACAAGGCACAGTTCTGACCTCCTTAATCTGTGGGGATGTCTACCATAATCATCGTAAGACAGGGGGGGAAATGCAGAGAAGTCTTATCTCACTGCCCTCTGCCTGGAAAAAACAGCTTCCCTTATTTGAATAGGCAGAGGAAGAAAGAATTGTATGTAATTTTATATTCCAACCTTGCAAACATCTATTTCTACTAAGAAAGGTATTGTTTTATTCCACCCTTCCCCAAAAGTTTGCTTTAAGAGATGCACATCTCTCCATGTTTCTTTGATCATAAAGGAAGACTGCAATCCTTACCTGGGAGTAAGCATCATTAAATAAAATGGGGCTTACCTCTGAACAGATCAGTTTAGGCTTGCTCCTGAAGTTGCTAATTGGGAAGTGTGTTCTCAAGCAGCGTCCAAAAAAAGTTGGGTTTTTTGCACCTAAAGGACGACCTTCTGACAGTTTGTATTATACCTGAAGAAAATTCACAACCGTCATGGCCTTAAATGAAGTATAATGAAATACCATTTCTGTCCATGGTTCCTAATTGGATGAAATCGTATTACGCTTTGACTAGAAAGATTTCCAATTAGTTTTTACAGGTCTTCAGTTTGTTCTCAATGGGGTCTGTGTATTAACTGCCTCACAAGAGCTTGCTATAATACAGTATATCAAACTGACTTCCTAAGACATTATTATGATATATAGGATAATTTTAAAAATATATTTAGTGACCCTACTTCAAATGCATGCAAGACCAGCATGTTAAGGTGAACAAAGCAATTTTGCTCTGATGGAATGGGGGTGGCTGAAAGTAGAAAACTTTTATGTGCTTTCTAAACTTTGATTGGAGGGACCTGAGGTGAATAATGTCCTTCAATAATACCTGGATGTTATTTTTTCAGGAAGATGGTTGAGGGCATCATTGAAGAAATACCTATTCCTAGACTTTTGTATAACTAATAACCAGGGCTCATTTCGAGGGGGAACACACAGGAACGTAGTTCCAGCAGTTCCCCAAAGAGGTCACATGTCAGGTGTTCCCGCCCACTTGACTCTCGGCCACTTTGGGCTCATTTCAGCCTGGATTGGGGCCAAAACGGCCCAGATCTGGCCTCTGACGGGTGGTGGATCACTCTCCCACTCAGCAGTGGCCCAATCCTGACCATTCTGGGGCCCTTTTTGGCCATTTTCAGCCCCCTTTTGACATTTTGGGCCCAATTTCAGCCCTGGATGGCCAGGATTGGGTCCAAAACAGCCAGGATAGGTGATGTCAGGGGGTGTGGCACACACAAATCAGCTATGCTAATGAACCACTTCCAGTGATGGCAAGGGACGTGGCATATGCTAATGAGTTATGCTAATTAGTTCCTCTAGCTCTTTTTCTACAAAATGACCCCTGCTAATAAGTAAATAGTTTTGGTTGATGGTTGCTAATTAGAGGCGTGCACAAACCAAAATATGAACCGAAGTTTGTCATGAAATGGGCGGTTTGTGAACTGGCAGTTTGTGGGAGCTCATTTCTCACAAACCGTGATGAATTTTAGCCCAGCTTGTTTGGTTTGTATTTCAGTTCATCACTGCAGACAGCCTGGTGCTGATCAATCAGTTTCCTAGGCAACAGGGGGATGGGCTCTCCATACCCCAAAAGTGACGTTTTCATGAACTGAAAGAATCGGTTTGCAAACCCAGAAATGACGTTTTCACAAACCGAAAGAATTGGTTTGTGAACTGCTGCAAGTTCATAAAAGTTTGTGGTTTGTGAAGCACAATGAACCACGAACTGCACGGTTCAGAATTTTCTGGGTTCATGCCCATCTCTATTGCTAATAGCTATTGAAATACCAATCCTACTCTGAGTAAGGATGAGAGAAAAAACTGTAATGTAGCCAGCAAAAGAATCTGATTTGTTTAGATGGTTAAAAGCTACAATCTCTTTCTTTTGGGGGAGCCAGTATGGCTATTCGAAAGAAAGAATAAATATAGCAGATCCAGCTGTTTCCCTTCTACTCCAGGCTTAAAACAGAAAATAAATAAAATGCCATCTTTCCCATCATATCTCTTGTAAGAAAACTAAATCTATAAAAAAAAACTCAGAATACTACTCTTGAAAGTTTCTACTGCCTTGGGAAGTAGACGGTCCAGTTTTCTTCCTTACTCAAGTATTGTCTATCTATTCAACTTACCTTTCTTCAAAGGAGCTGAAGTTTTCTTCTCCATTTTATCCTAACAACAACCCTTGAAATGTTAGGCTGAGTGAGACTGCCTGGGCCTGTAGCTACAGAGGTATGTGCCACACACACACCAAATCCCCAGCGTTCATTCTTAAAAATTTTGTCTGTAGTCCTTTTCATTGCAGAGATAAAAAGGGAAATGTACCAGCAGTTTATGTTGTTATTGCCAGGAAAGGAATGGGAATAGATGGAAAAGCAGTTAAGTGATCTGGAACTGAATCAGTAAACCCTTCCTAAACAAATGCTCTGTCTTTTGCTGTTTTCTCTAGGGTCCCTTGCTTCTTTTTGTTTGTTTCTCTCCTCTTTAATGCCTACACTAAGAAATAATATTGGGGAAGAAAACTGAAATGAGATTCATACTATATGAGGGCTGCTTCCTCTTTTAGCTGTAGGGAACTTGTCTAAGGAGTAGGTGGGGACTAGGGGTAGGGGCAACAACAGAAAAACGAACCCCCAGCTTCCCTCAGTTGCAATAATTCTTTGGAAACCACTTTGCTGTAGGTTACCTATGTAAAGGAATGCATGCCTCTGGACATATGCAGAATGTTTTTACTCACTAATGAATATCTAGAATCCAGTTACATCTTAGAGACCAACTAGATTTCAAGGGTATGAGCTTTTGAGAGTCAAAGCTTTCTTCATCAGGTATCTGGAAATGTAGTTGGTCTCTAAGGGTCACACTACAAGTGACGAATGACACTTGCCTGGCAAGTGAACAGATTGAGGGCCAAGCTACAAGTGAAGAATGACACTTGAAAGGCAAGTGGATTGAGTGGAGGGCAAGCGAACAGGGACACTTGCCGTTCAAGCGTCATTCGTCACTTGTAGCTTGGCCCTCAGGTGTATTCCTCCCTGTTCACTTGCCATTCCCTTGTGCTCCACTTGTGGAGAGCAAGGGAATGGCAAGTGAGAAGGGAGGAATACACCTGAGTCTGTTCACTTGCCAGGCAAGTGTCATTCGTCCCTTGTAGTGTGACCCTTAGATGCTACTGGTTGTGAATCTTGCTTTTCCACTACAGACCAATATGGTCTGTACTAATAACTGTTATTAGACTCCCCACCCCTGCAAAAAATTTTGGGAATAGTGTTTAAGGATTGAAAAGGAATAATATGCAGGTTTAAACCCCAGGGGGAAAAAAGCACATTTCACTGCTGAAAACTAAAAGAACATAATATCCCTGCACACCTCTCCTGTCACTATGGGGGGGAAATGGTCTTGGAAGGATCTAAAACAATCTGTGCCATGAGGAATCAAGTCTCTGAATGCGAGGACTGCAAACGGTTTTGCTCCTGTGTGAAATTCTTTTCCATTACTACACGGCAAGCATACCTACCTATGGACCTGATATTAGGGGATAATATCTGGTTGGCAGGAAGTAATTTGCAGGCATCTGTAACCTAGAAACCACCCCCTTTAGTCATGAAGGCTCAGGTTAATTGTCATCCCACCCACGTACTCGGCTTTCCTAACCCAAGTTCCCAACCCCACAGTCTTATGCCCCGTGACATCTCGTGGCAGAAAAAATGTAGGAACACTAATTAAATCAATAAAGAACTCCTAGTAGGTCTGTAAGTAAATCATTTGTCCCTAGAGAGCTGGTGCTGTATCATATTGCGGAGAGATGGCTTGTTCTAAAACTTCTTTGCATGTCGGCTTAGGGCAGTTACTGTACATGTAAATTGGACCTGAGAGGCAGTCATTGGTACGGAGAGATCAACTACATTTTACATTTTGCCCATTGTGAATTTTCATGCTGTTTTAAATGTTTAGTCTGGTGAATAGTCCAAATCTTGAAAGTAGGGTTCCTAACAACCTGAAGGGGGGAAAATGCTCTGCCACTTTACTAGAAGCTTAATGTGTGAAAATGGGCAGGTCAAGCTATTCGTGGCATAAAGGTAAGCAAAATCTTTCGGTAAGTAACAGCCTGAGTCCCTCTACATGAGAAACCTCGGTGCGTGTTCATCAAGTGTAGGAAGACGCAACGTTAGCAGGGAAGCGTAGTTTTAAAAGACAGAGCCTGTGAAGATCGCTCCTCAAAAGGTTTGTTAATTTCATCTTCCCCTCCCCGTCAATTTCACCTCTCCAGTCTAAAACTGTGCGAGATCACAACCAGAGGGCAGCAAGGAATAGAAATGGGCTGGAGCTGCCTTCCAGAGCCAGGCTTGGACCTGGAGAGGTTAAAATGGGCTGAAGTTTCCCATCTGGCATTTCACAGCCCCTTCATACAGCTCCAGTGTCTAGCAAAGCATTTGATCTGCCACCGGCTACGTCTTTTAAACAACATGTCCTGGCTACCATTGCATCTCCCAACATGTGTCAGATGTCTTGTGTAGAGAGACTTGGATAAGCCTGAATTGAAGGTACAGGGCACTTTTCCTCCAGGCTGTTGGCAACGCTACTTCAATGCGATGTGATCGCTACTACACAGAAATGCTATGTGTTATATACTTAATGGTGTGTAGAGGTGCTGCTATTAATTCAACTATTCAGAGTGATGTCACAGGCCTCCCCTCAGGATTCTGCTGGGCCCCCACCTCCACCCATGACCTCATAAGACCCCACTCATTGAGCCTCAGGTGATGGAGACCCGGTGATCTTATGACCCATCACCAAAAAGTTCCTCGATTCAGGCCTGGCCCATATTCACCCAACTTCATGGCTGAGGGCCAAGCTAGAAGTAATGAGTTACACTTGAATGGCATGTGAACAGACTCACGTAGTGATCCAGTGGAGTGCAAATGGAGTGCAAGTGAACAGGGAGGAATACACGTGAGTCTATTCACATGCCATTCAAATGTAACTCATCACTTCTAGCTTGGCCCTGAGTGCCAATATGAACCTGGAGTTCCCTCATCCTTTTTTAAGTTACTGATCGTTTTGCTAGAAAAAGTGGGGTGCCTCATTTACTCAAGTAGTCTGAGTGCTAGTTCAGGGTCAGTGGTGTGTTGCCAGGATCCCATTGCCTGCCACTGCTCCAAGTGGCACAGAAAGAAAGAAAAAAATTTAAATGACCATCAGATCAAATTCAGTCCTTTCTAGGGATCACTAGAAAAGCTTCAGTTTTACCATAGAATTCCCAATGATTCCTAGAGGGGTGTGATATTACTTCTGGATTTTCCCAGAAGTGATGTCACAGCATTGCTGACAGCCAAACCCCCCCCCCCATGTCTCCACCTCCTCCCCCTGGTCTACTGCTCCTATTTAGCATAGAAATTTCTACAGGGAATACTGTGCCTTGGAATGGTGATAGCATCTGAACAATTGGATCAATTTAAATACTGATACAGTAAATATCTATATTCAAGTCCAGTAGTACTGTAAAGACAACAAGTTTTCTGCGGTATAACCTTTTGCGTATCTGATAAAGGGAGCTTTGCCTCTTATGCCCTGGAAATCTTATACCCTGGAAACATTTGTTGGTCTTTAAAGTACTACTGGACTCACATCTTGCTGTTCTACTGCAGACCAACATGGCAACCAGAGAACATTTAGACTTTTCTAACTCTAAGGGGAGGAATTATTTATGTTTTCTGCAATTCGCAGTGCTTGTTTTTTACCCCCTGCTTTTGGTGTGCTTGTTCTCTGCTTTTAAACTCTGATAGCCTGAAGGTGTCTCTGCTTCTGGAAGGCCTTACAGTCAGTTAATGTTTTTTTTGCAAGCCGCTTGTTGCAGGGAACTTTATTGAATGCGACTCTGTGTGAGAGGGAGGCTGAGTTATTTCCCCAGCAATGTCTGCTAACAAGACGAAGATTCACCAGAAGCAGAAGTCTGCTCTTGGGTGATACAAGTTAAAACTGTTAAAATGAAACTTAAAGCAAACATTCCTAGCACACTGTATACCTGTACTTTCTCAGCATATTTGTAGCTTCATTTTAATACCTCGTAATAGGCAGCAATTTGGTTTGCCGCTAGGATCTCGAGAAATTCCTGGAGATTTCAGGGGTGGTATCTGGGAAGAACAGAATCTGGAGGGAGGGGCTCATACAGGCCTCCTTCCGAAGCTGACATTTTCTCCAGTGAAACTGACCTCTTCAGTCTGGACAGCCATTGCAATTCCAGAAGAACCTCAAAGCCCTCCTGGAGATTGGTAACCCTAGAAGCAATATAGGTGTGCCTCAAGGATAGTCTCATCTGTTCATAAACATAAGGACAAATACCCCTAAATAACATTACTGAGAGCAGGAAAGATACAGAAATGGGGCAAGGAACTGTATGGGTAAACCAATTAGAGATTCATTAAAGTTTATATTAAATCACCTAAACTGTGGCAGGATTTGGGGAAACCTGAACATCTCAGTGAAAAGACCAGAGAATTATGGTATTGTTGCAAAGGCAGGGGTGAAAGGGCACAGGAAATCCTTGACCAATTCAGATCTTTTCCTTATATTAAAGACGATCATCTAGACTATGGGAGACATTGAAAGAGCCAAAGACAGTTGCTGTTGGCATTTTGATAGAGAGAGTGCATTGGAGCTTGAATTTTCTTTGTGTGTGGTGGGATTTTGACTTAGATGATGGCTGGAGGAGAGCCTGCTGGGCCCCATGAACAGCCACCCATGAACATGTTCGTGAACAGGGCCATGTTCATGGTTGTTCGTGAGTCCCTGTTCGTGGATGGCAACGAACAACAGATATCATGTTCGGGTTTTTTTTTCTGTTCGTTCCCATCTCTAATTATGACTTCATTTCTGGCTTTCACCATAAATGATGTCAAGACCCAGTACAATGCCAGTGCACCCTCATTTCCTCCCTGGCACATCAGGTGCCAAAGAGCAAAAAATCAGATTGTTGAGAAGTCTCCTGATTTAGTGGGAAGCCTAGCAACCCCGCTAATAACTAAAGATATCCCACTGGTGACGGCTTAAATGGGAACTAAACTTCTCCCAGAATTATTAGTGATCTCTAGACTACAAAGATCAGTTCTCTTGGAGGAAATGGCAGCTATGGAGGGTGGACTGCATGGAATCACATCCAAACTGAGTTCCCTGCCCTGTTCAAATTCTACCTTTCCCACATACCACTCTCAAATCCCCAGAAGTTTCCAGAGGTGGAGTTGGCAAAAGTTTTGATAGCTGGAAGTGGTTTGGTTGAATGGGCCAGCTGGTGTCTACTGCCCACGGAATAGTTGCTTGGGAGCCGGAGAGAAAATGGTTTGGCAAAGTTCAATCACTTCATGGAATCGTATACAGAATCCCTCATTGCCATTAGATCTTCCTCTTCCTCTTCCTCTTCCTCTTCCTCTTCCTCTTCCTCTTCCTCTTCCTCTCCCTCTCCCTCTCCCTCTCCCTCTCCCTCTCCCTCTCCCTCTCCCTCTTCCTCTTCCTCTTCCTCTTCCTCTTCCTCTTTCTCTCCCTCTTCCTCTTCCTCTTCCTCTTCCTCTTCCTCTTCCTCCCTCTCTCCCTCTCTCTCTTGCTCAGTAGATAGATAGATATCTGAGAGCCTCTCTCTACACAAGACATCTGGCATGTAAAGAAGACATGTCAGGAGATGCAATGTTAGCCGGGAAGGGTAGTTTAAGAAGACCAAGCCAGCAGCAGAGCAAACGCTTTGTATTCACTGGAGCAGTGTGAAGGGGCTGTGAAATGCCAGAAGGGAAATTTCAGTCCACTATAACCCCTCCAGGCCCAAGTCCAGCTCTGGAAGGCCCATTTCCAGCTCATTTCCATTACTCAGTGCCCTCTGGTAGCCATCTCACACAGTTTTACACTGGAGAATGACATTGACAGACCCTTCGAGGAGACCAAGATGAAATTAACAAACTCCCCTGAGGAGCGATCTCCATCGGCTCTGTCTTTTCAAACTAACACTGCATCTCCCTACACTTGATGAACATGTGCCAAGGCATCTCATGTAGATAGAATCATATGAGATTATCATTCTCTAGAACATAGACCTGGGGAATGCTGCTTGAAACAGTAGACAACAAAAGACACGCACTGCGGCAACGTCAATTAATACAGCACAATACGACCGCGGAAACAATGAAAACCTTAAAGTAAACCATGCAAAATAATTCCAATACTTTTTCTTTAATCTAAGAACCAAGTTCACTACAATTATAGTACTAACTCGTAAAGTGCACAGTGCAAAGAATGGCAATATGGCAAACACAATCAACAGTCGCAAATACAATTATTCATATACAATCTTTTCAATGAAAGTACATTCATGCAAGAGAATCTTGAAGATAATGTTTACACCAATCCTCCTTCTTTCCATTTACATGAAGAGACTTGGGATGATTGAAATTTTCTGCAATGCAATTTCTTCCCCAGGTGACTCCCAACATCAGAAGAGGCCCATGTTGATGCCATCTCCTGGGCAGAAGAACCCCCAGCACTCCCAGTCTCAGAAGGGAAGAAGAATTCACAGCTGTCCAGAACCACTCGACAGGATGCCAGCACTTCGCCTGTTTCGTACCCGTTTTCTCAAGAATGTTCTATAAGCAGTTATCTCCAGCTCCGTGTACTCAAAGCATCTATAACCTCTCTTAATCCAATTGGAAACCCAGATATGTCAATGTACTTGCACTTTATGAATTAATACTGTAATGAATTAATACTGTAATGGTAGTGAACTTGGTTCTTAGATTAAAGAGAAAGTTTTGGAAAGTATTGGAATAATTTTGCATGGTGCACTTTAAGGATTTCATTGTGTCCATGGCCGTATTGTGCTCAAAACAGTAGCCCGGTACAGACGAACATCACTCCCCACACATGCATTGACTCTTCATATGGGGAGTCAGAGTGGGGCATGAGCATGCTTCCCCCCTACCTTCTGCCTTCGCATGTTTGCGAAGTGAGTGAAATTATGCAGAGTTATGCAGAAATTATGCAGAGTGAAATTATGCAGAGGACGTGGCCGCGCTCACTCCTCTTCCCCATGATCAATAATGTTGCTTTCAGAACATTGCTGATCACAAGGAGGTGTGTGTGCGTGCGATTACTTCCTCTGAGCAGTTGCACTCTTCAGATTAGGAAGTCACACAAAGGCAAGGGATGTTGTATGTATTGGGCTTCGAAGCCCAATGCTACTACATCAAATACGAAACCTTCTTCCACTTAACTGGCCCACAAGACACCTGATTAACTTAAGAATACTGTTTTAGATTTTTAAAATTCCATTTCTCAAGGCTAGCAACGCATTTTTATGCAGAATGGTCCTGGAAAAGATTAAAGCAGGCAGTCGAGGGCTCTTTATTACCGTTCCTTAAAGTGTGTAATTTAACTGCCGTTTGTGTGCAGCGGGCTGCACCTTAAAGTGCATTTCAACTCCAAACATTGTGATAATAGAAGTTCTTCCTTGGCCTTTCCGAAACCATTGGAAAGATTCATGTACTCCTAGCTAGCAGCCCTGAAAGGCAAACGTCTCTGTTTGTAGATGACAAACAAAAACAAAAGGGATTTGGAATGGTGCTTGCAAGTAACAAAATCTCGTTTTGCTATTCCAGAGGCGGCTGGGTTGAAAAATGAAACCCAAAATAATTGGCTGTAGATGGAGTAGGCACCCTTCTGCTCTTCCGGAGAAGTCAAATGATTGACAATGGAGTCAATTTATGAACATAAGCTTGGGAAAAATGCGATAATTTGGTAATTAAATGTGAAACAATAGCATAATCCCAAGAGCTGGGCACTGTATAATGTTATCACAATTGGAGTAAAATCATTCAGACTGACTTCTCCTCTGCCAGGCACACAACAATGCTGGGGAAAAAAAAAACCCTTGACTGTGCTTCTGTTGAAACATAAATCAAACAAAGGGAAATGCAGAGGAATGAAAAGCTCTTCCTTTCCTCCACTCCATGGACCACAGTGCCCTGATATAAACCCTGTAAAAGTCAGTGTTTTGGGGGGAGTTTTGATAGATTTGGGTGGACCTGGACTCAACTGAAATTATAGAGATTTATCAAAAGAAAAAAAGACTCAAACAGGCCAGCAGTGTTTTCACAGCTGCCAATTCCAGTAGTTTTTTCTATTGCAGGCTTGTCTTCCAGGAATCACTGCTTCAGCTATAGCAACTGGAAATGGAAAGGTGCTATTTCTCATGGGCTCTGTCTCCAAGTAGAAGGGGCCGTTCCCTCGGCGTAATGATGCTTGAATTGGCAGAAAGTGGGAGGGCAATTTCTATACTCCCACTGCAGGTCACCCACTTTGTCCCACATGCTTTTCTTGGGGGGTCCCTCAGTTCTCAGGAGCAGAATTTGGGGTATCAGTGGATTGACTCCTCAGGAGGGGGGTAGGTTTGCTAAACATTGGCTAACAACTCCTGTGAAACTGGGAGTGTGGAGACTTACCAGAAGCATCTCTTGATGTCGTGACTTCATTTCCATCAAAAGAGAGAATCGCGGTAAATGGTAACAAGGCAACGAGAAACCGTGAATACTGTTCTTTTAATTAGTATCAATCCGCACAATTTCTATAGCAATTATGAAGTATTTCACTAACAATAATACTCAATTTAAACTCTTCTCTTTAAATTGTGAGATTGAATAAGGAAATAATCACTTCTGCAATACTTGAAGGCTCTTGAGGAAGTTTTGTCTGTGACTCTGAAAAAGATTATTTTGAAACGGGCCAATAAGGATCTAGATAACTCGTCAGGGAATTCAAGATTGTTCACAATCACTCCATGAGAACCATCGAGTCAAGATTTTTTTTTTATATAAACTTTTTATTGAAGTAAAACCGAGTCAAGATTTATGAACTCTCTGTTACCATCGATACATAGTGCTTTGAATTTTAGCGCTTATGAACTTTGTATATCAAGGATACCTACAATTGATGGGTGCTATTCATCTGTTTGCACCTTATGAACTTCTTGCGCAATATGTTACCCCATATGGGACCAGCACTTTTAGCACTAGCTCTTTGGCAGTTTATTGATTTGTATCCTGTATAAATTGGTTTGTTTCCACTGAAGCACTTTAAGAATTGACTCTCCTTCTAGTACAGAGAGCTATTTGAAAATATAATTCAATATATGTGTATTACAACAGAAGTGTTTAAATTGTGTATTACTGTTAGTAAAATACTTCATAATTGCTATATGAGTTGTATTGATTGTTACTAATTAAGGGAACACCTAGTAAGTATTGGCGATTTCTTGTTGCCTTGTGACTTCATTTCCAGCAGAGTAACCAGAAGTGATGTTACCGTGTAGCAGGAAGCTGTATGACATTCATGAAACCATAGAGGGCTGGGGAATCCTAGAGCATTCCACAATGCACAGATGTCACTTCCAGTTACAGGCTTGAAATGACATTACGAGATTTCAGTCTGGCCCCACATTTTTCCCCCTAGCTGGTTGCTAGAGCAAGGGCTGGCAATGGGGACAGGAGTTTCCCCACCCCAATGGATAAGTAGCAACCCTAGAGGGGAAACAGGGACAACCCATTCAACAAGCTTCACTCCACCAGCAGTACCTTGGATCCGTGGTCTAGAAGTCATATTTCAGCATCCCTTTCAGTTTTCTACTGGGAATACTCTGAAGTATGAAATCTGAACATCAGGGCTGGCCCCAAACATTTTTGCACATGAATGGAAAACCCAAACTCCAAGTGAAATGAAATGAGATGTGTTTTACCACGTCCATGACCCTCCCACTCCACTGAGAATAGTTTGAAGACTTCCTCTAGACTAAGGAAACTTCCACCAACTTAAGTGGCGCTTCCATTGGAAGAAGAAGAAATATTGGAGGAAGTCTCCTTATAGGATGGTAGGATCTACCTCACTGCTTTGGTCCAATATTGCTAAATCCAGACTCTGTCCCACTCTTGACCCCAACAGTGAATCAAGAAATATATCTAATTTTCTGTCTAGTTTTTAGTACACACGATACTGGCATCTGGACTGGGCAAGGAGCCAGATGTGTAGGACCTGTTGGCCTGGATGGGACCTCATTCAGCTAGGGCTTTCTCAGAAGAGTTTGTTTCTACACATGTTCATATCTGGAAAATAACACATACACATTCTCACTGACTCCATCCACATGTCCTAGAAAGGTGAAATTTGGCAAATGTGTAGCTTAAATTCCTCTGATTCCTAGAAAATACAATTATCTATTAATAGACAAATTTATTGTATGTGGTTATAGGCCTTTACAAGTTAAAAATATATTTACAACTCTAAAGTTTTAAAATTTCTAAAATTACATCTATCTCTAAAAACTCACATCCAAACACAAAAATTACATTTCATTTCCACAGGTTTTTTTAGAGCCACATTTGCTCTAATTTTTTCAGGCAGATAGAGCTAAAAGTGTCGTCTTGTTGGAAACAAGGGGATCCATCTCTGATAGCATAAATTCTAGTTTGTCAGAATTGGAAAAGGAGTTTAATCTCTCTAATGTCTTTGCCAGAAATTTATTTCTGGGCTCCAAGTGTAAAGGGCAAACCAAAACAGGGAGGAAAATATATCATTTAGGTGGATCCAAGATGGCGTCCTGAACAGACACACCAGTGCGTTGCTCCTGCTTTTACTCGGCTTTAAGATAAGTTTCTGTGCTGAGCTTTGATAAGTTACAGTTAGCTTGACTTTAGCACTTTCAAGGACACTCTCACAGTGAAATTCAGAGTGTCTTTTATTTCCCCTGGACTTTTTTTCCTGTCAGTCAGTGCCGAGAGCCCAAAGCTGGGGAGCCGGGAGGCACTGCTGAATAAACCAGGGGAGTTACTGATGTGATCTCCCTAGAAAATACAAAACCAGGAGATTTGCAAACCTCTCCTTCAGTCAAGGGAATGTGAAACGGTGCGCAGAATGGTTAAGGCATTTTCAAATTAGCTTTACAGCTGAAATCTCATTGCAGTATAAAGCTACCTAAGATGGTCAACTCAGGGTACATTTTTTTCACAAACTGAGTAGGGAATGGGATATCTGTGGGGCGGATATAATCCTGCTTACCTTTTCATATTTCTGGGTCTCCATGAAAACAGTATATCAAGCCATTCCTGCCGGTTGCCAATCTCTTTCAAGATCCCTTCTTTTCAAGAGAATAAGGTGGGCAATGTCAAACGCCCTCTGCGGTCAGAGTCCAGAGCCGCAGCTGCCTCCAGCATTCCTTTTTCCTAATGCAGTCTTGGCAGAGGGCCAAGCTACACATGACGAAAGACACTTGCCTGGCAAGTGCATTGAGTGGAGGGCAAGTGAACAGGGAGAAATACACTTGCCGTTCAAGTGTCATTTGTCACTTGTAGCTTGGCCCTGAGCTTCAAGTATTAGGAGAAAGGGAGAGGGGCCAAGCTCATGCTTGTCCCCTGTCTTTGGAGTAGGCTGACCCTGGACTCCCCCAATGCCCTCTCTTCAGGGGTGGACCTATGGTGAGTGAAGAGAATACGGTCCAATGGCCTCCCTGCATGGGCCATCACTTTGCCTCCCCTGAGGTTTTAAGAGGCTGTTCTGCCTGCCTACACAGGCACTAGGAGATCTCAGCTGTTGCAGGCCTTCTCCTCTGGCCTGTTTCCAGGGGCAGTCTGCTGTCTGAACCTTGCATCTCCTGTGACTTGTGTGCCGGGTCTGCACAGCTTTGAGACTCCTGTTGGTGCATCTCTAGGTGTGGCCTCACACTTGTTCCTTTCCACAGAGCTCCTTCTTGGACTGCCTGTCTCAGTGGTGCCTCTGGAGTAGGTGAGTGCAGGAGTGGGGCTGCCACCCCAGACAGATAACTTTTCTGGTTGTCTGTGGGTAGTCATCTAAAGCACTGGACAAACTCTTGTTTGTCAACTAATAATTGTTCAAGAGTACTTATGGGGCATGTAAAGTTTGCTGTGCTATTTTTGCCAAGAGCTGGGACAAGTAGTAGTGATGAAAGGGGGAAGGAGGGAAGAATCTTTTCTGAGCTGCTGCTGCATAACATCATTATTATTGTTATTATTGTTGTTATTGTTATTATTGTTGTTGTCATTGTTGTTGTTGTTGTTGTCATTGTTGTTGTTGTTGTTGTTGTTGTTGTTGTTGTTGTTGTTGTAGCGCAGTTAACCAGTCACTTGGGACCTTCTTACTGCCTCAAATGAAGAGGAAAGACCTGCAGTTATAGTAGGATTGGAGAACTCCTGGAATTTCAACTGATTTCCAGCCTACACAGATCTATTCACCTGGAGAAAATGGCTCCTCTGGAGGGTGGACTCTGGGGCTTTATTCCCTGCTGACATCTCTCTCCTCTTCTCAGGCTCCTCCCCTCAAATCTCCAGGAATTTCCCAACCCAGAGTTGGCAACCTCAAATGACAGCCAAGAAAGTTCTTTCTTTAAAGGGATTATGAAATTTCTGAGGAAGGTCCAAGAAATACTTCTTAATACAGGACAGAGTGTGACACACAGCTGAGCCATGGGAGTTCTATTATCCCCTCACACATTTGAATCAGGTGGTGAACAGAAATACGTATCTATGCTTGCAGCATGCAATTTGAATTTGCTATTAGTAAGATTCAGTAAATTAAATAAGGGAGGGCCATTTGCAGTTTTTTAACGGCCACCCAAACCTGCTGCCAGAGGCAGCTACCTACCCCGCCAACCTGACGTAACGCAGTCATGAAGATTTAGCATCTTTCTTGCCTTTTTATTACTTTCAGTGAACGTTCAATTCTTTTCGTGAGACTAGCTCCTTTCTCAGTGGTATTAGCAGAAGGGCACAGCCTGCCTATGACCTTTTCGCATTATAAAACAGGATTCTCCATTAAAGCCCACACAGTTTTGAGGAAGAGCTTGGTCACATTATTTACATGGCTAGATGTATTTCTTTCATTTTCGATAAGAGCTATTGTGTAAGAAGTTATTAGGGTAAGCAGTTTCCCTTGTCGAGTTATAAGATTCAGCAGTGACTGTATTAGAAAATGGAAAACGGAACATTTGTTTGCTGGCATGATGATCTAATTTAAGGCAGGGTGTTGTAGATCAGATTCTAAATCTTTTTCAGTACACTTTACGTTTTTAATATTGTAGCCAAAGAAATGGCTTGGAGGGAAAAAAGCTAACCTATTGATTCCAACCCTGCCGACTTTTAAAACTGTTATTAACCATTTCTGTCAGATATTGTGAGGAGAAAGCCCAGAGGAATTTTATGCTTACTCTGTTTCAATAATATTTCATTTACAAACTCACCAAAGCCTGCACCCTCTAGATGTTACGCAAGATGTTCTTCTCCAAACTATGGTTCTCATGACACAATCCATGTGGTTTCTGTCAACTCATGTCTCTTTTGTGGCACTGTAAGATAGGGGGAGGCCCTAACCTGGATGGCCCAGGTGAGCCTGATCTCATCCACTCTCAGAAGCTAAGCAAAGTTGGCCTTGGTTAGTAATTGGATGGGAGACCTCCAATGAAGATCAAGGTTGCAGAGGAAGGCAACGGCAAACCACCTCAGTTAGTTTCTTGCCATGAAAACCCCACCAGGGGTTGCCATAAGTCAACTCTGACTTAAGGGTACTTTCCACCACTAAGGTAGGTGGAGAGAATGGAGAAGTTGCATCATCTCATAAACAGGCTGACAAGTGCAGGGAGGCTGTTCTCGTTGTTGTTTGCTCTAATTGATAAGGAAATTGCTTGTCAACCTGAGTCAAAACAGTAATGCCTTTATTTTATATATTTAGCATTTTTATTTATTTATTAAAATTATTTATAGTCTGCCTTTCTCAATGTGACTCAAGGCAGATTACACAGTGTAATTAAATACAATCAATAGTTGGGTCATTCAATAGACAATACAATAGGGTATAGATTGCAGAAATTTGAAAAAAATGCTGAAACTAAACATAAGCAATCTAACATGACATAATAAAATGACAGTAACAGCCAGTGCCCAGTAGTACAGCCTACAGTTCCTATCCCTTTATTGAAGCATCTCTTTGAATCATTTCCCTACTACAAATCTGTGGAAGAAAGCCCTCCTGAATAACGTGGTTTTGTGCAGCTTGAGGAAAGCCAGGAGCATGGGAGCTTCTCTCATCTCTTCAGGCAGGCCATTCCATGAGGTAGGGGCTACAAGAGAGAATGCATATGTATGAGCAGCTCTTGATGTTACCCATTTGCAAGGTGGCGCCTACAGAAGGCTCTGTTCAGATGAGCAAAGCTGCCATGGTGGAGCACAGGGAGACAGGCTTCCGTGGATATGAAAGACCAGGACTCTGAAGGGCTTTGCATGTGACAGCCAAAGCCTTGAATTTATCCCAGTAACTGATGAGGAGCTAAGGCAATGATTGCAGAACGGGATCCATATGCATGCGCCACCTAACGCCTGATAATCAAGCGCTGCATTCTGCACCAACTGGAGGCTCCAAGCTGACTTCGAGGGGAGACCTATGTAGAGTGTATTGCAGTAGTCTAGTCTCGATGTTACTGTGCCATGGATCCAGGGGGCCACATTGGTAGTGTCAAGGTAGGGGCCATCTTCCAGGCTAGACTGAGCTTGTAGAAAGCATTTTTTGCAACTGCATTAATTTTCTTCTCTAGCAGCAGTGCTGGGTCCGGTATACCCCCCCCCCAGGCTCTTAACTGAGTCTGCATGGGTCACCTGAACCCCATCGAAAGTGGGGAATAAAATGTCCTTCTTGTCTGGGTTCAGTTTCAATTTGTTCACTTTCAGCAATTTAAAATGACTATTTATTTATTTATTTATTTTATGACATTTATAGTCTGCCTTTCTCGATGAAACTCAAGGCAGATTACATAGTATGAGATCAGTACAATCAGTATCAAGGACATTTCCATGCAAGGATATTTCCATACATTGTCAAGGACATTTCCATAAACAATGTCGTAGGATTTTACAAAGACATAGCATTAGCATACAGAGTTGAAGAACTGCTGAAACAGAACATAATCAATTCTAGGACTGATATTAGATATCATGAAGCACAGGTAGTATATAGGAGCAACAGATAATATACAAGGCAACATAGTGGTGAAGTCTATGGTCCCTAACTCATTAGCAAAGCATCTGAGACCTCCTCTCCTACAATCCCTCCTATTTGAGTAAAAAACTTTTTGAATAATTTGGTTTTGCATCATTTGCAGAAAGACAAGAAAGTGGGAGCTCCCTGACCTCCTCAGGCAGGATTTTCCACAGGGTAGGGGCCACCACAGAGAAAGCCTGTGTGTAGGCTGCTGTTGATTTTACCCATGTGCAGGCTTGCACCTGCAAGAGACCCTGTTCTGATGAGCAAAGCTGCTGTGGAGGGACATAGAGAGGGAGGCAGTCCCATAGGTATGCTGGGCCAAGGCCATGAAGAGCTTTCTATGTAATAGGCGGAGTGCTGGCGTTCACTGCCGCCCTGCTGGCCGCTGCAGAGGCTGAAGCAGCGGCACGGGTGGTGGAGGCACTGGCTGCAGCCTTCCCAGCTGCCCTGCTGGCCATGGCGGCGGCTGAGGCATCTGCTCCGGCCTTCCGAAGGTAAATGAACACAGTAACTGATAGGTAGTCAATGAAGTGACTGTAGGATGGGAGTTATGCTCATGTCTGTCATGTCTGTCTACATACATGCCATGATGATGTTGCTGACATTTATTGCGTACTACTGCTGACATTATGCTAAAGTCATGCTACTGTATTAATGCGTATTAATTAATATGCACTCCCTCTTCCTGCATAACTGTAGTGCAGATGTTACTAAAGACACACACATGGGCCTCTCTCTTATCTTAGAGAAATATGCGAGTCTCAGCTAGCTGTAACCTTAAAGTGTATAAATGCCAACTTCAGCTACTAACTATGGGTGTGTGCTTCGGGCTCCCGGTTTGGAAAAAAAAACCAAACCAGGCCAGAATTGTAAAGATTCGGTATTTCTGGATCGGGGCCAGTATGATGCCCCTGATTCAGAAATACTGAATCAAACTTCCCGAAGGAATTTGGATTGCTTTGGGAAGCTTCGGGGCCTTTTTAAAGGGTGTCTGCCCTCCCACCACCACCCCACTTACCTGGGGCATCCTTTTAGCAGTGGAAGCAGTGGCCTTCCTTGCTGCCTTGCCGGCCACCACAGAGGCCAAAGTGGTGGTGTGGGTGGCACGGGCAGTGGTGTTTGCTGCTGCCCTGCCAGATGCCACAGAGGTCAAAGCGGTGGCACAGGTGGTGCAGGCGCATTCATTTGCTGCTGCTCTGCTGGCCGCAACAGAGGCCGAAGTGGTGGCGCGGGTGGCGGAGCGCTGGCATTCACTGCCGCCCTGCTGGCAGCTGCAGAGGCTGAAGCAGCGGCATGGGTGTCAGAGGCACTGGCTGCAGCCTTCCCAGCTGCCCTGCTGGCCATGGCGGCGGCTGAGGCATCTGCTCCGGCCTTCCGAAGGTAAATGGGGTTGAGGGAAAGGGGTTCAGGGGGGAGGTGGGAATCTCACTTCGATATGCCCCGAATCATTATAAAGCATACCAAAGCTGTTTCTGATAACCCAAACCCGAAGCGGCTTGCCGCTTTGGGTTTGGGGTTATTCTGGATCATTTTCCTGCTTCAGGTTTACCTGAATATTTCCCCACTGCACACCCCTGCTACTAACCCCAAATGCTGGGAATATGTTGTTGTCTATCTAATTCATAGTCATAACTAAGTTGATTCTCACAGAACCTGTGTAAGCTGCATGCCAAAACTCTAACTGTTCATTGGAGCGCGGTAAAATGAAGTATAACAGAGATTGCCTGATTTCAATGGCCACTTCTGTCAAACTCCACGATGGAGTGCAGACCTGAACTGTATGGATTCAAATAAAGCTACTTCTGATGGAACCAACGTGTGTTCACTACGTTTGGGCTTGAGGGATCTACGTGCCAGGGACTGACAATGTCTACTGCATCACCAGGGTATTTGGATAGAGAGATGCAGAACTGGGTGTCATCCACATATTGATGAGATCCAATTCTGTATTTTCAAATGATTTCTCCAAAAGGATGAATAACAGGTAAGATTGTGCCTGTGGAACCCCACAAGATCTCCCACCCTGAAGATTTCTGGTTTCCAACAGCAACCTTTGGAGTCTCTTCCATGAGCAATGATCTAAACCAGTCCCCTGATTCCCACTTCTGCCTTCCAAATGCTTCAACAGTATGATATAATCTACTGTATCAAAGGTCACAGATAGATTCAGGAGAAACAAAAAAGCATGGTCTTTGTTTCCATTCAGATGGAGGTCATCCACTAAAGCCACCAAAGCTATCTCCATCCTGTAGCCCAGCCTGAATTCAGAGTGCAAGAGTTATTCAAGAAGACCTGTAGCTGGTCTCCTACTGCTCTCTCAATCACTTTGTCCAAAAAGGGCAGATTAGATACTGGGAGATAATTGGCCACCTCGTTTTTGTCTAGATATGGTTGTTTCAGTAGCAGGTGGATAACTGCTTCTTTGAGTAGCTGGGGGAAGGTGCCTTGACTTAGTGACTGATTTATGATGGACATTAAAGGCTCAGTTATGCAGTGTTTACATGATTTTAGTAACAAAGATGGGCAAAGATCCAGTGTACAAGTGGTGGCCTTCACAAATGCCAGAATGCTGTCATATCCATCACAGTAACTGTGTTGAAATAGTCCATAAAAGCAGCCCAGGCAGTGTGCTAGGCATTTCTTCCCCCTCCAAATTACAACTGACGTCTGGATCAGCATTTATTCATGCTCACACTGAAGAAAGCATATTCTGCACTTCCAAAAAAGCCCCCATTTGACTTTGCTGGGGGGGAAAAACATCTGGATGTGTGTGCAGGGAGAAAAGCCACATAAAAGCTGTGGGAAGATTGATTCTGCATCCTTCCTCTACAGCCTTTCTCCGTGCAGTATGCAAAAAAATCTCGGAAGCAGTTTGGAGACTAAATCGAGGTATTTTGACAGTGCGTGCAGAAGTCTGGAGAGAAATTGATGCAATATGGAGCCAGAACTGATGAAAGAGCCCAGGTAGAAAAGACCTCAGTGTCTCTAACTACAATATAGACCACTGGTAAATATAGGGGGTCAGGGCTTTTTTCTGGGAAAAGAGGTGGTGGAACTCAGTGGCTTGCCATCGGAGAAAATGGTCACATGGCTGGTGGCCCCGCCCCCTGATCTCCAGACAGAGGGGAGTTTAGATTGCCCTCCCCGCCACTCGGTGGCATGGAGGGCAATCTCAACTCCCCTCTGTCTGGAGATCAGGGGGCGGGGCCACCAGCCATGTGACCATTTTCAAGAGGTTCCGGAACTCCGTTCCCCTGCATTGCCCCTGAAAAAAAGCCCTGGAGGGGGTCTAAAATAATGGCACCATTAACTAGCTAATATCCAGTTAAATACAAGTTCAGTGGCGCCGTAAAGACCAACAATATTTATTTCAATATTAGTCTTTAAAGTGCCACTGAACTTTTGTTTTAATTTATTTTGACTGATGGACAAAGCTACCCTTTTGCAATTAACACTCAGTTGCAGACAAATATGAGTTGGCTACATTTGATCACTTATTATTCAGTTCTTAAAAATAGGGAGCCAGTGGTAAACCATGGAACAGTCACAAAATTATAAAATATAAGGCAAATGCCAGGATTGTGGAAAGTGTCATGAGATCCTAACTTTTGGTGGCTGGAGATGGGAGAATCATATTAGGGAGTATGGACATGCAATGTGAAATTCCTGAACCAATGATACACACAAAATCTCCGTTTTTTTATTGTTATAGTGATTTCCTGGAAAGGCAATACAAATCTGGGATTCTCACATATTACAAAATCCTCCTCCCCAATTGTAATATCGCAAGGTGTTACAATGATGATCTGTACATCTTCTCCTTTTCAGCACATGGTTCCGCAGATTTCAGAACTGGAATATACATTCAAGTATATGCTGGAGGAAAATACATTGGTAACTCTCCCAAGAATTACTTTTGGTTAAGTAATGCATTTTCATAGAGATATTTATCCTCTGAAGGAGTACACAATGGAATCCACCTATCTGCCCTTTTTTTGATTCCCCCGTTGTTGATGACTTCCCCATGCCCTATGTTTATGATCTCAGGCTATTACAGACTGATGCTTAGGAAATTAACAGTGAAATCCTAAGCAAAGTTACTCCAGTCTAAGCCTATTGAAATCAATAACTCTGCTTAGGATTTCACTGAAAGAGCCTCTTGACACATTACTAAGTACCTAGGGATGCTCAAGTGAACCTCATGTCACATGTCCCCCCTCCAACTTTCCATGCACTCGATCTCACAGTCACACTTTAATTTGCTCTGCATCGCATGTTTGATATCCGTTCCTCCTCAACCACTTAAAGTATCCCAGTTTGAAATGCAGATCTTGACACTTTCTCACACCTTAAAGAAATGCATTTTAGAAGGGAAATGGTTAGTCCAGCTAAATGATTAACTTTTCAGGATTTATTGGAATTCTCTCAGGACCAAGTTAAAATTAAATCAAGAAAGGACTTAGCAGCAGAAGGGCACTCCTGTCAGTGGTTTCCATATATGCAAATTCTGGAGAGATTCAAACTAGACAAGAGTCATTATGACTTTGAGAAATCTAAAACTGAATTTGAAATAGTCCTTTGTACAAATGATGAACATGTTATTTCTAAACTGTATAAACTTTTGTTGAGGTTTGAGATGGAAGAAGAGCAAGTAAAAGAATGTATGATTAAATGGGTGAAAAATTGTGGACATGATATATTAATGGAGCAATGGGAAAGTATGTGGACAAGAGGGCTGAAATTTACATTAAGCTCCAGTATTAAAGAATTTTTTTACAAAATGATGTATCGTTGGTATATGATTCCTGAAAAATTGGCTAGAATGTATAAGGGGGTGTCAAATGTATGTTGGAAATGTGCTAAACAAGAAGGGACATTTTTCATATGTGGTGGACATGTAAGAAAGCAAAGAGTTTTTGGTTACAGATATAATCATTGATGCAGAAGATTTTGAAGATTAAACTTCAGCTGAAACCAGAGACTTTTCTGTTGGGAATAATGGACAGCCAGTTGGAAAAAAGTTTTAGAACACTGTTTTTATACTTTATTACAGCAGCAAGAGTACTTTATGCACAAAAGTGGAAAACTACAACATTGGCTACAGTGGAGGAGTGGTTGACAAAAGTTTTGGAGTTTGCATATATGGCAAAACTTACTGCATTAATTAGAGAAAGGCCGTTAGTTAACTTCTTGTCTGAATGGAAACCGCTAATAGACTTTTTGCATGAAATGGATAACAAGGATTTGTTGACATCTGGATTTATGGATTAAGAAACAGGAACAATAGAAAAAAGAGGGGTTTTGTGACTAACTTAGAATAAGTGGGACTCTAGAAATAATATATACTTGTTGCGGAGAAAATCAGAACTCAACTTGTAGTGTAATTTAGGGTTTTTTTTTCTTTTTTCTTTTCCTCTTAATTTCATAGATATATGTATTATTAGTGTGTCATGTTTAGAATTGTGTGTTTTTTCTTATTCTCTATGTTTATTGTTTATTATGTTATGGTGTATAGTTTATAGTTTAAATAAAGAAAATTCAAACTGAAGAAATGCAAATTGGCAATTCAAAGGAGCCTACAGTACTTGTTCTCGCAGCAAAAACAGATTGGAATTAGTGCTTTGCCCTCCGGAATCACTTGCATATGCAGACACGTAAAGGAAGCTCCTGTGAAAGCAGCATTCACATGCACCGAGCAAGAACAGCCTGCATGTGAATTGAGGGCTAGACATACAAACCTGCACTTGAGTATCCCTAGGTAGAGAGATTCTGAATGAAAAGAGCACTGTGGAACCCATTTGAGTATTGCTGACTGCTTGTCCTAATTCCACAGGAGTCAAGTTATGGACCAATGGGAGACAACCATGAGGATCCATCAGTGACCTCATGGATGAGTTGGAAGAGTGGAACAACCTTGATTTATCATGTTATTCCTTAAACAGATTGACTATCCTGAGCATATTTGCTCCTAAACAGTGTCATATTTGCAGACTAAGAACCATTCCCAGTGGCTGCATCCAAATATATCATGTCAAATATTGAGAAAGAGCTCATTAACATTCATAACCTTGCCCTGTAGGAAAGCATTTTCTATTTGCATGTAATTAACAGCACATGAATTACAAACTTTCTATACCACCGAACTGGTTATTTGTCATGCACTGAAAATATGCCTATAAAGAATTCATTTTTTTAAAAAAAATTAGGAACCATTGCTAGTAGAAAATGTTTTCTGGATTCTTGGTCAGCAGGGTTTTGCTATTTGAAAGCCCTGGGGAGAGTGAAAACCCTGTTTAAAGTTCATATTTTATTTTTCAAAAGGTTTTGCATTGTCTGCTAGCTTTAGATTTCCTCAAAAGAGGAAGCAACTATAATGCTTAACCTTTTATATCTTATATAGAATAGATGTAATCTGTAATTAATAAGCATCCATTCATTTGTAAATAGCACCCCAAAGGACATTTTTATGGGTCTATTAATAGCAAATGGAAAATGTCAAAGTACCTAAATGTCAAGTCATTTTCTTTATTTTTTTAAGTATTATGCTTTCGGGGGAAAAATAGTATACTGGCAATTCAGAGATTTCTGTAGGGTTGCTGCTGAAAATCTAGGTATAATCATATTCTATATTTTGCAATTTGAGTATCTTGATATCCAGCAAGCTCCAAAAGAGTGGAATTTATCATTGGACAGAAACAATTATACATAGAGCAGTTTGTCTATAGATCATATTTTCAAACTGTTCTGGGAACCCAGGGCTCTTCAAAAGTTCGTTAAGACATTCTTAGTGAAAAGATCTATAATAATGGCAAAGTTCCCTGAAAGGTTATTTGCTCATTTGTTTATCTTCCTTCCTGCTGAACATCTGAAGGGGAATAATGTGTATTCTAAGACACATATTCCTTCCCCATGGAGTGCCAATTGAGCATTTAACTTCAGGGCAAAGCATTGCCTAATGTCCAGGACATCACAGGACACAGACCAGGTGGCTTCGGGTCACTAAAGTCAGCTTACTTCCATGCAATGGCAAGAGGGATGGGGCTGCCATGAAGCACCCCCTGGTTTCAGCTCTGTTCCCTTTAAGATACAGGTAGCTTAAATGATGCCTAGGTAGAATGAAGCATCTGTCTCCAAGATCAGTTCTTCTCTGAGCTGCAATATTCAGAGGAAGAGAACATGCAAATACCTCTGCACTCACCCTTATCGCAAAGAGCCGTTTGCAAGAAAGCCAACAATTCTGGGCAAATAAAGTACTAAAATTCAGATGTGGATCCAAGTCTAGTTAATATATATTCTTTAAAAGCATAATAATTGGGAAAAAAAAACATAATCCTAAAATCATAGTCATGGGGGGAAACCCTTAATCCTAAAAGCAGAAGCAGTTATTTCTCCATTTGCTTGACCCAGCTGGTTCAGTCAGCATGTGAAGCCCACAATACGCTCTCCAACATGCATATTAAAATTTGGTGGACAGGGATAGCAAAGAGCTTGGACGCCAATGTTCTAGTTCCCAAAGACTAATCACATGGACTTTTCCCACCTGATCATCAGCCATTTTGGAGGAATACGTTTGGGCATCTGCAATACTGCTAAAATGTGATTCAAGAGCTATGGAAAAGCCAGAGCTGGGTTTCTTCTGTTCCCAGGAGTGCCTCCAAAAACTATTATATTGCAATAGATTAAATCCTGAACAAGAGGAGGTGAGTTTCTTTTTGACTGGCTTCTAAGACTGACCACAAGCCCAAGCGTGAATACGAGGATTACAACCCAAAACAGGATCTGTATTCCTTCCTTGGGACTTCCTCACAGAGAAAGAGATTAACCTGAGAATTTCCACATAACCAATACATACATACATTAATTAATTAATTAATTAGAATCTCCTGAAATGTGTGTGTGTGTGTGTGTGTGTGTGTGTGTGTGGGCATGTTGCCAGGCCCCCTTAACCTCCTGGCGGCGGATTGGAGCCTGGCACTTACCTGTTTTTGGTTGGGGGTGTGCGCGCGTGTGCCCCTGCAAATGTGATGACATCACTTCTGGGAAGTGACGTCATCACGCATCCGTGAGCTCATGCCCACACTCTGCAGTGGCCCAAAGTGCTCCCGCGCTCCACAGTGGCTCAAAACAGACCTGATCCAAGCAAAAATGGGCATGTTTTGGGCCTCTGCAGAGCACAGGAGCACACCCATGCTCTGCAGCAGCTCAAAATTGACCAGATCTGCGCCAAAACAGCCCCCAAACAAGTCCGATCTGGGCCAAAATGGGCGTGTTTTGGGCTCCTGCGGAGGGCAAGAGCACTCCCATGCTCTGCAGCGGCCCCAATTCAGGCCAAAATGGTCCTGATCTAGGCAGCTGCAGGGCACAGGAGCGCACAGGGCCACAGGGGAGCACACACAGAAAGCGTGCTCCTCCCCACTGGCCAGGTAAGCAGGGGTGGGGTGTGGGGGGCAGGGGTGGAGATCCCACACCCCCAGTGGGGGCTTGGCATCCCTAGCAAGTGCACTTTGAAAATCTGAATTATTTGACTACGTTTCAAGGAACTACTTCCATTTTATACAGGAACACAAGATACTGTGAGGTGGGATAGGTCTGATTTATTGTGCTGAGCCTATTCAAAGGAGTACTTTCATTACTTTCATAAAATCTAAGTAAGCCATCCCTAGCCCTTGATTGTCACTTGTGCTATTCATCACAAGCGGTCAAGTCCAGTGACCCTCCAGTAGTTATTGGCAACCATGGTAGCAGTACACATGGGCACGGAGTTTTTGGCTGCAGTAGAGCTCATGGAAAAGCTCTTTTATATTTAAATGGATGTGTTTCATCCCATAAACTGGTATTTCAAAGCCAAATCCTGTAGCAGCAACAATAAACTAAACAAGCTTCTCCACCTTCTTCAACAACTGATCCAAAATTCTTTGAAATGGCTGCATAAAAGCAACCCCCTCCCTGCAAAATTCTCAACCTCAAACATAATATTATCATTTGATGTGAGCACCAAATAAGAATAAATGCAGCATTATAGAAACCAATATTCATCTTTCTTTATGAAGTGGTGAAACAAAAGACCTTTGAAATCAAATGGCACACTTAATTCAGGTTTTTTTTTAATTACTTGGTTTTATCATTCTACGTGTCTGGGGTAATAATGCACCCAAAGGGATATAATTTTTTTTATTTATTTACTTTAGACTTTTATTCCGCCCTCCCCCCAGGAGGACTCAGGGTGGATTACAGCAATTTAAAACACATCTTTTAATTTATACACCATAAAACAATAAAAACATCTTAAAATATCCAACAGCACAGCATACAATAGCTAGATGGAAGCAGTCAATATTCACTAATTAAAAAAGCAGGATGGTGAACAGCCCTAATAGGGAGGGGTTCAGATCTTTCACTTCTCCTCTTTTCAGCTGGCAAAGGCCTAGCTCAGCCTTAAACATATGCCTGGCAGAACATCTTTGTCTTGCAGCAAGTCCTGCCAGGCCCTGGTCTCAACAGACAGAGAGTTCCACCAAGTTGGAGCCAGAACTGAAAAAGCCCTGGCTCTGGCTGAGGTCAGATGGGCCTCCCTGGGGCCAGGGGCCACTAATAGGTATTTCTCTCCTGATCAAAGCATCCTAAGGGGCACATATAGGGAGAGGTGGTCCTGCAGATATGCTGGTCCTAGTCCCCATAGGGCTTTATAGGTTAATACCAAAATTTGGAATCTGATTCGGTATTCGGTACACTGGCAGCCAATGCAGCTGGCACAATATAGGTGTTATGTGTGCTCCACTTGGCACTCCTATAATATTAATAACTCATGCCACTGCATTTTGAACCAGCTGTAATCTCCAGATCAGACACAAGGGAAGCCCCGTGTAGAGTGAGCTGCAGTAATCCAACCTAGAGGTGACTTATAAATAAGTAAAGTAAATAAATACATAAAATATAAAATAATTTCCCCTAATCTTTGTGACTTCATGTGTCACATATTCTTCTGCAATAGAGGAGTTAGTCACTTTGTGGTTTCAAACCCTTTCGATTGTTTCTCTCTGTGTTTAAAATTATTGTTGGTGCTTTTATTCACATGATGTGACTGCAGTTGAAATGGAGGGCAGTGAAACAATGTAAGTTATTCTGGGGTCTAAATGGCCGTAAGATGAGGAAATTTTGTGCTTAACCATTCATTGTGGGTTTCATTTGATACAGTAGTTAAGATAAAGAGAATTTTAGAGATTTGAGTTAAAGCAGGGCAGGGCACCTCAACATGGTGTCCAACAACACATTTCCAAGTGCCTGCCAAGTGTTTTTAGAAAGTGGGTGGGGCTTCTGATTGTTGTTGGAGATTTGATTGACAGTACATATCTTTTAAAAGTTGTTTTGGCAGCAGTTGCCACAACAGCACAACTATCTTCACTATATGACTGAAAGTAAGCTGTGGCAGACATTTTATCATGGTTCCTCCTCTAGTGACAGCCGTTTTGTGGCAGCCATTTTGTAGGTATGTCCCCCACACTGTGTCAGAATTCCAAAGGAGCCCAAAGGCTCAAAAAAGTTTGGGGACCCCTGAGATAAAGGGAGTAAAGTATCAGGGGCATCTATGAGACTCCTCAGGGATTAACACTAGGAATCATCAGAAAGCCCAAATACCAGGTTGGATTCTACCAGGTTTTCTGGTGGTGAAAGTTGGAGTAGGGACACCTTTTGGCCACCAAAATTTCTAGCCAGAAAATGTGGGCACCTCGGGTACAAAAAATCCACCTGGGTTACTGTGAGAAGTGATTAGTACAAGATCAGGAAGAAAAGCTGGTAGGATTCAACCTTCCATTTCTACAAACTTGCATCTCTCTACTACAGATAATATATTGGATATTACTGTAAATGTATGGGGCTTGTGGAAAATTTCTCCATTGGTTTTGGTCAGTCTGTCTCAGAGGAAAGAAAAGATTACCATCAGGGAGGCTGAGTCACACATACTTGCACTGAGCTCAGTGCTGCCGCCAGTAGTTTTCACAAGCTGTTAAAGGAGTTCATTTGGAGTAGGAGGTCATAAATATACAGACATCACATGGCTATATGTCATTGTCTAAGCTCCTGGAAGCAGATGTCTCAGTTTTGGATTGGTATCTTGAAGATGTGGAAGGGGAACAAGTGGAAACCAAATAGAGAAAAGATAACAACAACAACATTTGATTTATATACCTACCGCCTTTCAGGAAAACTTAACACCCACTCAGAGCAGTTTATAAAATATGTTATTATTATCTTCACAACAATCACCCTGTGAGGTGGGTGGGCTGAGAGAGCTCAGAGAAGCTGTGACTGAACCAAGGTCACCCAGCTGATTTCAAGCGGAGGAGTGGGGAATCAAACCCAGTTCTCCAAATTAGATCCCACCGCTCCTACTACTCCACAATGCCAGACAGGAAAGCAGAAATCCTGAAGGGACTTAACAACTTTGGAAATCCTGAAGGGACTTAACAACTTTGGATAGTGTGAAATTATTAATAATACTAAATTTGATTCTCTCTTTCTTACATTAAATTGGAGTCAATACTGTATCCATTTCATTGGTCTATATTTGGTCTGATAAGGGGAGTTTTGAGTCTTGGAAGATTATACCCTAAAATTGGTCTCTAAGCTGCCATTGGATTCAACTCTTGCTATTTGACTGCAGTATGTAATTAATAAAATCAGATATGGTCATGGAAAGTGCTGCCAAGTCATAGCTGACTTACGGCAAATCCCTGCTCAGGTTTTCATGGCAAGAGACTAACAGATATGGTTTACCATTGCCTACCTCTGCAATCTTGGTCTTTGTTGAAGGTCTCCCACCCAATTACTCAACAAGGCCAACCCTGCTTAGCTTCTGAGATCTGACAACACCAGGTTTGCCTGGGCTATCAGACGATTAAACTATAAATGAATAAAGTGATATGGTAAAAAAAAAATCACACACACACACGGGCCAACTGAACACATTTTGCTATTACAAACATCATGCTCTGAGACAGGTGGTGGGAAGAGTGTGGATGAAGTGGGAGGATGAGGGTGTCAAGGCAACCTGTGGAGGTAGACTTCTTCCCAGGTTGGATACTGGTGATGGCAGGAACAGGAAAGTGCTTCTTCTCACTCCACCAGCATAGCTTCTAAGACAGGTTGTATTACCTCTGTAGCCAATTGTTGACCCAGGTGGCAGTGGCATACCTCTAGTGGGAAGTGACTACCAGAATAAGCCATAACCATCACCTCCTCCCTCTCCATTCTGGTGCTCCCTACCAATTTGATATCCTCATGGGTTGCTTGTGCATTGAACCAGCCCTGAAAATAACCACTGCAGTGCCACTGTGAAATAATCACGTATCTGAGAGCCAAAACACACATTAAGAAATACCTAGGTTCAGCACGTGTTCTCTTACCTCAAGATTTGCCGGAATCTGTAGGCGTCCTGGAAGCTTAAAGTTTAGCATTTACAGAGCAGCAAAAAGGGGAAGGGAAATACAGGCACCTGTATTTTAAGCTTTAAGCTTCCAGGATGCCTTTAAGCTTCCAGGACGCTTACAGATCCTTTAAGCTTCCAGGACTTTAAGCTTCCAGGACCCCTACAGATCTTTAAGCTTCCAGGACGCCTACAGATCCCGGCAAACCTTGAGGTAAGAGAACATGTGCTGAACCTAGGTATTTCTTAACGTGTGTTTTGGCTCTAATTCTGGAGCTTCCCCTTGTGCAGGTCAAAAAACCCAGAGAATGGGACCAGGTATGATAGGGGATATTTTTCTACAGATATGGCAGATCCCCCATGGTTGCATGGTTGCATGGTTGGGGGGGGGGGATGGGCTCTTGTGATGCTAAGCCACAAGATCGTGGCTGCCATTTCGAGACAGTAAGGTGGGCAAGGAGTAACAAGAGTGTCTGCCAGTGCCATGTGAACCAGGCAGGTCAAGGTGGCACTGTGAGTGGGCAGGAGGAAAAGGTGTGGAAGCCACGGCCCCTCTTACTGCATACACTAGGTGTGCAGTGGCAGCACTGCAAGTGGACAGGTGGGCTGGGGAGGGAGAGGAGGAGGCAATTCCTCCCTGCAAGTCTTGTGGGTATACTTGTACCACTATAATTTCAGATACCA
This sequence comes from Eublepharis macularius, assembly GCF_028583425.1. Classification (NCBI taxonomy): domain Eukaryota; kingdom Metazoa; phylum Chordata; class Lepidosauria; order Squamata; family Eublepharidae; genus Eublepharis; species Eublepharis macularius. The sequence continues at coordinate 19,632,570 of NC_072792.1, read as the reverse complement.
CAGTAGCCGTTGCTTAGCAGTTTCATGCCCAGGTACTTAAATTCCAGTATAAAAGCTTTTGCTAGCATATTGACCCAACAGATGGAGAGAGATTGAAAGCAAAAAATAATATATTTTTGAAGTGTTCCGGGAATTTCTCTTTTCTGTAAAGTGTACCCTTTGCACATTTCCTATCGCAAGAAAATACAAACACTGACAACTCTTACAGTAAAGGCCATGTGGTCACTGT